>NW_017729025.1:96445221-96451293 GCF_001723915.1 Gavialis gangeticus
CATATAGACTGGGAAATAACTGGCTGCAGTACAACAGAAAAGTTTTGGGGGGGGGTTATACTAGAACATAAGGTGAATATGCCAACATTGTATTCTTAGAGAAAAAAAGTTGTATTAATAGGAATTGTATTATTATATTAAAAGGAGTGTCACTTGCAAATCAAGTGAAGCAATTGTACTCTATTCAGCACAGGTAAAGCCTCACCTGGAGTATTTTGTCCTGTTTGAGGCTCCACACTTCAAGGGTGATGTGAACAAATTGGAAAGAGTTTAAGTAAAAAAAATGCTTACAAAGCTTGGGAAGCATGACTTATGAGGAAAGCCAGAAAGAACTATGGTTATTTAGTCTGCAGAAGAGAAGGTTGAGGGGGAATTTGATAACAGACTTCAAATACCTGAAGGGCAATTACAAAAATGATAAAGACTTTTCCCTGTGGTTACAGGTGACAGGACTAGGAACACCAGACTCAAGCTGCCGCAGGGAAAATTGAAGCTGGTGATTAGTGGGACCTTTCTGCCTATGAGGGTGGTCAAGAATTGGAACAGACTACCTAGCGAAGTGTGAAATCACCATCTCTGGAAACTTTCCAAAGCAGGTCAGACAGACACTTGGCTGGGATGGTTTAGTCAGAAATGATACTGCCATGAGCAGAGGGCTGAACTAAATGATCTCACTAAGGCATCTTCAAGCCCTACTTCCCTATGATCCCTCACAGGACTAAAATTGTCATGTACTGAGTAGTATACAGAAGAACAAATGTAATGGTCATAATGAAGGTTGATATTAATTTAGTGGATCAAAAATATTAATTTAATGGATCAAAAAACAAAAAAAAAACAAAAAAAACAAATCCAGTTCTAGTTTTGACTAATATCAGATAAAGTCATACATGAAAGAAAATTGCTGCTTTTGTTAAACTGTGGGTCATTACCCCCCGCCCCAAACCAAATAATGCTACAGAAAGAACCAATGAAAATGTAACCACGGTATCTCTGCTTCTCCAAACCCCGCAGCTTCTTCCTACCTACAAACATGAACAGTACATATTTTAAAATACAATTTCCCTTAATTTGTAACATTCTTGCAAGCACTACGAAAAATGTGCTCAAAAGCTAGTTTCCTAGCTTTAAAAGTATTGCTTTTAATCTAGTATATATATCCATAGGTTATAAAGGGTTATAATTTCAGGCATCTGGATTTCTTTTCAGCTGAATCCTGTGCACTTTTTCCCCGACAAAAAAAGTTCGTACAACAGATCATATTTATGGTATAGAAAGACATAACGGTATGGAGTGATACTGGTATATGCTATTACAATGCAACTATGTCTGCCCATTTTTTTATTAATTCCAGGTTAAATTTGCAGCAATTTAACTTACTAGTATCACTACAGAACTCTACAGAGGTAAAAGGTATGTTCTAACAATTGATACTGTCTGCTTTAACCACAACTCCCCACTTTTAAAGAGGTTAAAATCTGTATCTGTCCACTGCCTTAGTTATTCAGAAATCTGAAGTCACTTAAAATAGTCAAGTTCATGAAATCAAGTCAAAACTAACAGGCAAAAGACACTATGATATTGATATTCAATGATTAGATGTAGAAAAATTAAGCAGAAAGTACAATAGTAAGGGGATATACACAAAATTGACTGATGCTCTATCTCCTGTTGACATGCTTTTTGATGAGCCAATATTGCACAAAAATGGCAAACTTGACATGATACTGTGTGCTGAGTCAATAAGCGTTGACTTTGTATTGAGCCAACATTAAAATTAACTCAATGGCAATGATGTCATTCAATTTTCTGCTTTAAAAAAATGGAGATCTCAATCTGTACCATCTCGCCTAGACTCAACTGGTAGCAAATGGGTTTATGAGAAAGTTTGCTAAGAAGTCCAAATCAAGTTTGCATAGTATGGCTGCACTCAGACCCATGTTGCAACATTCTAGTACAGAAAGAAGACAAATTTGTTGTATAGTGATGATTTGCAACCCACTTAGGTTGCACCAGTCCCATGCAGCTGATCACAGAAGCAGCACCTTTTGAAATGCAAGCCATAGCAGATGGCCAGCAAACCTCCGCAGTCCTGCACAGCTGACTGCTGCAGCTCTATTTATCCTCAGCTAGTTTGCAAACCCTCATCTTCACAGGGGAGCTAGTAGAACCTGGAGTGGTCACAGAGTACGTTCCTGTCTTATCTTTTTTGCTTCTTTGGACATACCATTTTGCTTCTGCATTTGACTCATGGCATGAACCCAATTCCAAGGCTGCCTTGATACTGTTCATTGAAACAGCCCTGATTGCTTCAGCACGCTGAACTACACAGGGATTTTCAGCTGCATGACTGAAAACAGGGCTGTCCAACTTCTAAGCCCTGAGAGCCAAAAGGCCAGGTTATGCAGATACTTCCCCTTTCCCTCCCCCCACTGCTGCTCTGGGCACCCATGTGGGCACCCCTCCTCCCCTCATGCTATGCTGCATGCCCTCCCTCCACCACTGTCCTACATAGGAACGATTTCCCCTGCTGCTGCAATATGTGACCTCATAGACACTCCCCACTGCTGCCCCATTCACCCCCTCCCACCGCTGGTCTTCAGACATGATCTCCTTCCCACCACATGCAGCCTGGGCTCCCCCTTAGTTCCCTGTGCTGTGCTGTGCCATACTGCCCATCCCCTGGGGCAAGGGCAGGAAGCAGCAGCTGGAGGGAAGAGAAACCTGGAGACTCCAGATAGTGTTGTAGCCCAAGTGATGGGGACCAGTGGCCAGGTGACAGCACTGGGGCTGCAACCTAACCCATTGTGGGGCACATGTGGCATGCAGGCAGCCAGTTGGATAGCTCTGACTGAAAAGATGGTGTCAAGTGAAAGGATGTAACAGTAGCATAACTAGGGGTGGGCAACAGGGATACCAGCCCTGGGCACTGGCTTGGGAGAAGTACCATAATCATCCCCAATCTCACAGGACCTGCAACCTGGCAGCAACAGCAGCCCATGCAGTCACCATGCTGACACCACCACTTTCCACTTTAAGAGAAAGAGCCTGGGGGGAGGGGGCAACCATTCAGCAGCTGCAGCTACCACTGACAGAGACTGTTTTGAGTAATCTTCCTGAGCCCCGCAACCCTGCTCTCATACATGTGTTCCCCTCCCCAACTCTTGGAATCCTGCATGCTTGTTATGCTACTAGTATGAAAATTCATTAGGACCACATGGGGGAAAAGTAAGCTTATACTGAAGGGATGTTAGTCAAAAGGAAAACACACCAATAAAAACAGGAAAATAATGCATCTTGGGAAGTCAAACACATGGCATGTTTTACATGTAGTAGTAAAGAACACAAGTATAAATTATATTAACAAAAAAAAATGGGAAAAAAACTTGAAAGATTCTGAGGAGCATTCATACTAAACAAGATCTGGTAATTGCAGCAGAATATACAAAAACCCTTCGCATTCAGTGGGAGGGAATGAAAGAATAATTATGATGGCTTAGAAGGGAAAGAGGAAGAAAGGAATGGACAATTCATGTAACAGGTACAAAAAAAACTTGGTACATGAAAACAGACACCATTATTCGAAACACTGAGTGCCCTTGTTTTGTTTCGAAGCTGTTTCAAAGACTTTTGTTTTGTTTCAATTTCATTGTTTTGAGCTCAAAACCCACTGAAACAGCTTTGAAATAAAACACCAGGCAAAATGTCACACAGCCCTATCAACTAGTCCCTGAACGTCTGCTTTTTTGGAGGACATCGGTCTATAGAGTCAAAATTATTTCCTTTCCAACTACCAGCTATTCAAAAAAAGGTGCTATCATTTTTCATAGGGCAGGACTCTCCTTGCCGTTTACCCACTCAATCCATTATAAATCACTTAAATCCAGTGATTTTAATATTTCACTATTCTCACTATATTTTAGTAATACCAATAAAAATTGTGCTGATAAAGAAGCAATCTGAATTCTTCTTATTATCTATTACATAGTACCAGTGGATAGGCAATTAAAGACTGCAAGCAGAGAGAAGATAACTGGCATTTGGTACATGTCTACACAGCGCAATAAAGTATCATGTATTGACACCAGAGCTAAATCTGAACTGCTTTTCCAATCAGCAATCAATTAGTCAGGGCAAAGAACTGCATTAATGCAGCTACATTGCTTTCAGTGCTGGTAGCCCAACAGTCCAGACAAAGCAGCTCCATAGCAGGTCCAGCCTACAGACTATGCATTTGACACTCATGGGTTAAGGCATCTTGCTACAGTTCTACAGGGATTAGTTCAAGTCTCCCTACAGATTTGTGCCCCCCTTGACCCAGCTGCAAAACTGGTATCTGGTTGGACGAAAAAAGATTCTTCAATATGAATATTAGCTATACCACTCCCTTGGGTGCTCTTGGCTAAAGCACTGGCAGGCTTTTACGTTAGCCCTACTGGCCTCTCAGTTTCAGGCGCACACCGACTCACTGACCGACATCTTTTAGAAAGATGTAACATCTTCCTATATGCTCTAGCTTAATCATGCGTTATTTGGTTTGCCAATTTCTCAGTCATGTAGCAACAAAAAATAAATGTCTTCCTTTGTGAAATTCTACTGCTTGTGCAATGCAAGAGTTCAGGACAGATGAATCGTTTTAATATTCCTCAGATTTTGACTCCGGCACTGTACCTTGCTCATAATTCAAATACAATTTCAATAGGAATTCATATTTTATTAAGCAAGTTTAGCTAATATTTAAGATGTGGGAGCTGAAAATGTCTTTTTAATTTTCTCTAAAATAGAAAGACATTCCTACCACATCAATAGTCTTTTAACAGAAATGAAACATTAAGTTTTCTGTTTTTCTATCATATATTAATAAATGATTTTAGACAAATATTACAAATAATTTCATAATGATTATTTAAATAAATTTCTATTCCAAGTTTAATAAACCTAAATGAAAAGCAATTTTTAGGAGGATATCATCTTTGAATGAGTTGAAAGAGGTATCCTTCCTTTAGAAAATACTTTGCAACTATGAATACAATTTGAAATACTGATTTAAAAATCACTGGGTCCAGCCGTTGCAGGGATTAACGCTGATGCTGTTTCTTGCGGTATGTCTGGTCTGCAAGAAACAGCTCAATCCAAATACGTCAAATGAGTTCATCTCAAGAAACTTACTGCACTTTAAAACACAGGTGTCAGTTGTAAGCTCACGCTTCAGGTCAGATTCACCAGTGATTCTCAATCCAGCTGCTGCAGCATCCTGGGATGCTACAATATCCTTAGAATCACAGAAAAGTAAGACTGGAAAAAAAATTCCAGGTCATCTAGTCCAACCCCTTGCATGAAGCAGGAATATTCCTATCCAAATCATCCCATACAAATCTTTGTCTAAGTTTCTACTAAAACTGCACAAATCAAGCCTAACATAGCTACAAAGTACAGAACTGACAGAAATTTTCTGGGCTGATACCAATGGCCAAATTTTAAGGAGCCATATCGGCCAATACCAACCTGATTCAGATTTGTAGCCAGGCAGCCTGGAGACTAGTGTCAGGCTCGTAAATCTAGTGTGTGTGTGGGGGGGGGGGGGGGGGCGGTGCTGCTTCCCCCTCCGCCCCAGACAAGCCACTAACAGCTCCATCCCACGCCCTGCTCCACCCTGGCTGGGCAGCACCTGCCCCAGCCCCGCTCCCTCCCTCCCTCACTGTGGGGGCCTCGATCTGCCCCCACATACACATACACACCCCACACCAGACTTACCAGCCAAACACTGGTTTCCAACCTGCCAGGCTGTGCTCCTGCATGGGGCTGTGCACATGCACGGGGCATTTATTGGCTACATTATCAGCCACATCAGGCAAAAAAAGCCAATATCCAATACCATCGGTTTTCCTTATATCAGTGCTGATCCGATATGGGACCGATGTATCAGTGCACCTCTAACAGCCTCCTAACTTGCCACAGGTAAAGAAGGAGAATGATGGTAGTCAGTGTCTGGCTGCTGCAAGGGTCATTCAAATACACTCAAGCGATCCAAGGAAGAGGGCCATGCCCACCACTACAAAGGCAGGCAAACCC
>NW_017729025.1:96451601-96453407 GCF_001723915.1 Gavialis gangeticus
CCCCCCCCCCACACACGCACACACACAGTTTGTACCAATCTGACCATAGGGTAAAATTCCTTCCTTACCCCAAATGTGGGGACAGCTCCTCCACTAAGTCAAATCCTGAACAGAGGAGCAAGACCCTCAAAGCTAGGAACCTCCAGACTTTAGTTCCAACAAGAACACTAGCACATCCAAGTCAAAATCCTGAGCATTGGCTGCAGATGATGCCCAGAGCTTCTGACGAAAGTGAAAATACAACCCTGAAACATTCAGCAACAGGAGGGGGAAAAATTACTTTTATGTGGGGGTAAAGCCTAGAAGCATGGGAAATACCCATAGCATAGTACAGGTATAGCTACTCCTAGATCATTTCTGATCAATGTACTTACCCAAGCTCTCCTTCAACACCTCCAATGACAAAGAATCCACAACTTGCCTACAAATTTTATTCCACCGTCTCACCCTTCTAACAGTGACATTTTTCCTGATATCCAAAGCGTTCACATTTATGAAGACTACTATCAAGTCTCCTCTTAAGTGCCTTTTCTGCAAGGGGAACGTGCCCATTTCTTTCAACCTCTCCTTACACCGCTTGCCTCCCAAAGCTCTTATCATGTTTGTTGCCCACCTCTAGACCCTCTGTAAGTTCTCTATGTCCTTTTAAAAATGTGAAGCCCAAAATGTCACACAATACTCTATCTCAGGCTTAACCAGTGCCAGCTAGAGAGGCACTATCACCTGCCATGTCTTGCACCTAATGCTCCTATTGATGCAGCCCAAAATGACATTCTCCTTTTCTGCATCTGCAACACACTCAAGACTCCACCAAGATCCACTAGAAGTTTTTCTGTAGTGCTACCATCCAGCCATTTTGTATGTGTGTTTTTGCTTGTTTCCCAAAGTGTAACACCTTGCATTTGTTAGCACTGAACTTCATTGTTAGCTCCAGCTCAGCTCTCCAGTCTGTCGAGAGACTTCTAAATTGCACTCCTGTCCTCCTGTGTGTTCACAATCCTACCCAGAATCCTTCCCAGTTTAGTGTCATCTGCAAATTTGATCAGGAAGCTCTGTGCGCCAGCATCCAAATCACTAACAAACACAATGAACAGCACCAGACCCAGGACAGGCCTCTGTTGGGTTTCAGTTGAAACCTCCTGCCTCTCTGACATGGATCCACTTATAATACTGCTTAAACCTTCTGCTTGCAACAATCAAGCCAGCTGTCTACCCACCTTGTAGTATTTTTGTCCAGCTCACATTTTTCCAATTTGCTTATGAGAAGGTCGTCACAGAACTCGGCAAATGCCTTGCTGGAGTCCAAACACACTATTATCCACTGCATTGCCTTCCTCTCCCTAAGTAGTTACTTTGACAAAGAAGGATTTCATAGACATTTGGGCTGGAAGGGACCCTGGAGGATCATCGAGTCCAGCCCCCTGCCCCAGGGGCAAGAAGTCAGCAGGGATCATAGGATCCCAGCAAGATAAGCATCCAAATGTGGCTTGAAGGCGTTCAAGGACACATCTGGCCTCCAGCGGCAGTCTATTCCAAACCTTGGGGGTTTGGATAGTGAAGAAGTTCTTTCTTATGTCCAGCCTGAATCGGTCATGGCAGAGTTTGTGACCGTTCAATCTTGTCATCCCTTGGGGTGCTCTGGTACACAGATGTTCCCCCAGATCATGATGACCACCACTGATAAACTTAGAGATGGCCACCAGATCACCTCTGAGCCTGTGCTTTTCCAGGCTGAAGAGTCCCATGGCTCTCAGCCTCTCACCATAAGGTCCATTTTCCTGACCTCTGATCATCCGCATGGCCCTC
>NW_017729025.1:96458407-96487052 GCF_001723915.1 Gavialis gangeticus
CCATCGCAGCCTTGGCTTTCCTGGTTTGCTCTCTGCAGGTCCAAACCAGAGCAGAGTGTTTCTCCTTGGTGGTGGTTCCAGTCCTCCATCCTTTGTAGGTCTTCCTTTTAAGATGCAGGAGGTCCACCAGTTCCCTGGAGAGCCAAGGGGGCTGCTGTGCCCTTTTGCTGCCTTTCGTCCGAGATGGGATGGACTTTGCTTGCGCATCCAGGATTGCTCCCTTGAGGAGCAACCACTTGTCCTGAACTCCCTTCTCCTTTGGGTTGTGGCCCTTTAGGGCCTCTCTGACAAGCCTCCTTAGCTTGTCAAAGTCAGCTTTCCTGAAGTCGAGGACTTCTATATTACTGACTCACTTGCCAGCTTTACGGCAGATGGAGAAGATGATCAGCTCATGGTCACTGTCACCCAGCTTCCCTTCGATCATTAGGTCACTGATTAAGTCGTCGATTAGGTCGCTGGAGATCAAGGAGATCAAGTTTGTCTGGAATGACTTGTTCATAGTAAATTCATGTTGGTTAAATCAGCTCTCTCTCCTCCACTTGCAAACAGACTTCCTTATGATATGCTCCACTAACTTCCCAGGTATTACACTGAGGCAAACCAGTCTATAGTTCCTCAAGCCCTCCTTTTTGCCTTTTTAAAATATGGGCACAATGTCAATCCTCTGATATGTCACCCATTTCTCATCTTTGAGAAGTAGGGGTGTACCGATAGAGATTTGGGAGCCAATATAGATTTTTAAGGAGACATATCGGACAATGCCAATCTGATTTCTGATATAGCTGCATCCAGCTGGTAAGTCTGTTGTGGTGAAAGGGGAGGGAAGAGGTGTGGGGCGGCACATCAACGCCCTGCACAGTGAGGGAGTGGGGCTGGTGCTGAGGTAGGCGCTGCCCAGCCAGGGCAGCACGGGGCACAGAATGGAGCCGCAGCTCAGGGACACAGAGGGAGGGGGAGTGGCTACGTGCACCTCGGGAGGGCATGGGGGGCTGCACCCGGATTTGCACAGGCTGGGGTGGGCTGCAGCTATGGGCTGGGGGCCATGACCATGCCAGGCTCTTCCTAATGGGGTTGGCGAGAGGGGGACACGCTGCACTCGGGGCAGGTGGTGGTGGCGGCGCTGGGAGAGGGGTATGGGGGGCCTACAGCAAAATTTGGGGTGGCTGCAGCTCCCCCACAGAGCCCCCTCCCAGCACTGCCACCCATCCCAAGTGCAGCACAGCCCAGCCCAGCACATGCCAGGAAGAACCCGGCATAGCCCTGGCCCCAGCCCACAGCTGCAGCCCACCCCACCACACAGGTCCAGGGGCACATGCTCCCTACTGTGCCCTCCCACAGTGTACACAGAGGCAGGAGTCACTCCCCCTCCCTGCAACCCCAGACAAGCCGCAGTTCTGTCCCACGCCCTGCCCCACCCCAGTTGGGCAGTGCCTGCCCCAGCCCCATTCTGTCCCTCACCACAGGGGGCATTGATCTGAACCCTCACGCTCCTTCCTCCCCCCACCTCCCCTTCCACCATAACAGACTTACCAGCTGCACCCAGCTAAGCTGCCAGGCTGTGCTCCTCACTGCCTGTGTGCTGTGCTGCAGCTGTGCACACGCACAGACATTTATCAGCCACATCTGGCCGATGTCCAATATAGTAAATTTTCTTTATATCGGTGCCAATCTGATATTGGACCGATGTATTGGTGCACCTCTATTGAAAAGATCATTGCTAAGAGTTCCAAGACCTCTTTTGCCAGTTCCTTCAGTACTCGGATGAAGTTCATCAGACTTTCCTGGCTTGAATTCATTCAGGCCTGTCAAAAGCCATTTCTTTTATCTCATTCTTCAGCTTATCCCCTTTCTTATTCAAATAGTGCTTATTAGCACAGATCCAGGTTTTCTGTTTCGCACATGCACATGGCCCCCGGCAGTCTGGAAATCAAGAGATTGAGGCCCCCATAGGGAGGGAATTGAGCAGGGCTGGGCCTGCTGCCCAGCCATGCAGTGCCTGGGGCTTCGGGCCCAGGGCCATAATGCACAGCCACAAAGCTTGGGCGGGGAGTGGGATGGGGCCGCGGGCAACTTGTCCAGGAGGTGGCAGAGGGAGGGGGAGGCATGCTGGGCCACCTCCCCACCGATGCATACATTCCCAGGGGGTAGGGGGGACTTGTCTCTTAAGATCTGTGTGAAGGGTAGGGGCAGGATGGGCTGCATGTGGAGGGGGGAGGGGCACCAGTAGGGCTGGAGGGGGTAGCGGCGGGAGTAAGAGGCACCAGGAGAGCCAGGGAAATGTGGGTGGGGAGTGAGGGACTCTAGCAGGGCCAGAGGGCTGTGGGTGGGGAGTTAGGGGCACCAGCAGGGCTGAGAGGGGAGCTGGGGGGAGAGGGAGTGACAGGAACCAGCAAGGCCAGGGTGCTGCTGGGGGGCCTTTCATTTTAATCACGGATTTGGGGGGCATTATCAGAGAATTTGCCATTTTTTAATTTGGGAAAACCAGGATCCCTGCTCATTAGGTGCCTGGTTGCAGCTCAATTGTTTTGTGAAGGCTAATATAAAATAGCTGTTGAGCATTTCCATCTTCTTCAAATTTTCTATTAAGTTTGCCCTGATTATTTAACAGTAAACCCACAGCTTTCTTGATCTTTCTTTTCTGGTCAATGTATTTATAGAACTTCTTGTTTTCTTTAAATTTCTCTTGCCAGCTAAGGGGATTTTTTTTTTTAATCTTTTGGTCAGGACAAGACCCAAAGTAAGCAATTACCTATAGCTGTATTCTCAACATTTTATGTCTAGTCATATTATTCGTCCAGCAGTGGTGCAGAATATATAAGTCTTCCATCAATACCATCTCATAACTTTTACATAAGTTTGTCATTTCCAGGAAGAGTGCCTCATCTACCTCTTTTTCTTGACTTGTTCTATACTAAACCTCCACCATTGTAATAGTGCCATGTCTTTTATCTTTACCCAAATATGTTCTGAGCTGCTACTTTCTTCCTCCTGAACCAGAAAACAAGTGTACATAATTTAGACATATAAGGAAACAATGCCACTTTTCTTTTCCTTCCAACCCTGTCTTTCCAATACAGTGTACCCCTTAATGTTGACTTACCAGTTGTGGTAGCTGTCCTACGAAGCCTTTGTGATACCAACCAAATCGTAGCTCTCTTCAAAAGTGGCAACTCCCAGCACATCTTTTTTGTTCCCCATATTTTTCACATTTATATACTTGCATCACATTTGTGTACATGCACGTTTATTTTGCATTTTGACCTGCTTCTGCACTGCTGTCTTCTAGCTCCCTGGCCCTGGCCCTGGCCCCAACTTGAGCTGCTTTTTCCATCCCTTTCCCCTCCTGATCACTTGCTCAGTTTCTGGAGAGTTTTGTTTGGCATTCCCATGGAATGCAATTTAAAGTTTTATTGGTAAGCTGGCCAGACAATGTGCTCTTTCCAGTTCTGGTCAGATGGATCCTCTCTCCTGATAACAGTCCTTCCCAGAACATCTGCCCAGTGTCAAAGAATTCAAAACCTTCACATCAACACTACCGACTCAAAAACATTTATTTCCATGATACAACAGCCCCAGCCTGGGCTCTTACCTTCCTTTTTAGGGTGCCACAGAGCATGAGAAGGTAATTGCATACTCATCCCTGCCCAGCCCCTATGCAATAAGGCAAGCACTGTATTAAATAAATTGGCTTCAGAAATGGGGTGATATCCATTTCACTAAAAGTTAGAGACAGGCCTGGAGCATAAAAAAAAGTTGAGACCACTATACTACACAAATATTTCAAAGGTTTCTTTCACTTACGATAAGAGTTCAGCTCCAAAAGGGCTAACCAACTGGCTACTGTTACTGGCTTAAAACACACAGTGTACCTATCCACACGCTCCGGGGAGGATGGGGTAGGGGTTAATTAGAGCGCTTTCTGGGAGCCGCTCCAATTAAAATGGCGCAGCATCTTGTGTATTCAGTATCCCGCATTCCAAAACAGCAGTGCAGGTTCTTTAACTAAAGTTCATTCGACAAGCTTCAGTTAAAGCATCCCCACTACCATTCTGAACTATGGAACAGTGAATACATGAGACATTGCAGCATGCTGGAGTGGTCTAATTAGAATGCTCCAGCACACTCAATTCATCGAGTCTGCTCCAATGTGTTCTAATCAGAATGTGTCGGAGAACATGCATAGACACCCACAGTAATTAGAGTGGCTTAAAACAGTTCTATTTAACATGATATTCAAACATTAGCAGTTCTACTGTTATTGTTAGTAAAAGATGAACATTACTGAAAAGTGTTCCTGAGTTGGATAGGACCCAAGGGTACAAATATAATTTAATTTTTCAAAAACTAAATCCATGTTGCATGCACTGGTCCACTCAATCATAAAGATGACCAACGCAATGGATTCTCTGTATCTTATATAGTAAATATAAATTATTTACAAATTTAAAAAAATACAAATTAATTCTTTTACTTCTATGAAGTATGAACACCAAAAATACATAATATAGTGAAGAGGCTTTAACGTCAATTCCAAGCAATCTGGATACTCAGAAAAATATTTAACATGATGCATATTTTAAAATAACAAATATACAACATTGAAAATTATGTCTTTCTGAAGCATCAAAGTCTGCATTAAGATACCTGCATTTGTCTTGATCACGTCATATTTTTCAAAAGGTTTATTCAAAATAAATCATTAAGTACAAGTACAAATTAATGGAAAAATGATAATTTAAGTTCTAATATGAAAATATATAGTGTTTATAATAACTAGAAAAAAGTTTAGCAGAATCTATATTTCATGTTAAGACAATGTGCACATGCAGTTAAAAATAAAACTTGTCAAAGAACCTTCTGACACCTCATAAACACTTTGAAAAAAAAATTTATTCATTTTAAAACCTACCTGAGAGATTCTGCCATCCTCCTTAAATCTTCATTTTGTTGCTTTAAACGTTCAAGCTTTGCAAGTATCTTAGATAGTTCACGGCTAGAATGATCTGGGTGCTCACTGTCTCGTACCAAGTGTCCGCCAATATAAAAGAGCAATGTCCCCCAGGCAAAAAGGATGAGCATAATCCAACGCCAAGAACCAGTCCATGGCCGCATTTTCATATGTTCAATTCACTCCAAAACTGTTTTAGCTCACAAAATAACAAGCATTAAGTCCATTGCCCATGCATAGATGGAAAACTTCTATTCCTCTGCTTCACCACATTATGCTTCAGACAAATTATTATCAGTGCTATTTCGACAGCAGTTTTAAAGGAGAGATCCTTATGAAGCTGTTCACAGAAAACTTTAGGATCATGTGCTTCTTGGTTTTATATTCTGTGGAAAAATTAAAAGAAGTACAATTAAATTATCTGACTGATAGATTATCAAATATCTTGAAGTTGAATTAAAATAAATGTATTGGTGCTGAAATGCAGCAAAGTTGGCATATAATACTAGTCTCCCCTTTTCAACTAAGGTAAAGAACGCTTATTAAGTTTATACAATAACTCAAATACATTTTTGAAGAATATATAAGCTATAAAACAATTAGTCCTCCAATTCTAAAATAACTTGAACATCATGTGGTTATTAGTGCAATATAATTTCATACATTACAAACAATTAATATTAAAATAGCCTAATATGAGAAAATGCATTATGTAGTAAAATTTAATGTTTCTTTTATTACATAAAATGGAAACGTATGCAGAGCTATTGTTCATTTATGCTATTTTTCTTTTTCTATCTTTTTTCTTTTTATGAACTCTCTTAATACTGATTTTCATGATGGTATTTCTTTAGTATACAAGCAGTAGGTTGCCATTTTTATAATAAACTATGCTACTGCCATGTAGATTGACCTAGCAGCAGCTAACAGCAATTAAACAGGTTTCCAAGTACTCCAAAGACTCTAAGTAGCATTTTATAGACTGACAATTCTGTACATGCATTTCTCCTTATTAAGTTAGCCTTCACTGACCTCAGCTATAGCACTGCAAGACTAAAACGAAATCTTTTTATCTATCGCTACAACACAACAGACTTTCCATTATCAGACCTTTCAAAACTTGTTTTTAAAAAGAAATATTGAACTTTTAAATGAGAAAAAGAAAGGAATTACAATTAAGCACACAAGTAAACCCCACCGGGTTCCAGGGGAAAAGGACTCAGGGTTCCTAGGAAGGAGTAGAAAGAAAAAGAAATGAGACGCAATTTAATTTATTAGTAGCTTGAAGTATGAAAAGGTACTAAATGTTAAACATTCAGCAGTGCATACCTACACATCACCAAAAAGAATAAAGTTTATTAAACCAGCTAATGAAAAATACTTTTTTCCTGCTTCAGTATTATTCTCACCAATTTTCATGAAACCTTAGAGAAACAGCACTAGAAAGATGCAATTGAAAGAAAGTTGCATGTTTGAAATAAGACGACCACATTCCATAAAGTATCCTTTTCAACAAATCTTAATTCGTTTTCTGCTTGGCAAAATATCATCCTCTGCTTCTAACAATTTCCTAACTCCTTCCTTCCTCCTTGTCTGCAATCTAACATTTGTGCCTACTATCAGTAATTAATATTTCCTATGGAGATCTGAACTTTTAATTTGCCCTCCACATCCCCTCAAGTGCATAAAAATTGCCTCCTGTTTCATCTGAAATACCACGTACAAAAAACCTCTACAACATTCCTCAGCCTTACCTCTTTTGCACTTTCACTTCAGGCTATTCCTTCCATTCTGGTCTCCTTCTGTCATGCCAACTTCATTCTAAATTGACAGGAAGCCTGTATCCATCATGCAATAACCTATACACTTATTCAGCTACCAAGAGTATACTAAGAGCATTGGTTTGCATTTGCAGCAAACTTAATGCAAATTAAAATTATTAACTGTCAGCAAAATGCAGAGAGCTTTCCCAAACTCTCTCTCAGAACCCTCAAAACCCTGATCTTAGCACATCACATACAACCAGCAGATGGCAGAGCTAGACACACAAGGTTAATAGTAAGAACTGAATATGGCAAGGCAGGCAGATCAGTTTTCTTGGAACAACACAGAACAGAAAGATATAGAAAGGGATCAAGACTTCCCTTTTTCTTTGGAGTAAGGAAATACCTTGAATGGAACCCTGATCCCCCCTGGATGATGCAGTACTTCTATTGTACCAACAGATCTTAGAAATTATACCTTTAACAGGCTCTCACA
This sequence comes from Gavialis gangeticus, assembly GCF_001723915.1. Classification (NCBI taxonomy): domain Eukaryota; kingdom Metazoa; phylum Chordata; order Crocodylia; family Gavialidae; genus Gavialis; species Gavialis gangeticus. The sequence continues at coordinate 96,465,615 of NW_017729025.1, forward strand.
AACGGAGTCCGTGGATGGGACAGAGGAAAGAGTGAGAAAGGAGTAAAAATCAGAATTGTATCGTTTACCCAGGAGTGTCAAACATAAAGCATGAGGGCCAAACTTGGCCACCTGAGCAGCACTATTTGGCCCACTGGACTACCAGCATGGCTAGATTGGAAGGGGTGGGGGAGAAGAAGCCATCTGGCACAAAATCAAGGGCCCATGGGTCCCAGTGTATATGATAATCAACCTGAGGGTAAATCTGGATCTGGCCCAAAGCACAAGGCGAGTTTGACACCCCTGACAAAGCCCAATAATACAACCTTCAAACGTCCACTGATACAAAATTTTAGTGAACCAGGCATGTCAGAAATGAGTTACATGATAGCCAAAGGGATGAAAAATTACAGGGAGCCAGAGCTATGTTCCATCAAGAAGTCAAATTTGTCGCTTTCTCAAGGAGAAGAGAAGGTGGTTTGAAGCACTGGAAATTGTAGATGGCTTTCAAATGACTGTATCTTTTTATCATGGGCTCTGGTGGCCTATATGCAGTTCGTCTTTGATATAAATTCAGACTGATGTGTTTTTATTTACAGGCTGGGATACACATGCCAAAATCTTAAAGCATAATCTGTTTTACCATTAAGTTACTCCCTTCAAATATTAAATCTTATGTTGTTGTTTGTGGTTCCTTAGGAATGCAGAGAAAAATAGGCAAGAGGAGATAATCATGATGAGAAGTCCTGGTTTTCTCTATTTAAAAATCCCAAATTCTGATTAAAATCCCCCAAATCCACATTTTTCTGCTATTAAAAATGAAATGCCATATATGTATATGTATGTATCAGTTAAACACAGTGCTTTATTTATATATTTACAGTTTTAAGGCAATTTGGAAGCCTACCAGTGTCTCAATCATTATAATAAAATAAACTTGAAGTACCTATATAGTTTGGCATTGGGTTTTGTTTTGTTTTGTTTTTTTATCCTGGCCGCTCACCAGGATGTGTGTCCAGCTGTAACTATCCCCCCCGCTGCTTTCTGGTGCTGAGCAGCCCCAATATGCCAGTGCCCTGCCCATGACATTGCCCCTCGTTCTCAAGCCAAAGCTTCCCTAGCCCTGCCAGTGCTCCTCACTCCAGACCCGCAGCCCACTGCCCCCCCTCCCCCAGCCTTGCTAGAGGGGGCCCCCAGCTACCCCTGCCCCACATGGACTCACAAGACTCCAGGCGGGGAAGGAGGCGGGGGAACAAGGAGCCATGGCCCCTTCTCAGCCTCAGGATTCACTGGGGGAGTAGGGGAGAGGAAGAAGAGGAGAGGCATGCACCAGGGCTTGGCTGGTCAGGAACCATGCCCCCTTTTCAACACCCCAGCTGGCTGGGAAGAGGGAGACACCTGCACCAGGGCTTGGCTCTGCCCCCAGAGTCAGAAGCGGGGCTGGAGTCCCCTTCTCAGCCTCTGGGCTGGCTGAGAGGAGACGTGGTTCCCAGCTTTGGAGGGTGGAACCAAGGCCTGCTTTGGGCTTCTGCCCCCCGTCTTTGGCCCGCTCACAGGCTGAGAAGGGGACTCCAGCCCTGCTCCTGATTCTGAGGGGCAAAGCCAAGTCCCAGTACAGGCTTCTCCCTCCTCCTAACCAGCCCAGAGGCTGAAAAGGGACTGTTGCTCCTGGTTCTGGGGGTGAAGCCAAGACCCAGTGCCAGGCTTTTCCCTACCCCCTGCCCTCAGCCAGCCTAAAGACTGAGAAGGGGCTGTGGCTCCCAGCTCCTGGATCTGGGGAGCCAGAGCTAAGCCCATGCTGCAGGCCCCCTTCCCCAGGCAGCACCCGGCCGGGGACCCGGTTCCCTCCTCTCCCCACCCTCATACATATATATATCTATCACTCCACTCAGCAGCACCCAGCTGTGGGGTCTGGTGCTTTCTTACCACCCCCTTCTCAGCTACCCAGAGTGACAGTGCTCCAGCTAGGGAGCAGAGGGGCAAGGCAAACCCTGCCTGTTGGAGCAAACAGCACAGCCTAGGGCTGCAAAGAATCCTGGGATGCTCAGGGACTGCGAGGTAACTTGAACCAGGAGGGGATCTGGGACAAAAGTTCCATAAATCATTTTAACCTAAATCAGTTAAGTCTGATACTACATCCAACCAGGTTTATCTTAAACTAGTTCTGGCTATTTTGAAAGCAGTTTATGCGCTATGGACTTCTGTTCTGTTACAGCTTTAAACCAGTTTCTGATCACTTAAACTGGTTTGTGTGTAACTTCCATCCCTAGCCTTTACCTTGCACATGTCAAGGGGGTCAAGTGATTTTTTTGTATATTTCCTCTGTAGGATTTTTGTTACTCTCCTTACTACATTTTGAAGGATCTTATTTGGATTTTAAAGCTATGGAGGCTGATTTTGCAAAAAATTATTCTCCAGAAGACTAAGAAGTAAGGAATCCAGGATTTTCTAAGTAAAGTTGTATGGACTGTTCCAGCAGAAAAGCAGAAAGGCTCAGTTCCCTAAAACCACCGAGTCTTTTTTGGAAAGATGCTACAAATCTCACAACAGTAAGGAATAGGGCCTTCCCCTTGGCAAAATAAAAATCTTGTGTGGCTATCATTCAGTGGCATGAAAGCGTCACAGAACAAGAAATTTTGGAAATCCACAGATTTAACAAGTTAGTAACAAATAAGTATTCCAGATAATATATTAAAAACAAAATGAAAAGATCACCCCTTTGGGATGTATGATTAGACACTGACTACTAAGTAATCACTGCTAACTATAAAAAGGATTAGTATTTATGCTATTTTCAATGAGCGAGTTTTATAAAATTATACAAAAATCAGGCTGGAAGGGTCCTTGAAAGGTCATCTAGTCCAGCCTACTGCTGAAGGCAAACTAACCCCCATATAAACCATCTCATCCAAGTGTTTGTCTAGCCTCCCCTTAAAAACTTCCAAAGACATTTCCATAACCTCTCTAGGTCATCCGTTTCAATATTATTTAGTTTTTTATTGACTCTGAATTGCAACACAAAAATCAGAAATATATATATATAGATAGAGAGAGAGCTAGAGAGAGATGTATGTATGTATCAATCCATCTAAAATACATATATGTCTATCAATAATAATAATAATAATAATAATAATAATAATAAAGGAAAACAAGGAAGGAAGGAAGTGGGAGGGATAGAAAAGAAAAAGGATAACCATGGAAAGACTAATAATCCACTAAAATTTAATTGCCAAAATAGCCTAAAAAAAATCTTTCCAGATTGAACTAAACTTTTCAAAGCAGTTACAACTGCAAAACACAATTCTTTCTATGGATGCTAGTAAAGCCATTTCATTATACCAGGTTTTCAATTTTTGGAGCTGTCCTACTTTTCCAAAGCAGTAATGCAAACCTGCTTGTCACTAACAAGGCCTGCTGCATGAATTCAATCTGAAAAGAATTCAATTTGAGCTCCTTAGACATAGACCAAAGAATATTCATATTTGCCAATGGTATCAGTGCTGTGTTGAAAGCCATATTAACTCTAGCTATAATTTCTTTCCAAAAAGAACTGATAATAGGACATGACCAAAACATGTGACCAAGCAATGCCTGCAATGCAATGCAATGCATCTCCCACATGTGCCTACCAGCAGTATATTAATAATGCAAAGGCAGGCACTGATCTCTCAGGCTGTAACAGGAACAATAGTGCATAATCTACATACAGCAGGATCTTGTGTTCTCTTTTTTCCTACATTACAGTAATGTCTTTAATAATCACTCTCAGTCCTTAAAGCTATAGCCAATGGTTCCAATGTTAAATCAAATAGCAAGAGGGATAACTGGCAATCTTGTTGAGCTCCTCCTTTCTAAAGAAACTGGATCATATAAGTTTATTGGTCATGACCCTTGCAGTGGGATTTGTATATAACAAATGCACTTGCCTTATGAATTCTTTACTAAATCCCACCTTTTGCAATCAGACAAAATGTGCCACTAAGAAGAGCAACAAAAGCCTTACCTGCTTTAACATTTAACACCCACATATGCTTAGAAAATTCTTCCTAATAGCCAAAAAAATTGCAACTGCTGCAATTTGAAACAATGTCCTGTCCCCTGTGGCCACAGAAAATAGTCTGTCACACCATTCTCTTTACATCCACCCTTCAGGTATCTGAAGACTGTCAAACCCTCCCTCAATCTTATCTTCTCTAGACTAAAAAAGTCCAGTTCTTTCAGCCTTTCCTCAAAAATCATGCTTTCCAGACCTCCACTCATTTTGTTGCTATCCATTGGACTCTAATTTGTCCACATCTTTCCTTAATGTTGTGCCTAAACCTAGTCACAGTATTCCAGGTAAATTCTCACCACTACTGAGCAAGGTGGAAGAATTACACCCGTTGGTCAGGGGTAGCAAAGATCTGGTCTGCAGAGCCATGTCATCTGGCCCCTGATGCTGGCCCAGGACATGGGCCATGCCTGCACCAGGACCCACATCATACATGGTACCCATGCAGTGTCAGCCTGCCCCCCACTTCCCCACACAAACACGCATGCTAGATCCAACATCTGTGGCACCCACTACAAACTTGTGCTGCACACTCAGCACTGAGCAGGAGCTGGATCCAGCAGCTGGGGGGGAGGGTGCAATCTTGCCTGCAGAGTCATCCCTGTGCTATTTATCTGGCCTGTGGACTGGTCCCATGCTATTCACCTAGCCCACAGGACCAAGTGAGTTTGACACCCTGTCCTAGCTCCTTTTCTGCACTACTGCAGTCTAGCCAGGCATTCTGCAGTCTGTATTTGTGCATAAAATTGTTCTCTCCCAAGTGCAGGACTCTGCATTTGTCCTTAGTGGATTTCATTCTATTAATTCCAGACCATTTCTTCAGTTTATCAGGGTCATTCTGAACTGTAATACTATCCTCCAGTGTGTGCAACTCTACCCTGTTTGAAGTCATCTACAAATTTGCTAAGTGTGCACTCAATATTAATAACTATACTAAATAGTACCAGACCCAGGAGAGCACCCTGGGGGTGACAACTTGATACTTTCTCCCAACTAGACATCAAGCCATCGAGGATTACTCTGAGCACAGTGATCCAACCAGTTATGCAGTTTCACCTACTATGCTTCCATAGCTTACCAATGAGAATGTTATGAAAAATAATGTCAAAAGCCTTGCTAAAGTCAAACTCTATCACATTTATTGCTCTCCCCCTATCCAGAAAACCCATAAACTTGTCATAGAGAGAAATCAGGTTGGCCAAGCATGACTTGCTCTTGGTGAATCCATGTTGGCTTCTCCCAATCACCTTGTTTTCCCCTAGGTACTCTGAAATACATTCCTTATATTACAGTATCTTTCCAGGTAATCAAGAGGAGACCAACTGGTCTATAATTACCTTGATTCTACATCTTCCCTTTTCTAAAGAGGGGCAATCTATTTACCCTTTGCCAGTGCTTTGTAGCCTCAAATGACCTTCACACGTTCCCAAAGAGAGTAGCCACTGGCTCTACAATTACTGTAGCTAATTCCTTAATTGAACCATGCCCAGTCCAGTGTACTTAAAAACATTTAGCATCTCTAAATAATTTCTAGCCTATTCTTTCCCTGTGCTAATGATCTCCTTTTCTATTCTTGCTGCCAACTTAGCTATTCATCTGATAGCTGATCTTATTTGTGAAGACTAAAGTAAAAAAAATGCTACAGAAAAAGCCCATCTCTATCCTCCCTGTAATTTTCCTTAAGGTATTTGAAGACCGTCATCAAATCCCAACTTGGTCTTCTTTTCTTTTAAGAAGAAGAAGTCTTCTTTTAAGTTAACGCCTAGGTCTTTCAGCCTTTCCTTATAAATTATATTTCCAACACACCTAATGATTTTTGATGGACTCTATCCAACCTCCACATCCATCTTGAAGCATGGGGCCCAAAAATGGACACAGTACTCCAGGAGAGGCTTCACCAGTGACGAATGCGGAGAAAGAACTGCTTCCATGGATTTACAAGCAACACTCCTGCTAACACAACCCAGGAGGCTATTGGTATTTTTTGGAACAAGAGGACACTGTTGGCTCACATTCAGTTTATGATCTACTGTAACCCCCGGATCCTTCTCTTCAGTACTGCACCCTGGCCAGTCATCCCCCAGTCTATGTTTGTGCATGCAGTTATTCCATCCTTACTGAAGTTCAGAACTTTGCACCTGTCCTTACTGAATCTCATCTCATTGATTGTGCACCATTTCTCCAATGTATTCAGGTCATTCTGGATCCTAGCTCTGTACTCCAGAGTGTCTGCAAGTCCATCCAACTTGGTGGCATCCACAAATATGCTAAGCAGACACTCAATCTCATAATCCAAATAATTACCTCATTACTCCTTTCTGTGTTGGGACTCTTAAAGACACAATTTAAGCTTGTATAGATTTGGCATTTTAAATTCTGAAGGAGATAATTCAGGGGCTTCAGTTTTAAAAAAACTGTCTCCATTTGTCAATGAGCTGATATCAGGTATATGCATGTCCCTGAAGTTTCATATTGCATTTTGCCTTAGAGCAATGATAATGCACTCCTTGTTTCTGATAACAAAAGGCTTTAAAAAAAATTTCTCCTGGGATCTTGTCCATAGTCTTTTTTTTTTTCTTTATGATCCTAAGGCAGCTCACACAGTAAACTGAATAGTTTTCACTGTCTAGTGAAAAGAGCCTCAGGGGAGCAGTTTTTACCCAAATTGACTTGAACTGCAATTTGCAATTGAACTGTACTGCAATCCTACATGCAGATATGCAACATTATGAATCAGTATGTATATTGTTTTGTGAGATCATGTACTGCTATGTAGAACGGGAAATGAAACAAAGTTAATACCCATATGCAAACTTCAAATGTCTGAAATGAGACCAAATTTAAACCAAAGTGAGGGAATATAAGGAAGACAAAGGCACAAATTAAGATACAGCTAGCAAGGGACATAAACAGCAACAAAAAAACATTCTAAAAGTACATTAGAAGTAACACGATACCCAAGGAAAGTTTAGGTCCGCTACTGAACGAGAAGGACAATCTAGAAATAGAAGATAGGGAGAACCCAAGATATTCAAGGTGTAGAAGGCTGATCATATTCCTTCTATGATAAGGTGACAGGCTCTGTGATGGGGGAGAGGAATGGTTGTGCTATATCTTGATTTTTGCCATGCTTTTGACACAGTCTCTCATGATATTCTCATTAATAAGGAAATACAGACTAGATGAAAGTACTGTAAGACTGATACACAACTGGGTGGATTGTCAAACTCAACAAGTAGTCATCAATGGTTCAACGTCTAATTGGGAGGAGGAAGAAAGTGGGTTTCCTCAGAGGTCTGTCCTGGGTCCAATACTATTTAATATTTTCATTAATGATCTGGATGATGGGGTTGAGTACACACTTAGCCAACCTGTGGGTGACATGACGTTTGGTAGAGCTACAGACACTCCAGAGAGTTTGGCTAAGATCCAGAGAGAAATAGTTGAGAAATCAATCAGATAATAGTCAATACATACATGAACACAGACTGGGGAAAGGCTAGGCTGTAGTACAGAAAAAACCGTAACCACTTCAGTACTGCAGCCAAACCAAAGGGACCTGGGGGTTACAGTGGACTATAAATGAGGCAACAGTGTGCTTGTCTTGAAAAAAAAAAATGCCAGCAGCATACTGGGTTACATTAACAGGAATGTAACTTGCAAATCCAGGGAAGTAATTCCTTCTCTGTATTCATCACTGGTGAAATCTTCTCTAGAGTACTATGCCCAGTTTTGGGCCCCACACGTAAAGAATGATGTGGACAGATTAGAAAGAGGCCAGCAGACAGTGACAATAATAATAAGAGGCTTAGGAAGCACAACTTATAAGGAAAGCTGAAAGAACTAGAGTTATTTAGTCTGGAGACAAGACGACTGAAGGAGAATTTGATAGTTTCCAGTTTTTGACTATCTGACGGGTGATTATATAGATACAGACTTTTCTCTGTGACTATAGGGCAGGAGTTGGTAACCTATGACTTGTGGGCTGGAATTGTCTTGTGAAGTCTTTGAATCCAGCCCACAGAGCTATGGCTTTTGTAGCAGTTAGCAGTGGGAAACTGTGCCATACTGTAATCTAGTGCCTAGAACTTCAGAGGGGAAGCTCTGCCTGTGCCATACCTGTCAGACAGCACAGGCTCCAGTGGAGGAGTGCTTTTGCACCATCACATCTGGGCAGTGAAAAGAAGCAACAGTCACTGGGTCCTAGTGCCCAGCTGCTTCTGACCTGAGCTGGGTCATCAGGTCATTCCAGCCACCTGCTGGAAAACATTGGTGACCCCTGCTGTAGAGGACATGACTAAAGAGCACTGGTCTCAAACTGTAGCAGAGGAAATTTAGATTGGAGAATAAGAAAAATTTGCTGATTATGAGTGGCCAAGTAATGAAACGAGCTACTAGAAAAATTGTGGAATCTCCATCCTTGGAAACTTTCAAGAGCAGGTTAGATGGACACTTGGCTGGACTGGTTTAGTCAGGGATGTTCCTACCTTGATCAGAGGGCTGATCTCGTGAGGCCCCTTCCAGCCCTACTTTTCCATGGTCCTAATATGTAATAATGGATGACCGAAGCAGTTCTTATCCAATGCCTTTGATTAATTTTAAGGCATTCTGAACTAAATCTGACATAGCTGACTATGAGATCCACATATTAACTCAACCAGGAACCCTCTGTCTGGGAACAGCTGCTTTCAAAATGCTTTTAGAGAATATTTTTTCCTTACTATAGTTGCTGAGCATTTCCAGAAGATGTTGCTGTAATACTGTCTCTTTGGTCTTATTGTGTTCTAGCACGACAGCATGCCTGAGAGAACTTTCTTTTACAATGTTGTAACTACCCACATCAACCAGAATATTAAATTACATTCTTTTTTTTTGTAACTGTATTTTACTTTTTGCAGTAAGCATATTAGTAAATATGAGGCACCAGTTACACACACATTTTCCTTAGTAGGTTTCTCACACTGCTTTCAATGACCTCTAGTGTCAGGTAAGGATATTTGGAGTTTCTTCAGAAGCAGAAAATTTCAAAAGAGGAGTGGGGCATCTGTTACATTCTAATAGCTGTGTGTAGACAGGGTGGATAAAAAAAACATTTTAAAAAAAGTTTTAAAAAAAATCAGATTTTTTAAATTTAAATCAGATTTTTATTTGAATGGGACTTTAATTTTATATTTAAATTCTAATTTAAGTTTTCCTTTTTAAAAATAAGCCAGTTTAAAATAAAAGTTAAATTTATAATACAGCACAGGCCAAGATTTAAATGTAATATAATCTATTAAAATAGAATGTGGAGTCAATGAGTCTCTACTAAAAACTGTGGGTAAGAAGGAAATTGAACAGTGTACAAAGCGCATCAAAGGAAAAAGTATTCATTTGAGCCTTGATGGATGGAGCAAGGTACACAATGATCCAGTAATATGTGCTTGTGTGACAACAGAAGACGGAACTGTTTCTCACAAAACAAATGATACATCAGGAAATGCTCATACTGCAGAATATTTAAAAGTAGCAGTAAAAACTATAACAAACTTTAAGCAAAAATTCAAGTGTCATGTCTTGTCTCAGATAATGCTGCAAAATGTAGCAAAGATTAAAAGAAACATAGAAGATAATGAAGCAAACCTGAAACTTATAATACATTGGTGAAGTGCTCATGTGATGAATCTTTAGCCAAAGAGTTAAGTAAACCAATAATAAAGGAAAATGTTGATGAAATTGCAAAATACTTTCATAACAACCAGTGTGCTTCAGCTTCACTGAAGAGGGCTGGGGGATCCAAGCTAATTCTCCCTCAAGGCATACAAAGGAATTCAGTGGTTGACTGACCTATTCTGATGACCACCTGTGAAGAAAATTATAACAAAATTGATGGAAGTATCTCAGCTAGAATAGTCAATATTAGACTAACAAGGAATGTAGACAATATGCTGAATACACTAAAACCTATTTCTATAGACTTGGACAAACTACAGAAAATATTGCAGATGCTGCTGAAATTTTGAAAGAACTTCAAGAAACATTAAAGAAAGAAATACCCAACAGCAAATTTAAACTGCAGGCAGTAAAGAAGCGGATGGATCAATCACTTCCTCCACCTCATTTTCTTGCCAATATTCTTAACACAAAGTACCAGAGTAGATGCCTAACTGCCAAGGAAGAAAATGCTGCTATGACATTGGCACCTATAAATTTCCCATCAATCATGTCAACCATAAGAAAAGTTCAGGGCTAGAAGTGAACTATTCAAGCAGTGCATGTTTGCTGAGGATGTTTTAAACAAAGTCACACCACTAAACTGGTGGAAGTCACTAGCAAAGCACCTGGAACCAGAACTTGTTAAAGTACTAACCCCACTTTTACCAGCAGTAGCTTCTTATTCAGGTGCAGGAAGAATATTTGCTTCATTTGGACTGGTTCACTGCTAAGAAATGTACTGTGAATCAAAAAAAGCTGGACAGTTTGTTTTTCTCTTCCAGTCTATGAATAAAAAGGGGGAAGAAAATGGGATTTATGACTTCTAGAAACTTGAAAGGGGGCAGAAATTTGCAAAACACCCTTGTCGCAGAGTACTTAGGTGCCCTGCACCTGAGAACAGGGACAGCTCAAGAGAAGCCCCTAGCGGTGAGAAAGGGGAGGCGCAACTGCCAGTCTCCAGGGCAGCACAAGTGCTGGTTGCTAAGGGAACCAAGGGGATCAGCTGACAAGAAGGGGCAGGGCTTGGCCCCTTCTTAAGCCCAAGCATGAGGCCAGGAGGGCAGTTCCCCTCTGGCGGCCAAGGAGTGGGGAGCTCAGCCAGTGAGGAGATAGACTGCAGGAGCATCCCCTGGTTGCCGCTATGACTTGGAGTATTCCCGGTAGGGATAGAATGTGGTTTTGACCGGATGGTTTAGAGTTTATGTTATAGCCCAGGAACTTACGTTTTCTGTTTGTAGTTTTATAAAACCGGAGGACTGGGTTAGGCTATTAGGGGTGGAGAGGCCTCATAGGAGCTCCACAGTAGCATGTGGTTTCTTGGCGCCAGAGAGGGCGCAGCATTGTTTGGGGGCACATTGGCCCCAGCCCCAGAGCGAGCGAGGGGGCAGCGAGGAACCCCGGAGTGAGCGAGGGGGCAGCAAGGAGCCCCAGAAGTAAAGGAGAGGGCCAAGGCATAGGGTAAACCATGTCAAGTACCATCTGCGAGGCTTGGGCTGCGGCATAGGGGAGGAAAAGAGCTTCAGATAGCGCCCCCTGACACCGGGGCAGCCTCCCGCTACTTACATCACTCAATCAATTAAGAACAAGGCATGGCAGGTGAGTAAGCAGGCAGTTAGCCCAAGACAGGAAGGCGGAGCCACCAGTAACTGCACAAACATGTGGCAAGGTTACTATTTAAAATTTGATTAACTGGCTAATAACATCTTAAGTTACTACATCTGCCAGAGGCTTAACTGTTGGAACATAACAGTTCAGAGCAAGAGTCCACCCTTTCCCCTTTTGAAACTATTCCAAATGTATATGTCTATGTCCATGCCCTCAAATACCGTAAACATTAGCAGCTTGATTTCAGTTACAATTTACAGCCCGATTCTGTGCTGCCTTGTACCTTTTACAGTCATTTACAACTGTGAACAACAGATGCAAAGCAGCGTCTCATTCTTATTTGAAAACACTACCATTCTCTATCACACACAAACTGAACTCTGGCACAGACAAATAATACAAGCAACTGGAAAGTCTGCCTATAAACTTTTAAATTGTTATGGTAATGCTTCCAACCTGAAGAAGGCTGTTATTTTATAAACTAAGCTTTATTTGAGTCTCTATATTTTGCTATATTAAAATGCTTTAGTCACATGCCCTACCAATCTCAAAAATCAAATTACAACGAGTCCTTAGAGATCCAAGAGAAAAATACAATAGCCAGGGATAATTGGATATGGCCATAGATTAGTAATGTAACGGAGGTGGAAGAGCTGAACACCAGCCCTAAGCACTGACAAAGGGGGTGTCTGAATGGAGGCCCTTCAGGGAGTCTATGCTGCAGCTGCCGCTTCGCTTGCCAAATTCCCCACTGCCAGTAGGAATGGAGGCTGCAGTAGTGGGCTCAAGAGTGTCCACCAGACTGGTGATACCCTGACCCAGGATGAAAACTTTATTAGTTATGCCTCTGCCATAGATAATTATTTCTGCCATTACTTTCTCATACTCCTTAAACAGACATAAATCTTGCTCTTTCTTGAGGTTTATAAAGGTCATATACTTTTCAAAATCCAAAAAACTTCTTGGGTAAAATCTCAGCCCTACTAAAGTCGCTGGAAATTCAGAAATTGATTCTCCTGGCATCAGGATTTTATCACTATTTTTATAAATAACTTATAATTCTTACTCAGTTTAGAATCCAGTTACAGGTTATTTCTTCACATCATAAACCTTGATATTATTAGATCTTCAACTCAACCTCTTGGACATTGTTTTTTTCTATATACCCTCCCAACTTGCCACCATTTTTCTGAATGTATTATTTCTAATAGGGCTTCAGCAGTGGCATATAAATAGGGACTACAGTCCTGCTCTCCTTAAGAAAATGTGTCTACAAAATAAACTAAAAAATTGCATTAGTCTTTACTGCTGTCAAATCCCAGTGGAAGCTAATATTCAGTTTCCTGTCTATTGTTGAACTGGCTCTTTTTTGGCACTATTGCTTTCCAAGTACTACTCTCTCCCCTAGCCTACTGAATGCAGTTTAAATTATTTTCCTCTACATATATTCTAAAAATAGTATTGTGAAGCTCCGTGGCTCCATTATTTTACATTCTAATAGCTAACATAACAAGTTGAATATCATGTTACTATTTTCTACCCTTATTTCTAACCTGTATAGCTCTCTTTGTTATTCTTCTGCCTATACTGGTGTTTGCAGCAGATCCCAAATTAAGTTCATTGTAATTTTAAATAAAGTGAGGTTCTAAGATTAAATATTTATCTAAAATAGTGTTGGGCTATTAACTCTTCTGATTGGCAGGACCAACAGTTTGCCCCCAAGCTAATACGTCCTTAGTGCCACATGGACACATTTAAAGTGCCTCCAGTGTAAGAAACAGTCATCCCAGAAGCAATGTGGTATGCCTGTGGGTGCCACTGTTAGAGACAGTTATCATGGTTCTTTCCATGTGAAATTAAACTAAGCGTATAAATAAAAAGCAGTGGCATAACTAAGAGGTGAAGGGTGAGCAGGACATTAACTCTAGACTTTGACTTGGAGGAGGCACAAATATAGCAACTATCACTGCTTTAAGTGGTGGCAATGACCCAGCCACTGTCATTATCCCACATGCTGTTGTCACCTAGGACATAGAACTGCCCAACAATGCCCCTAAAGAAAGCAAACATACTGTAGAAATACAGGAACTGCAATAATGGAACAAACCATTACTTTATTTAGTCCAGTATTCTGGCTCTTACGGTGGGAAGTGCCAGCTCCTTCAGCGGAAATATTCCTGAAATAAGCATTTATGGGATAACCTGCACCCAGGTGAAATTTCCCTCTAACCCACAATAATTATGATCGACACATGCCTCAGAGTATGGTGGTTTATATTCCTCCCAAGGCTCATAGGAAGTCAACAGGAATCAGATCCTAAATGTTTAAGCCATTTAAAAATGGAACTCTGGGGAATTTTTTCTAAAGTGCCTAAGAACTCATTACTACCTGTCTAAATCGCTTCTATTTTATTTTTGTTACAACCATTTCAGGTCCTCATCAAGTTTTGAAAAATTGATTTAATCTCATTCCTCATTTTGAACCTAATACAACCAAGCACTTAGCCCTACACTACACTTCAATCACTTGAGTTAAAATAATACTGAATTCAATTCAAAGTAATACATGCTTAAAGCAGAAAGTTAAGAACAAAATAACCTTTCACATTTTACTGTAGATCTAAAACTCCTATACAACACAATAAATTTAAGCATCAGCCAATCCCATGCCTAATTTATAAAAATACCTTTCAGCAACTGGTATTAATAAAATAGTAATTTGTAGAAGGCATGATTTCAAAGAGCTGACAGAAATGAAACTGCAGTCTGGTCTATATAGGCGACAACTCGCTAACATAAATAAGAAACCTCTCATAGACTTCAACAGGTCCAAGTTTTCAACCTACATATTCACAGTACACACAACACCAAGTTATCCTAATGCAAGTGCTTATTAAACCAAATGAAAAAAATCATTGTTTCTACAGGCATAAAATCCATTCAATCCAAAACTGTTGTGACATTATAGGAATAAGAAGCAGCACTAGCAATTTGTTTTAATAGAAAAAGCTTTCACATTTTTGTGTATAATTAGTGAGCTACAAAAAAGCTATAATGACTATTACTATCCAATTCATACAATTCAATGAATAAAGAAAATCTACACTATTATACATGTTATCTACAAAATAGCCAAAAAGGTTTAGATAAAATCTACAAATTAGGTTTATTTTTAGGTGGCTAGGATAAGCAGGTAAACTGCTCTACAGTATTCTCTTCACTTCTCAATACACTTCTGTGGGGTTAACTTTTTTTAAAGGCTTACAAACAAAAGCTATAATCCGCACTTCATATTTATTTTTTTTGGTTAATGATTACTTGTTCCCAAATTCTTAGACATGAAAAAGATTTTTTTTTCATTTACACCAATGAAAATCTGGAGTAACTCAACCAGTTTAATAGAATTGATCTGACTTTTTCTAATATAGCATGAAGACTTGGCTCTGAGTGATTTACATTTTAATTTATTTTTATGTGCACAATCACAAAATGCTTCTCAGACCCAGCACATATGATCAATAAATGAAAAATAGAATAAAAATTGAGAATGTACTTTAAGTAAAATTTTGATATAAAAGCCATTAAAAGCAACTATTCATTAAAGGCACACTCTGTTCAATCAATTTTGTATTTTATAAAAATTACCACTATTTTAAGATCTTCTAAAAATCAGAGGGAGACAAACATTACTTCTACAATCTTTGCAGAGAGTAGCTTTCCAGGTGCACAATTAGGGATGATCCCACACAAAGGGCTTGGTAATGAAAAGAAGGATATATGAAAGTAATTAAGAGACAAAAGGAAGGATCAGAGACCTTATTTTTTTTTTTTTTTATAAGATACAGAGTACTGACATTTTTATGCTAAAGGAAATTAGCTAATGTTGTCCAACTGGCAGCCCTGTAGACCACTTGCACAGCTGCCATTGCCCTTCTGCTCCTGTGCTTTGGCAGCTGGGATCTCTGGGGCAGGGAAGCACAGCAGGAAAGGACATGGCTAGCCCGCTGTCCACATGGGGTGGGGGGGGGTTAGAGGGTGCGCACAGTCTGCAGGCCCTACAATGTGAGGCTTGCCTAGGAGCCCACAGCTATCATGGCATGCAATCCCCCGCCATTCAGAACTTGAACAGCCCTGAGCTAAAGGCTAAACAAGAGTAGGAGAAGTTGGAGGCAAGAGATCTGAGTAGCTGGAAGGTTACTCAAGGTTATGGCAGTAAAGGCTAGGTACAGATATTCAAGAAGCCCACGGTGGAATTGATCTAATTTATGCAGTTTTCTGTAAGTGCCATAGTTTAGACTGGTAATGAACAGAACACATATTCTCCCTTTGATGGGGGCCCGGGGCAAGTGGGGAGGGGGATGGGGGGGAAGGGAGCACACAAGTCTTAGACCAGGTTCCAGTCTGTTATGGGTATGGACAGCTTTCCAATCACTTACACTTACAGAAAAAAAAACTGGAACAGCAAGGGTTGAGAGATGAGGAAAAAATAATGCAGTAAAGGCACCCTGGTTCTGTAAATTTTCTCTTCAAAGTTCACTAAGAAATGAGAAAGTAAAGCAATAGGGAAAGACTGTAACAGAGAAAGGTATCAAATGTGACATGGGTAAAGCTGTTTTAAAAAATGATTACTTATTCAGAGTTATAAACTAAAAGAACTATTTCCCCTATATTTAATTTGACAATGACATGGATTGAATAGCTTTATTTTGAATTAGCTTAGATTTTTATGCCTCCAAGAATTCAATCCCAAAAGCATTTCAAATTTATTGACATTTCTAAAAACTATAATTCAAAAATAATTTCTCAATAGGTTGCATTAAAAGCCTTAAAAATTAATAATGGTCAGGTAAAACCAAAAAATGTGACTGCCTCACAGGAATCTATCCTCATATTTTTAAAATAGAATCTAAGAAAAGAGTAGCCTCTGGATAAAATGTCAAGAAGTCTGAAAAATGTTCCAGGAAGATATAGAACCCCATAAGTAATAGAAAAAAGGAAAAACATCTCCACCAATGTATGTAATTTCTTTCTAACTTTATTTATATAAATTTATGACACATGCTATTTTTCCACGATATAATAAAAGAAAATGTTACCAATTGTTTCCTATGTGACACTTCTTAAAATTTCAATGTTGCTATGTTCAGCTATGCTTTGCCTTTGATCAATGAGAAAACATTTTCTTTAATCATATTATTTTATTTAAAAAAATCAATTTATTTTCTCTTTACCACTGATATACACATCATCTTCCCTAATTTCTAAACTTTTTCTTAATTCTCAGTAAAAGGCTGATACAGTATGCAGCTTATGATCTGTTATTATTACACGCTATGGACAGATTCTTAATTAACTGGAGCAACTATATTTGCACTTGAATCTTCAATATCCCAGTTCAAAAATAACATTTCAGGGCTTTCAGCAGGCAGAATTAAGTTCCAAGGTACTGCTTGGGAAGTTACTTTTTTTTCTATTTTAATGTTTTACCTGCTTTTATAAAATTAGCTTGTTTTTATTGTAAACCACCCCGAGCCTTTTTTGGGGAAGGCAGCATGAAAGTCAAATAAATAAACAGAAAAAGAAAAAAATGTAAATGTTTCTTTAACAAAACAATGGTAAGCAAATATATACACACAAAGAACCATAAGAGAAGTTAATGTTAAGCCTCAAGACTCTAAACATAAAGATATTATTCTAAGGCTATAGGTGGTCTCTCCCAAGATTAAATTACTCATTTACTGTTGAACAAAATGATGAATCCTTTCTATTTCTGTTTATAGTTTTTCAGGGTACAGTTCTTCCTGGATTGAAAAAGAACGTAAGAACCTAAGTGCCATACTCAGTCAAACCATAGTCCATCTAGCCCAGTATTCTCTCTCCAATAGTGGCAAAAATGGATGTTATAGAGGAGAGCATTGAACCAGATGACCCTAGAAGGATCTACCCCTATTCAGTATTCCTACCCTGGCAACCACCATTATTAGTGGAAACACTTCTAACCATTATGTTCAAAACAGTCATTAATAGAACTATCATCTATGAATTTATCCAGTCCCTTTTTCAACCTGGCTATACTATCTGCCTCAACCACTTCCTGTAGAAATAAATTCTAGGAGTGTACCAATAAAGATTTTTTGGGCCAACATCAATGGCTGATTATTAACGAGCCACATTGGCCAATACCGAACCGATTGCAAATATGCAAGCCCAGCAGCTTGGAGAGAAGCATCCAGCTAGTAAGTCTGTTGGGGGGAAGGGGTGGGGGGAAGGAAGAGGTATAGGAGGGCAAATCAAGGTCCCTGTGGTGAGGAAGGGAGTGAGACTGGGGCAGGGGCAGGGGCAGGCGCTGGCCAGACAGGGTGGGGCAGGGCATGGGACAGAGCCAGCATCCCCTTATTGGGGACATTATTGGCCACATCACCCAAGAACAGCCGACTGCCAATAATATTAATTTTCCTTTTATTGGGGCCAATACAACATGGACCAATGTATCAGTATCTAATGTATCTAACCAATGTATCACCTCTAATACATTCCCCAAGTTAAACTACATGTTGCATAAAAAGTATTTTCTTTTGTTAGTTTTAAACCTGTTACCTACTAACTTTAGCGGGTTTCCCCCTCATTCTAGGATTCTGGGACTTGGTTCACTTTCTCCATTTTGTTTTCAATGCCCAACATTTTATTGACTTTTTTTGGTCACTTTTGCACACTAAATTGATGTTTTTAAAGAACTAGCTACAATGTCAAAAGTCCCTTTCCAGAGCTGTAATAACTGGGTTAGAACCCAGCATTGTGTATAGGTAGTTGAGGTTATGTTTCCCCAGGTGCATTACCTTGGACCTGTCAACACTGAGGTTCACTGGCTATTTTTCTGGCTGCTCCCCATAGCTTGATGAGATCTTTCTGCAGCTCCTCTCTATCTGCTGAGGACTTAACTACCCAGAAAAATTTGGTATCATCTGCAAACTTGAATATTTCACAGTGTTCCCCCATTTCCAGGTTATTGATGAAAATGTTGAACAAAGTATGACCCAGCAAAGATTCCTGTGAGATCCACTTTTGACCTCCCTCCCTCAAAGTGACCTTTTAGCCCTAACCTTTGCTTCCTATCTTTTAACCGTCTTTCAATCCACAAAAGAATATCACCTCCAGTCCTGTGCAATGCAATTTTGTTTAAAGCCTTTGGTGAGGGACCTTGTCAAATGCCTTTTGAAAGTCCAAATATATTATGTCAAGTGGATCCCCCTTCCCCATGTGCTTGTTAACCCCCTCAGAGAACTCCAGCAGATTGGTGAAAAGACTTCCCTTTACAAAAAACATGTTGACTCTTTCAAAGCAGCTATCTGTCCATGTGACTGCTGATTCTATTCTTTATTATAGATTCTATCAACTTTCTAGTGATAGAAGTGACACTCACTGGTCTAAAGTTCCCAGGATCACCTCTGGAGCCCTTTTTGAAGATAGGTGTTGTGTCAGCAACCCACCAGGCCCCTGGTACAAGAGTCATTTGTAATGACAGGTTATATACTATTGCCAGAAGTGCTGCAATTTCACCTTTGAGTTCCTTCAGAACTCCAGGTAAATGCCAACTGGTCCTGGTGACTTATTAGTAACCAGTTAATCAATTTGTTTCAAAACTTCATCGGTTGTCGCTTTAATGTGGTCCAACTCCTAAGACCTTCAGACCACTTCAATGTGGTCCAACTCTATAGACAGAGTATTCAGCTTGAATACTCCAAGTACAAAAGTAAGTCAAGCTCATCTTTGTTATCTTCAACACTGCTTAATGAAGCGTCTCTAGCTTAGAAATCAGGACCCTCCCCTTAAAAGAATGTAAGTGCCATACTGGGTCAGACCAGTAGTCCAATTATCCCCGCACACTGTCTCCAACAGTAGCAGATGTAGATGCTATACAGAGACAGCATTTAATGAGACATCTCTAGAGCAATCTATTCCTTATTCAGTACCCCCCCAGCATCCACCATTTATTGGTCTGTACCCTTCATAACTTTATAGACCTCCGTCATATCATTCCTCAGCCTTTGCCTTTCCAAACTGAAGAGTTATTATTAAGGAAGACCTGAAAGCAGAAGCTGAACTGCTAGCTCTCTAACTAGATGCAAGAAACCCAATTACACAAGCTGATAAGGTCAAATACAGAGGTAGTTAGCCATGTTAGTCTAGAGTCTGGCAGAAAGCAGAGTAGATTTTCACATCTGGAAAATAATTTGTTGCCTCATCTGCAATCCCTCAATTTAAAGATAATCTCTACCATGATGGGTCTTGGAGGTGATTTAAGAGTCCAATCCTTGAGCCACAAATCCATCCAAAGAAGTTGCAGGAGGTCTTTTTGCAGGGCAGAGTAGGCTGCAGGCTGAGATTCCTCTCCTTTTCCTTCCTCTGCTCTCTCTTCTATACTTTGAGAGGAAGAGCTTTACCTCAAAACAGGCTGCCGCTTGGTTGAGGTTGCAGTTGCGGTGCCATTGGTCTGAGTTGTAAGCCAGCTCTTCCCAGCTCTTATCAGCATCCATTTTCTTGAGCTATGTCTTGAATGGTGTCCTTGTAGTGTTTCCTCTGGCTGCCACAAAATCTCAAGCTGTTACTAAGCTGAGAGTAGAGCACTTGTTTTGGGAGTCTAGAGTCTGGCATCTGCACACAAGATTCAGTCCAGACAAGTTGGCGCTGGAGGTGCTTCACCAACACAATGTTAGTAACACTGGTTCAGCAAGGATACAGGCACTTGTGAAGTAATCTTCTCATCTGATATGGAGCATTTTCCAGAGCTCCCTTTGGTGATACCTCTCCAGGCTCTTGATATGGTAATGGTAGGTCACCCATATTTGACATCCATAGAAGGTGGGGATGACGACTGCATTTTTAGACCTGGATCTTGCTGTCTTTCCAGAGATCACACGTGCTAAATTCATTTTCCAAAGGCGGCACTTGCACACTAAATCCTTTGCTGGATTCTCCTCAATGTTCACTCTCTGAGAAAGGTCACTACCAAGGTTGGAGAAGTGCTTGACTACAGCCAGGGTCATTCGCTCAATGGTAAATCGGGGAGGGGGGAGAGTGGTCATATTCATGGCTGCAGGCAGGCTGATAGAGCACTTCAGCCTTCTCAATATTGGGAGAGAGGCCTGAAGCTTCTCTGAAGAAATCTGCATAAGGATTGCATATTTATTAGAGTAACAAAGGTTAAGGACGGCCATTTTGAGTACTCTGGTCTTCAAACAAAAACATCCCAGATTGAATAGCGAATGGATGGACAGCACTTCAATGTCAATTCTGGAAGGACAGTGGTCCTTAATAAGAACCAGGATGACTGTCAAAAAACGGAGAACAAAGTTGGGGCGACAACTCATCCTTGCTTGACCCCAGTTCAGATGACAAATGGAGCCGTCTCCAATCTGCTATAAAGAATGATCAGAGTCATCCGGTCATGGAGAAGCCTCAGAACCTTGATGCACTTTTCAGGTAGCCAGCACTTTCCACAAGGCTTCACAACTGAATAGACTAAATCAGAGATATATAGCAAAAGCTTTTGTAAGCAGAGGGCTTACATCAGATTCTGTGAAGAGACTGCAGGAAACAGACCTACTAAACAGAAAGCAGTGATTAGAATACAAAGGGTAGTGAAGGGGGGAAGAAAAAGAAGAAAGCACTGCTGAGAGCGCCAAGGTAGTCAGGATAGAGAAAAACAAAGTAGTTAACCCAGTGAGGGACCCCGCGCTTGTAAAAAATAATTCAGGTAATTGGTCTCCATTTAGACCATACTTAACACAATCCAGCCCATGAACGATTTCCTGTTTCATGATTTCCCATTCAAGCTCATTTTTAAAGTTTCATTGTCCAAGAACAACCACTATGAAATATGCAATGGACTGTCCAGGGAGGCTAAGTATTCTGCCACAGGCTTGTCTTTCTGGTACTTATGTCAGATCTTATTGATTCATTCTTACACATAAGGATCATCCTGTCTGTCCAATGTAGACAGCAGAGGGGCACTGTAAGGAGCTGATGGCAAATGATGTTAGTAGAAGGGTAGAAGGGCTGGTAGATGAACCTCAGAAGGTATAATCTACGTTGTTCGGTCCAGTGAT
>NW_017729025.1:96492052-96496554 GCF_001723915.1 Gavialis gangeticus
GGGGCATTGTAAGGAGCTGATGGCAAATGATGTTAGTAGAAGGGTAGAAGGGCTGGTAGATGAACCTCAGAAGGTATAATCTACGTTGTTTGGTCCAGTGATGATGTGTCCTCTGAAGATGAGGGAGCACAGCTGGCATCTAGATCTGAAGGAAAATCTAGTGCCTGAGTGAGAAGAGCAGTTAGATAGATAGTGAGGCAGGTAGTGAGAAGACGAGTTTGTGTGCTGCTGGAAAGACACTGTTTGAGCAGGGCAGGGAGGGGGGTCTGCCTATGAGCCAAGGTAGCCCATGGCTACCTTGAGATGGTTATTTTCCAAGTTGGGTTGGAGATCATTAATGCTGTGTCTGATTATTCTGTTGTCCTTGTCTCAGAGTTGACATTGCAGCAGACTGGAGCAGGGTCTGAGTCTGGCTCTGTTGACTTAAGCAGCTACGGTTTTAGGATTATTATAATTGTAGGAATCCCTGCTCCAGATCCTTAAGGTGTGCATCCCAGTCAGTGGGATCAGAGCAGATACAATTGTAATACAGAGCTTGGCTGTAGACCATGGATATTGTGGTGTCCTTCATATGAGAGCTACTGGCATGGAGGTAGCCATAGAGGTTGGTTGGTTTCCAATACAATATGGTGGAGGTAGACCATTGCCAACTTTCACAATGGTGTCCAAGAAGTGAATTTGCTAGGAGGAATCTCCTGGAGTCATTCTGAAGGAGGAATGGAAGTTGTTAAAGTCCTGGTAGAATTTCTCTAGAAATTCCTTCCCATGCGAGACATCAATGTACTTAGGTACAACAGAGGGATAAAAGGGCAGCTGCAGAGGAAGTGGACATCAGAGTCTGTCATAAATATACTGATATCTTTTTGTAGGCATAGGGAGTCCCCAAATCTGAAACAGTTGTGTGCGAGGACAAAACAAGAGAGTGTGAGACAGAAATAGAAGCAGAATGCTTGTTGCGTTGGTCCCAAGACCTTCTCTTGCATAATATTTTTTCCTCACCTGCCTAGGTACATGGCCTAGAGGGATATGATGTTGAATTCAGCAAAGTGTTCCCCCCTCTGCACATAAGAACTAAGAATATGTTCTACCCCTTGTTTCTTGATAAGTACAGAGCATTGTCCATGAGCACTGCAGAATGTCACAGAGACAAAAGG
Source organism: Gavialis gangeticus (assembly GCF_001723915.1). NCBI lineage: Eukaryota > Metazoa > Chordata > Crocodylia > Gavialidae > Gavialis > Gavialis gangeticus. Next base: position 96,493,207 of record NW_017729025.1, read on the forward strand.
AAGGCTGCCATACTTCCCTGAATTCAGGTAATTGATATTATATTGATATGCAATGCAGATGGTCCACTGACTACATACTAATAGTGTGTACCCAGCCTTTATTAAACACATCATAAGGGTTTTGTAATACTGGGACAACAGAGGTCAAATGATAACTTTGTGGTCACACATGTACTATTCTCTCACAGACAGATTTTTTTGAGCAGTTGGAGAGAAATAGTTAGCTTTCTCTGTAGACTGCCAATGTTCAGTGTACAGTGAGCCTCAGTCTATGGTTGTAGGGGTGTCATTCACCCTTAGACTAAACTAAAGGTGTTGCAATGTAAGGTGAGATCACTACCCTCAGGATCACCTTTGAGGAGGCCCTGAACCAGAAAACAACACAAGGAAATGCAACAAATCATCAGGCCCCTTATTAATGTCCTTGTTCCAAATGTTATTACATGGACTTTTTAAAAAATCTAACTGGATTCTTCAGCTCATAACTTAAGAGATATTTAAAGTATTGTTTCATATATTGGTTTATGATTGTAATGAAAAAGAATTTCAGGTTATAATTTTCTGTGAATTAGTACAGAATATTTACAGTATTTTATAACACTTATTTTATAATCTCTTTAGTAACCCCAGTAGATCCTTGTATCAGATCCACTGGAGTCTAGTCTTTCTATTAATATACAATCTGTGAATTGTTTGACATCTAAAATAAATTTCTAGCTTAATGACACACTCTTTGCTTTGAAAGGGGCAAATAATGTTGTCTCCTTTGTGACTCTGCTGAAAGAATTTAACTGAACTTTTAGTGTAGCCCTGAGAAGAATGTGGATTTAAGTACGACCAGTCTGTTCCACAAGATAAAATATTAATTTTCATGCATTCACAGAAGACAGGCCCAGCAAATACCTTTCAGATCACATATTTGCAATTCTAGCACTACAAAGGAAGGCCTCACTCACTAATTCCAAGGTATTTTATCCAATTCAATTCTGAACATTAGAATATTGTTGACATGTAGCTCAAGAGACATTTTCATTTATCTACAACCTCCTAATTTCCTTTACTTTTTCTATATTAAAAATCAGGTTAGCTATTTTTAGCTGCAGATAATTAAACAAGAGAACACAGTCCATTCTACTCCTTTCAATTAACACTATTCAGATATTTGTATGGTTTCATCAAATCCCTTATTAATGTCCTTGTTCCAAAGCTATCAAAACTAAGAACCTTCAGTTCTCTTCATAAATCCACTCCTCTTTCTGGTGTATCATTTTAGCTGCTCTTCTATAAAACCCATTCTTTCCATGCCCTTTCTATAACAAGAAAGTTAAAATTATATGCACAATTCCACATACACTCTAAATCACTACAGCAGTATTACTGCTTCCTCTTTCTCAGAGTATCCTTCTTATGCATACACCACAGGAAGGCATAACTCATTTGAAACTATGTTGCGCTATGAATTAATATCCAGTTTATCATTACCTAACATCCAAGCCTTTTTCTTTGAGTAGATAGATGTAGCAGCTGTATTGACACCAATGGATACCGGTAAAAAAAAATGTATGATGCAACTGCTATATCTGCATGAATCTGTAGGTGCAAATGTAGCAAAACCACTGCAACTTTAACTATGCTTCCTTCAGGATTAAGTAACTTGCCATTATCAGCAATCCCTCGATTCAGACTCGATTCAAGGTTGATCTCTACCACAGCTCACTGATGGGTCTTGGAGGTGAAAGGATCCAATCCTTGAGCCACAGATCCATCTGGAGAAGTGGCAGGTCTTTCTGAAGTGCAGGCTGGGATTCCTCTCCTTTTCCTTCCTCTGCTCTCTCTTCTCTGCTTCGAGGGCAAGACACTTTACCACAAAACAAGCTGAGGTTGTAATGCCATTGGGCTCAGTTGGCAGCCAGCTCCTCATACCTCTTGATGTCAGCATCCATTTTCTTGAACTACGTCTTCAATATGTCCTTGTAGTGTTTCCTCTGGCCCCCATGAGATCTCAGGCTGTTATTAAGCTGGGAGTGGAGCATTTGTTTTGGGAATCAAGAGTGGGCATCCACACACAATGTCCAATCCAGCATAGCTGGTGGTTGAGTATCACCAATTTATTTAATATTCGTAACATTGGCTTCAGCAAGGATGCTGGAGTTTGTGTAGCGATCTTCCCATTTGATGTCAAGGATTTTCCAAAGACTTTGTTAATGATACCTCTCTAAGTTCTTGAGATGACAACAGTAGGTCACCCACATTTCACATCCATAGAGAAGGGTGAAGATGATGGCACTGTAGACCTAGATCTTGGCGTCTTTGAGACACTCCTGAAGCATGAGTTGAATCTGGCGGATACCATTAAGTCCATCCCCCAACAACCTAAAAGGGGATCCCCTTGCCAACCTTTCTATCCTAGAAGTCTAGCATGCCATCAAGGAAACCAGCTAACTTGTATCACTACAGGATCATGAAAACAAAAGATATACCAAAACAGCTGGTATATGCTCTTGAGCAACAGATTTCCTTCCCCTTTTAAGGTGCTTAAAATGTGCCTTTGTCCATACCCTTTTATTATTTAGTCTGTAACAGCCCCTTTCTATATCTGATTGCATTTTCCTTTCTGGCTTGCTCTAGTCTTCATATCATATATCATGTATATCTGCCCATCTTTTTAAACTTAACAAAATATTTTCAGATTTTATCTTTTCTCTATAGAATTCATTATCTTTTTAGTTCAGTTTCAGAATGAATTTACTCAATGTTAAATAAATACTAACCATCCTCTAGATCAGGAATTATACAGAAAAATTACTGGTCTCAAGTGGGATCCCAGCAGGAACTAATCCAAACTACTCCTGAATTTGAATAAGCACATTAACTAGAAATGGTCTTAATCCAGTGGTACTCAACCTTTTTGCCCAGGAGGCCAGATGGGCAGTATCTGGTCTGTCTGTGGGGTGGATCCGGCCAGCAGTCTCAATCTGGTGGGGCCCCACCCAGTCTTCCAGGGAGGGGTGGGGAGCAGCCTGGTCCAGATCCAGCTACATGGGGAAAAGGGCTTGACCAAGCACCAACCCAGCCCCAGCATGCAGCGGCAGCTGCATCCATCCCACACAGATCGGGGGGGGCACATGACACCCCCCCCAAGCCTCCCTTGGAGCATGCACAGCAGCAGGAGCCCCACCACACCTCTGGACAAGCCACCCAGGCTCTGATCAGCCCATCACCCGGCCTGGCTAGTGCCCCATTCACCCCAGCCCTTGCCTGTGTCCTGCTCCCTCCCTCACCACAGGATCTTCAGTCTGGCCCCTGCTCCTCCCCCAGCCCATTCCCCTTCACACAATAGATTGACAC
>NW_017729025.1:96501554-96504258 GCF_001723915.1 Gavialis gangeticus
CAGCCTGGCTAGTGCCCCATTCACCCCAGCCCTTGCCTGTGTCCTGCTCCCTCCCTCACCACAGGATCTTCAGTCTGGCCCCTGCTCCTCCCCCAGCCCATTCCCCTTCACACAATAGATTGACACTTGCCTGCTGTGGTGGGCAACCAGTGATCCACACCCAGGCTGTGATCTTGGCTGCTTGCACACCCCACCCCACCCCTGCTGCAGCCGCGCAGAGCCCACGGCCAGGCTATCTTGTGGCCCTACCCACTTCCCCGCATTTGGGGAGCTGAGCCCCATTAGCCCCAGCTTTCTACTGCCTATGGTGCTGCACCTCCAGTCAGTGATCCAGACTGGGACATGCCAGGGTTTTATAATGTACCATGGGCAACCAAAATAGTGCAGCAAATGCAGAAAGGTGGAGCACTGTCTGCATACTGCCCCTCAGAGTGTGCTACAGAGAAGCAGTGCCAAAAGTCCCTAAAATGCACTATTTGTAAGGGAGAGGGAAATTTGTATTGTACATGACCCAAAGCCTGTGCAAGTTTAGACAGACTTCCTGACAAACAGCAAAACCCAGAGGAGGAAAGGAGTTCAACACTGAGGTAGAAATGGTGGAAGAAACCCCACAGGAGGAAACAGAGAAGGAGGGAGGTAAAATTTCTGCCACTGAGGTAGCACAGGAGGAGATAAGAGACAGAATGGAAGGGAAAGCAGGAATAGCAAACAGCTCAGACATGGAGATGAGAGTGGGGAATAAAAAAGACATCCTACAGACAATATAAGTGGAGATGGAGCAACAGACAGAAGCAGAGACAGGCCTGGAAGAGAAAGAAAATGCAGGGGCTGAAGACCAGGAAGAAACTTGATAACGAGCGAGGTAAGTCAGAGGAAGAACCAAGAGCAGTTTCCAGCCTCTAACATCTCTGGGCTCCAGCCTAGAGAGGAGACTAGAAGGCAGGAACCCGTGCGGAGGTGGAAATATGGAAGCCTTTCTAAATACAAAAGCAATCCAGCAGTTTGCAAAGGCTACAGGAATGCAAGGAAGAGGGAGTTGACCACCCTGAGCAGTAGCACAGACTAACCTTAAAGGGACATGCACACTCAGCTCAAAGCAAGCACCGACGAACCTTAAAGGGACAGGCACACATTTTAAAACAAGCATAAATGGCATTGACAATAGCTTTGCTTAATGTCAGGCGTATCTTAACAAGGAAAAGATGGAGACAAATTGAACCACTACTGAACCAAGTAAGGACAATCTGCCTAGAACAATGTGGTATACCAGGAGAGAGGGATTATAAACACTTCAGAAAAGACAGAGATGGGGACCATTTTGGTGGTCAAGAACAAATGAGAACAAAGTGGTAAGGGTAGCAATTTTATTCAAGAATCCAGAGCTGAGAGAAAAGCAGGCAGAAGAAGTCATCAGTGGCAGATTGCAATGAATGATCTGCTACCAGTCAGTGGAACAGAATTAGAAATGTTCAAGGTGTATGCACCACCAGAGAGGGAGGGAAGAAATGCACTACTTAGAAAGCTAGTGGTTTATATAACTGGAGGGAGACTGCACATAGTAGCAGATTTCAACTGTAAAATTGAAGTGGGTGACAGAACAGGGGAAGGAGGAAACCGAACTTTAGACAGCTCATCCAGACTGTTAACAAATATAATTTTAAAAAAAAGTTGCTAAGAGCTGTGTGGGTAGGGGAGAAAATTTTCACTAGAACAGACCCCAGTGGAAAAAAAAATTCCAGAACTGACTTTGTGCTTGTATCAAAGGAAATAAGAATAAGAAAGAAACCACACGAGGCTTTGAGTGATCACTGAATGCTGAAGGCAAAAAATGAGTCTTGGTAAGGGCCCCAAGAGAGGGAAGGAACTGTGGAAGTTAAATGTGCAGCTGTTACTAAATGAAGAGATATGTCAACTGTTCACAAGACAAAATGAGGGGCGGAGAGCACTGAAGAAATGTTTCAGGAGTACCAGAGAATGGTGGATGATGGTGAAGAGGATAAGAATTTTTCAGGAAGGCAGGCCAAAAATGCATGGAGAAAAGAATGAAAGAGCTAAGACAAGGGTTGGGAAAATGTGGCCTGAGGGCCAGAAGTGGCCCGCCAGGCCATTCCATCCAGCCCGCAGGGCCCCTAAAAAGTTGAGAAAATTAATATTCATTTGTCCTGGGCTGCCTGTCATGCAGCCCTCAACGGCTTGCCAAAACTCAGTAAGCGGCCCTCTGCCCAAAATAACTGCCCGCCCCTGAGCTAAGAGAATGGCAAAAAAAGATGCAGAAGCTGTTAAAGGGAGCTGCAGAAGAAAGACTGGTATAAAAAGAGGTAGAAGAAACAAGGCAAGAGTTAGAAACCTGATTTAAAAGGAAGATGAGATAGAAAATGTTCTTAGCACAAACACCTTGAGTAGGAGAAAAAGAGTGATCCCAAGTTGGCCAGAGTGAAGATGGCACAAGGAGAGCTTAAAGCAGTGTGAGAAGGTGGTGATGTCCAGGTGGAAAAGCAGAAGGAGGTGTTGGAGGCAATGAGAAGATTTTACAAAGAGCTATACCAGAAGAAAGAAACAAACTGGAAGATGAAGGGTTTCTTGGAAGAAACTGAAGAGAACGTAGAGGAGGAGGAAGCAGAGGAGATGGAAGAAAAGATGCGCTTAAAGGAAGTAGAGGAGTGTTTAAAAGCCTTTAAAAGAGGGAAATCACTACAAGCAAACA
>NW_017729025.1:96509258-96509791 GCF_001723915.1 Gavialis gangeticus
AATGTGTCATGGGAAAAGGTACCAGCAGCAAAGCTATGGCAAACACTTTGGTTATGGTCCAAAAGGACACTATCCTTTGCTGGAAAAGTGGTGGTGTTTGAGGCTGTGCTACTACTTAATTATTCTATATACAAGAATTGTATTCCCACCGACGTGGCGGCAGACAGCAAAAAGTCCAAAGGAAAATATCCGTGTTCTTCCAAAAGAGAAAGGTTGGCTAGAGCTGAACTGTACAAAGCAAGTCAGGGGATGGGGTCTGCCAGACTTGGGATTGTTCATCTATGTAAAATATGTAAGTGAGATATGCAAGGCAGTAACAGAGAGAGATGGGAAAGCAGCATGTATCACCCAATTTTACACAGCTACAATTCTGAGGAAATGAGGTCATATCAGACCTCTTTGAAGAGTCCATGGACTTGGGAACCACCGATTCATTATATCAGGATGGAAGGATTCATGCAGAGATATAAAATAGGGATGGTCTAGAAGGTCCTGAAGGATCATAAGAAATTGATCAAAGTGTCAAGGGAATG
>NW_017729025.1:96514791-96516627 GCF_001723915.1 Gavialis gangeticus
GAGCTAAGAGAATGGCAAAAAAAGATGCAGAAGCTGTTAAAGGGAGCTGCAGAAGAAAGACTGGTATAAAAAGAGGTAGAAGAAACAAGGCAAGAGTTAGAAACCTGATTTAAAAGGAAGATGAGATAGAAAATGTTCTTAGCACAAACACCTTGAGTAGGAGAAAAAGAGTGATCCCAAGTTGGCCAGAGTGAAGATGGCACAAGGAGAGCTTAAAGCAGTGTGAGAAGGTGGTGATGTCCAGGTGGAAAAGCAGAAGGAGGTGTTGGAGGCAATGAGAAGATTTTACAAAGAGCTATACCAGAAGAAAGAAACAAACTGGAAGATGAAGGGTTTCTTGGAAGAAACTGAAGAGAACGTAGAGGAGGAGGAAGCAGAGGAGATGGAAGAAAAGATGCGCTTAAAGGAAGTAGAGGAGTGTTTAAAAGCCTTTAAAAGAGGGAAATCACTACAAGCAAACAGACTGCCTATGAAATTTTACGTGACATTTTGGACTTTAATAAGGAAGGATATCTTGGAAGTGTTCAAGGAAATAGTGAAAACAGGAGAGGCAGGGAAAGATTTTACAAGAGGCATTGTGATCATACTTTTCAAAAAATAGGAGGAGGAACAATTAAAAACTGATTATGCTCCTTAATGTAGGCTGATTATGCTCCTTAACAAGTTAATGGCCAAGATGCTGGCTTTGAAGATGCGGAAAAACCTCCAGAATATAATACACGAACACCAAGTATGTATGTATCAGGTAGGAGGATCTCCTAAGCAATCAGAGTGATCAGAGATGCACTGTTCCATATCCAAGAGAGGAAAACAAACACTTAGCAAACCTAGATTTGGAAAAAAACACATGACAGAGTAGATCATGATTACATATCTGAGGTGCTAGGAAAAGCTGGGTTCCCAGAGAAATTTATATGCTGGATAAGACTATTGTATAGAGAAGCAGAGTCAATTACAAATTAATGGGCACCCAAGCAGGGCCTTTAAAATCCATACAGGCCCCCTGTCACATGACTATTTGTGTACAGGATGGAACCATTAGCAAAAAGAGTAAGGAAAGAAAAGGTCATGAGAGAAGTAAAGATACCAGGAGGGGTTAACATAAAGCATGTACTATACATGGATGATAACTGTAGTAGTTAAGAGATAGACTTTCAATGGAAAGGGTGCTAAAGTATACATCAGAGTATGGAGAAGTGATGGGGACTAAACTAAAGAGATTAAAAAGCACCATAATGGGAGTGGGAAACTACAGTGACTTAAAGAAGCTGGGCCTTCAAATAAAAAAGAGAGAGAAATCAGAGTGCTAGGAATCCCAATGGACACTGAAGTTAAAGATAATGTGTCATGGGAAAAGGTACCAGCAGCAAAGCTATGGCAAACACTTTGGTTATGGTCCAAAAGGACACTATCCTTTGCTGGAAAAGTGGTGGTGTTTGAGGCTGTGCTACTACTTAATTATTCTATATACAAGAATTGTATTCCCACCGACGTGGCGGCAGACAGCAAAAAGTCCAAAGGAAAATATCCGTGTTCTTCCAAAAGAGAAAGGTTGGCTAGAGCTGAACTGTACAAAGCAAGTCAGGGGATGGGGTCTGCCAGACTTGGGATTGTTCATCTATGTAAAATATGTAAGTGAGATATGCAAGGCAGTAACAGAGAGAGATGGGAAAGCAGCATGTATCACCCAATTTTACACAGCTGCAATTCTGAGGAAATGAGGTCATATCAGACCTCTTTGAAGAGTCCATGGACTTGGGAACCACCGATTCATTATATCAGGATGGAAGGATTCATGCAGAGATATAAAATAGGGATGGTCTAGAAGGTCCTGAA
>NW_017729025.1:96521627-96523849 GCF_001723915.1 Gavialis gangeticus
TAGGGATGGACTAGAAGGTCCTGAAGGATCATAAGAAATTGATCAAAGTGTCAAGGGAATGAAACAGGATGGTACCAGCAGGAAACTGCACAGAAGGACAAGTGAAGAAGGTGTGGGGAGCAATGATGGGTAAAAAAGGTTCCCATAAGTATGTTTGCCCAATATGGGCCATGTCACGTTCAGTGTGACATATGTCAGGTTTTATAGTCATGTTCAGTGTTGGCTATATTTAATCAACTTCATAGCTGGTTTTCATTACTGAGCATATGTTGCTTTTTGGCAGCACTTTAATGACACGTTGTTTAATGAGGTTTCCTTATATGCAAATATTAAAAGGGGTCTTTTTTTCCCTGTACTGATTGGGGGGAAGCTTTATCTTGTATTAGAGTAAATACAGTAACCCACAAGACTTCAATATTGGACAACCAGTTGGGTCAGACAGAGCACCACTATGTATAAATAATTAGTAATTTCAGGAATCATCCATTACTGACATCAGACTCTTTAATCTTTTTTAATATAGTCTTCTTGCTCATCTCCTTCCAATTTTCAAGACTGAAATACATTCAACTGTCTCCAATCAGTTACTGACATCTCATGTATTTTAGTAATTTTTTTAAATAAACGTGGTAAGGAGAGTCCCATAATTTCCTCTTCCATCTCTTTTTTGGACATATACATGTATTATTTAATTAGTTATTGGAGTATTTTTACTTTGGGCTATATTCAAGTATATATGAATGGAAATCATTAAATGGAAAGTATGTACACATACACCTTACACTTTCAACATATAGCAGGCATAAACCAAAATAAACACAAACTGATCAAATACTATTAACTGATACTGCAGGTATCATATCATCCTGTATGAATAAGCACTGAGTCAGATTCTCAGCTTTGCACAATCCGCATGGATCGCAGGTGGGGGAGCCAACAAAGGAGTTATGTGCAATTCCCTGATGAGGCTGCTGTAAACAATGCTACATGACTGTGGTCTCAAGTAGTCCATACACTAGTTGAAAATACCAAAGCACAGCACCACTCTCTCCATGCAATCAACACTGACCGTGCGGTACTACCAATACATACCATCACACCCACTGGCTATACCAGCTACATTACCCACAGATTCTTTCACATCAGGGCAATTACTAATAGTTATTTAAGCTAACCTTCTAACTCAAAGACCTACAATCAATGTATAAAGACAGTTTAAAAAAAAGGCAAATCATTTTATTTTCAAATGAACAAGGAATGGGCTAGACAATAATATGTAAAAATTATAATAGCATCACATAAATGAATGGCACAACCTCATTAGACATGCCTATCACAAAGATATTTCAGACACAAAGGGAGTTCAGAGAAGGGCAACAAGAATGATTACGAGCATGGAAAACATTCCTTTGAAAGGAGAAATTATATATAAAACAATAAGTGGCACAGAGAAATTGTATCAGGATTTTTATTTTCCATTTTTCATAAAAGAAGAACAAAGGGACATTCAGTAAAACAGAAAGGTAGAATATTTAAAGTAAATGCTTTGTTACCCAATACACAATTAAACCATAAAACTCATACCAAGAACATAGAAGGATTCAGAGAGGGACTAGGTGTTTAAAGAGATAACAAAAATATCCAGAATCAAAATCTCTCATGAACAAAACCCTCATGTTATGTACTAATCTCAGATAGACTGGATAAGCTTATCATGGATGGCAGGTGATCTTGCATCTTGCCTACCATGGGATTTCCTTAGACCTTCCTCCAAAGCATCTGGTACAGGCCTCCACTGGGAGACAGGACACTAAACTAGATAGAGCACAGTTTTGATCCAGCAAACCAAATTCCCATGCTTTTCACTGCCAGAGCCATGATAAATATCCAGAGCAGGAAGAAGCTGAGATCTTCTGCTAGATCAAAAACTTGGTCAGGGACGTAAATATGGATTAATTCTCCCGTTTCTGAAAATTTGAGTCAAAATGATTTCTTACGGCAAAAAAACTGTTTATGAATATATACATTTTAATGTTAATTTGTTTCTGTTGTTTGCAATGTTGTTATTGGACTCTGTCCTTTTAAGAGCAGGGTAGGGCCATTCATTGTAAGTGTCTAGAGGAGACTCAGAGCAGAGTAGGAAAGACATGGGCTGAGGTGTCAGGGTAAGGAATAGTCCAATTACATCTCCTTCAAAAAAAAAAAAAAATCAAAACTTATAT
>NW_017729025.1:96523909-96524961 GCF_001723915.1 Gavialis gangeticus
AAAAAAAATCAAAACTTATATGGACAAATGGATCTTTCAAGAAAACATGCCCCATTCCTGAAGATATAGTCCTTGATTTTATTTTCAACCGCTTTATTATTAAATTTATAGATATTGTAGAATACAAGATGGCTGCTCTTACTAAAACTAGAGTTGAGCCAAGTCTTGTGATTAGAGTTTAGGAGGATAAATAAAGCAATATCTGAAATGAAATACTTTGAAAAGGTGAGAAAAACACAACCAAACTGCAGGGTTTGTGTTATTTGAGAAACAAGTTAAGTGACCTTCAGTGAACACTCATAACCTCAACTTGTACCTATAGCAGGATAAATTTTTCAGTTTGTGAGGAAACAAGTTAAAAATCTCTAGTCCAAATTGCAAACACATATGAACATATACTTATTTTCTATAAATAACTTTGCCTAAGGATTTTTATTCCAAAGGGCTGTGTCAGTTATCAAACTTTCCATTCGAACACTGAAAGTTTGTCAAACTGGCTTTCTGCACAAGGTTAATATTTTAAATTTTTTTTTTTTTTAAGTTCAAGCCAAAGAAAGATGATTCAAAAGAATAAAAATTGACTTAGGATCATAAGTCAAAATCTCTTAGTGGCTTTAACTATTAACTTTGAATGTAACTTTGATTTCTAAGGACTCCTGCAGATGTGTGTGCAGCCTGCTCTGACCTGCTGGAAATCAGCATGTTGGAGCAGACTGGATTCATAGATTCATAAATGTAGGGTTGGAAGGGGACCTTGTAGATCTTTTAGTCTGACCTCCTGCCCTAGGCAGGAGAGAAAACTGGGCGTAAATGACCCCAGCCAGGTAAACATTGAGCCTCCTCTAAAAGACCCCCAGCATAAGAGCCATCACCACTTCCCTTGGAAGTTGGTTCCAGATCCTAGCCACCCTGACTGTGATGTAGTACCTTCTAATGTCTAGTCTAATCCTACTCTCTAGCAACTTATGGCCGTTATTCCTTGTTACTCCGGGAGGCACTTGGGGGAATAAGGTCTCTCCCAAACCCCGCTGGTCCCCCCTAGTAAATTTACA
>NW_017729025.1:96524995-96533841 GCF_001723915.1 Gavialis gangeticus
CTCAGCCTTCTCTTGAGAAGGCTGAACAGGTTAAGGTCCCATAGCCTCTCCTCATAGGGTCTGCCCTGTTGTCTCTGGATCACGTGAGTGGCCCTCCTTTGGACCCTCTCAATGCTGTCCACATCCCTCCTGAAGTGCGGTCCCCAGAACTGGATGCAGTATTCCAGCTGCAGCTTGACCAGTGTCGCACAGAGAGGGAAGATCACCTCCTTGACCCTCCTTGTGATGCATCTGTGGATGCAGGACAAGGTACGATTAGCCCCACTGACTGTTCTCGCATTGTTGACCCATGTTCATCTTGGAGTCAATAATGACTCCAAGATCTCTTTCTGCCACCATGCTTTCAAGTTCGATTAATTGAGTCTGCTGGAGCATAGAAGTAGAAGCACTCTGACAGCATTCCATATCACATGCAGTGTCCCTAAGCATCTCCATGCTGAAAAAACAGCAGCAGGACACTTTGAATTAAAACATGTTCAATAAGCTTTAGTTCAAAGTGCCCCGCCAAAATTTCTTCAGCGTGGGGATGCTGATATGTGACATGCAGGAGCTTTTAATTAGTGCAGCCTGCTAATTAAGGCACCTGGCACCGGTGTCCCAAATCACATGTAAACATGGCTTCTACGCACAAACTGCTATCTCCACCACTCCCCACCTCCAGAAGGCATGCATGGTAAGAAGCGTGGCATTATAACTAGAAATCTTTTGAAGAACTCCAGGTACAGATAGGTAGCCTTCTTTGTCCTTCAAGTGTTATCAGAATAGACCCCTATTCTTGAGAGACTCACTGGCATTGATACCATTTGAGAATGTAGAACTGAGGTGGCCTATAACAAGGATCCCAAACCATGTTACTTGGAGACAATGGCGGGAGACAGTACTGTAACAGGGAACCAGGAGCTCCTATCACCTTAAGAAAGCACAACAGACTAAGCCAGATGTGTGGAACTGCAGCACCAGGAGTGCAGGCTGGCCCTTAATTAGGGAAGAAAAACCCCTGTGTATGGCTAGGGAAAAGCCACATGACAAAGGGGGGGGGAGGCAGAGCATGTAAGCCCAGGCCCTGAGCCAGGAAGGTCAGTCAGGCCCTGCAGGCTGCAGGGAGAGGAGCTTGCACAGGGAACCTGACTACAAGCCAGGCCCAGGGATACCCAAAACTGAAGCGGTTTTGCTACATTTCTGACTGAGTGCCTATACACAAGTAGTGAGGCCTATACACAATGCACTGTGATTCCGGCACGTCAAAGCAGACTCAGTCAGCTTTGCTGGAACATGGCAATTACTATGCTCCAGCTGCCTCCTGAGTCTCATATATCAACATCCAAAGCACTTAAAAATGGCAGCAGGGGTACTTGAGCTAAAGCTCATCGAACAAGCTTTAGTTCAAGCACCCCTGCCTCCATTTTTATGCGCAGGGATGTTAATAGACAAGACACGATGGCACTTTAATTAGAGCAGCTGTTGTAGCCACTTCATTTGAAGCACCACCTGGCCATCCCTACCCCCAGAACATGGGTAAAAGTGCCCGTAGTGTTCTCGAGCCTGCAGTGCTAACCGTTACAGCACGACTGTCCAAATTTCTTAGCAACCAGGGAACACGTGGCCTGACAGGCTGCACTAGTGCAGGCCACAAGCCACCTGCACACTCCACTGCTGCACCAGGCATATGTGTGCTTCCCTCACACCCTAGCAGGTACATGGTAGGGCTGTGCAAAATTTCACCAGGCATTTCATTTTGGAGGTGTTTGGGGCCGATTTGGCACCCAAAACACCAAATCAGAATCGAAACAGAAGGCTCTGAAACATCTCCAAAATGAAATGAGGCATCCAAAACATTTCTGAAATGTTTTGGGAAATTTCAGAGTTTTGGAGCCGGGCTTGCAGGGAAACAGCTGTATGCTGCTGCCCTGCTGTGCAACTCAGCTCCGCAGGGAGCAGAGATCCATGCCAAGGGTCTCTTTGCCACCACTGCCCACCCTGCACCACCCTGGTGACATGGGGCAACGTGGGGTGGGCAGCAGAGGCAAGGAGACCCCCGGCACAGATCTCTGCTCCCTGCGGAGCCAGGTTGCACAGCAGGGCAGTGCTGGTCCCTGCCACACAACCTGGCTCCGCAAGGAGCAGAGATCCGGGGCAGCATGGGGCAGACAGCTGCAGCAAGAAAACCCCCGGCATAGATTTCTGCACTCTGCGGAGCCGAGTTGCACAGCAGGGAGTAGCAGGCTTGCTCACTGCTCTGCACTGCTTCCCTGCCCTGCAACCCAGCATGACAGGGATCAGAGATCTGCACGGGGGTCTCCTCACCTGCACGGAGGGCAGTGGCCCTCCCCCAGATGAGCCATTCACAGGCCTATCTTGCTCCCCGCTGGGGCCCTGCAGCCTCCGGCCCCAAGCCCCGCCCAGCCGGGCAATAGGGCTGTGTGAAGCTTGCAGCCCATTCGAAACAGATTTGGAGGAAATTCGGCTGAAATAAAACAGGACAGTGATCTGAATCATCAAAAATAATCACTGTCCTCCAAAACAGCTGAATTTGAAACCAAATTGAAACAAAGCCCTAGTACATTGGTGCTCCCTGTGGCGGGCCAGTAGGGGGTGCTCCTGCTTTGAACCACCCACCTCACTACGTCCGACCACCTCCCAGGCTCCGAGTGCCTCCCTGGGGATACCACACATCTGGTCAACCCCCTTCCTGGAGCACATCCGCTAGCCTGGGGACAGAGGTGCCACCACCCAGGGATGGGCTGCATTCTGGCTCTGCGCCCGCTGCAAAACACAGGCCTAGGAGCCCTTGAGGGTACTTGATGCACTTCAAGAACTTGAGGTGCCTCCCTCAGTCGGAAGCACAAGTAGTGGTCTCCCTTAGTCAGCCAAACCAAGGGGATCCCAAGACATAATCTGGACCCACTCCCAATAAGTCTCCCATGCTAGGTACAAAGGAGAACTTTATTGGTTATAAGGAGTAGGGTTGGAATAGGGTACAGAGTTGTGTAGTATCAGAGAAATCCCACAGAGGAAACAGGGTGGCTGGAGTAGACTTTGATCATGCATCTGAGTTACTGCAAGCTATTTACCTAGTTAGATCTCAGGCAGCTTACTCACAAGCATCATCCAGAGGGAGGTGGAGATTCCCTCTGGAGGTAGGAGGTTCCTTGATCATGAGTTTTGAGAGAGAGAGAGAGAGAGAGAGAGCACGCGCAAGAATCAGATGGTCCAGCTCCTCTCTCCCTCTCCCTCTCTGAGTCTTCCTCATGGCTGCTGCCCCCTCCTTCCGGGCAGTCCTTAACTTACATAGCCCTTATGACCTCATTTACCTGGTCCAATGGAGGCCAGCACCTGTTGGCTGTCAGCCAACCAATCTGAAATGCATCACTGGTTGCTGGGCAGACTGGCAGTCTCTAGCCCACCAGGAAACCCAAGGCCCTCATCCAGGTATGTGATGCCAGTCACATAGGCAGAGGGAGCAGGTTCTCCCCCCCAGAATGTATCCAGCTTAGGTTACCTAAAGAGATAGGGTAAGGTGTGTACCCTCTGCAGGGTACACACCCTAACCAATTTGTTACAGAGCAGAGTTTTTGGGGAGAAAGAGAGGTGGCCTTCTGCCACAGTCCACTCCCACTACATTAGGCAAGTGGGCACATTCCCCATAGCCCTGCTGCACTGCACATGTGAGCACATGGGTACAGGTGCCCTAGCCCCACCTTCAGCTCCCTGGGTGCAGATTCCACCACTTCACTGCTCTGCACCATGACAACACCCCATGCAATGGGGTTCTTTGGCACTGTAGACTGCCAATAATCTTCTACCTGCTACCTGGCCTGGGGGCCGAGCACCCCCCACCCCCAGGATGATGTAGCCAAAGCAACGGGGGGGAAGAGGGGAAGGAGTGGCAGCCAAGGAGGAAGGGGGAGGAGGGGTGGCCAGGTGGAAACCCTGAAGCTGCAAACTAACCCCTTGTGGGCTCTATGTGGCCAAAAGGCAACTGGTTGGACAACCCCAAGTTATAGTGCAACAGCTACTGTGTGATCCACAGCAGCAGTGCCACCTCCCCTTTTCAAGCAGCGATGAATATATATTTGTCCATTAAGTCCACTTGTTCTATCAAGTTGCATATAATTTTCCAACTGAAAACATCTATCTACTAGGAATCAGAAACACAGAGAATTCTAGGAATAAAAAAAAAAAAAAAAGAGGGCACAAGTAATCAATCAGTCAAAACTTCTCAGGTTTAAAAGGCAATTGATAGTCATTTGTCAGGAAGAGAAAGCAATCCAAAACATTACCCATTTTCAAAAACTCCAAAGAAAGAGAGAAATCAAACAAAATGGAGTATTAGTGCACAAACGTATACAAAATTATAGTCAAACCTGCTTTGCTGAATTTCACTTCTTCTGCAAAAGAAATTCAGTATCTGCAGTCTACAGCTGTAATGCACAGTATCCGTAAGAGGCAGTTTTTCCTTTATCAGGCATATTTTTTTCCTTTATCAGACAATGAAAATATTTTTTCATTGTAACTGAAGAAATGAGTTCATCTACTCCATAGCAAGACTATGAACTCCTCAAAGCAACAGAATTAGACAGTTTGAATGATCCTACATCTACAAACAGTTTGCTATTTACTCAGAATTAACCAATTATAAGAGATAAGCGTATGTGTACCAAAACCAATCATATATTTTATTTAGATCCCAATACCTCAACTGTTCCCACCCACAAAACAACAAAAAATACCCCAAGCTGAAATGACAGTCAGTAAAAACATGGGAACAGTATGCCGGGCTGTGTTAAGTGCAAAAGAATAACAACTATTTGAGACGATGTCTCAGAAAATAAATTAAAGCAACATGAATACTACAGAATGCAATCTTTTATCTTGCCTAAAAACCTAACTGCAATTAAAAAAAAATCTGTTTTACAAGAAAGCAACTGAGGGATGCAATTCTTCTGATCTCTCCTACAAGTCCACCTCACAATGCAGCATTCCTATGTCACCACAAACATTACAACTATTCATCAATCACTCAAAATTAATCTAGGTATCAGCTGTGAACAACACCTTTCCTGCTCATGTAGGCTAGGTTCCAATCTTACCCTTTTATTCTACTTCACATATCTATATATCTTTCCTTTATACTGTTTGACGTATCTTGCTTCTTTGTCTATGCACCAGAAATCTTATCTATATCCTCATCATATCATGGAAGATTTCTGTAATGATTACTGTATCTTCTTTCTGGTCTTGAGGTCTCCAAGCACATCTTGCTTAAACACACTCAGAACAAAAGTTGTTAAATCATCTTCCTGACTTTTTACCATGACCATATTACTTTCCAAAGACTGTGTTAACTTTCTAAGTTACTTCCTTTTCTAAGTCTATTCATAACAAAACTCTGCCCTATCTAGACTCTTTATTAATTCACTATAATACTTATACCAGGCATCTGATCAAGGATGATCTACATGAATCTATATCTGTGTTGTACTATGACTGGGACCTTGGTTTTCTCCATTTAAAAGTCGCAAATACTCTAATAAAAATTTACAAGTTCTCTGATTAAACCCCCCCAAATCCACATTTTTCTGTTATTAAAATGAAATGCTGCTATATACATACACACACACGTGTGTGTGTGTGTGTGTGTGTGTGTGTGTGTGTGTGCTGAACACAATGTTTTATTGATATATTTACAATTTTAAAGCAATTTGGAAGCCTAGCAGTGCCTCAATCACTATAATAAAATAAATTCTAAATACCTATAAATTTTGGTGTTTGATCTTGGGTTTTATATCATGGAAAAATCACAGTTCCCCCATGAAATAAAATCACTTTATTTAATGATTTTCACAAAAAAAATGTGAAATTGTGATTTAAACTAGGCCCTACTTATAACCACAGAACAAGCATTAGTGTCCACTGCACATAGGAGCAGTTCAAAAGCGCACCGCTACCATTTTCTGCACGTTGAGGTGCATTTCGATGCTTATACAACTGCACGCTGAGCAACACAGTTCACATCAGCTCACATTCAGAGAGGATCTCCAGCACGTTGCAGGACAAAAAGGTATATGTATAAGACTGCTATGGGCCTGAAGGATTTATGGTAGGTGCTAGTAGTCAGGATAACAGAGGAGATTCCAGTTTTAGCTCAACCACCAAGTTGCCCAGAGCCATGAAGCATACTGACCCCACAAGAGATGCTGGAATTTTCCAACACGATGTGAATTCAGAGATTGCTGAAATTCAAGTGCTTGTTGAGTTCGGGACTTGACGTTTTAGTGCCAAAACAATAGATCCCTTGCAAGAAACAAAATGGAGGTGATACTAGAAGTCGCTGAGGAATTTATCTCTGTTTCTTGGGTACCAGTGAAGGATTCTCTCCCAAACTGGGGCTCCCTTCTGGAATTTTAACAGTCAGGATGGTCAAGTGGAACCTTTACTCTGTCAGTTAAAAGCCTGGAGAGAGCCAAGTCATGTGCATGTTGTATGAGAACTACCAGAGAAAAAAATCTGAGCTCAAGTGCTTCAGGCACACGTGTACCCACATACGGACAAGCACTTGAAGCCAGACTAAATTCCCACTTACCTTGTTAGACTACCTATGTGACTTTGGGCAAGTCACTCCAGTCCAGAGTTTCAAAATTATTCTACGTGCAGTTGGGAACACTTGGCATGAGTTCTTTTAAAACCCTGCCCGTAAGTGTTGCAATAAGAATGACTACAGGCTAATTACTTTTTAAAAAATCTGGTCTTCAAGTGCTGAAAGACTGCCAAGCACTTAGAATCTGCTACTAATTGTGAAAGCTGAGACCTCAAAAATTTCACTCTAATTTAGTGAAACCCCATACTTCCCAATGCCTCAATATCTTATTTGGGAAATAAGCATCTTTTTTTTCTGTCTTTCACTCTTTAACCTGTCTTCTCCATTTAAGTTGTAAGATTGTCATCAAGGTAAGAACTACTGCTGTGATTTTTTTCCCACAACTTACTTCAGGGACACACCAACTTTAGTTGGAGCCTTGATCCAACTGTAATAGACATAATACAGTCATAATAGTACTGTCAAAGATGACTTCCTTTAACATATGCAGACTAACAGTAATGCATGAGAAAAAATATATATATACTGTTTATGTATATGTACATATATGTACATACTAGGGCTGTCAATCACTATTAAACATGCATGATGAACACAAGAACCAATTAACACAGACTGGGCAAGTCTGGCAATGACACCAAACTTTGGGGTAAAGCATCCGTACCTGAGGATAGGCTGGTGATCCAGACCAACCTCGACAGGCTCAGAAAATGGGCAGATGAAAACCTGATGGCGTTCAACACCGAAAAAATGCAAGGTACTCCACCTTGGGGGAAAAAAACCTGCAGCACGCTTACAGGCTCAGTAGTGCTACGTTTGTTAGCACCACAGCCAAAAGGGACTTGGGGCCCATGATTGACCACAAAATGAATATAAGCCACCAATGTGATGTTGCAGCTGGTAAAGCAAGCAAAACTCTGGCTTGAGATGCTTCTCAAGCAAATCTCAGGATGTCATCCTCCCGCTGTACTCGGCCTTGGTGAGGCCGCAGCTGGAGCACTGCATCAATTCTGTGCTCCACAATTTAAAAAGGATGTGGAAAAGCTTGAGAGAGTCCAGGAGAGCCACACGTGATCAGAAAGCAGGAGAACCGGCCCTATGATGAGAGGCCGAGAGCCATGGGACTCTTCAGCCTGGAAAAGCGCAGGCTCAGGGGGGACCTGGTAATTGCCTATAAGTATATAAGGGGTGTACATCAGGATCTGGAGGAATGTCTGTTCACCACAGCACCCCAAGGGATGACAAGGTCATATGGTCACAAACTCCTCCAAAACCATTTCAGGCTGGACATAAGGAAAAACTTTCGACTGTCTGAGCCCCCAAGCCCTGGAATAGACTGCTGCCAGAGGGGGTGCAAGCACCTGCTCTGGACTCTTCTAAAAAACATTTGGACGTCTACCGTGCTGGGATCCTTTGACCCAGCTGACTTCCTGCCCCTGGGACAGGGAGCTGGACTCAATCATCTTCCAAGGTCCCTTCTACCCCTAATGTCTATGAAATCCATGAACACATTCATTTTTCTAACATGTTAATCCCACACATGGTTTTGGGCTCCTCTTCACCACCATTACCACCACCTTCAGGCCACCCAGTGGGGCAGCAGTGGCAGTGCAGAGGTGCCGCAGGGCATCCTGGGCGGGCTCCAGGCTGCTGCACAAGTAAGACCGGGGGGGGGAGGAGGGGCAGAGCAGCCCACACAGACACAGACAAACACACTAGAGGTGTCCTGATATATCAGTGCCATATCAAGACTGTGTGCAAGCACACAGCTGCAGCATATGCACAGCCAGGAATGCAGTCCAGCAGTGTGTAGAGCACTGCCCAGCAGGTAAGTCTGTGAAGGGGGAAGGAAAGGGGAGGCAGGACAGATCCAAGTAGGGAAGGAATGGGGCAGGGGCAGAGGCGAATGGGACAGAGCCGTGAGAGGCACATGCCCCCATATCTCCACCAGGGATGCACGCAGCAGCAGGGAGCCACCCCCTCCCCGCCATGCCCCTGGACAAGCCTCCCACAGCTCTGTCCCACAACCCACCTCAGCCCCAGGGTCTCATTCACCCCAGCCCCTGCCCCAATCCCTCCCTCACTGTGGGGACTTTGATCTGCCCACCCTGCCCTTTTTCCTCCCCTCCAACCCTGCCCCTTCCTCTCCACAGACTTACCTGCTGGGTGCTGCAACACACGCCACCAGGCTGCATTCCTGTAGGGTTACCATATTTCCAGTTTCAAAAAAGAAGACCCCTTTTGGGGG
>NW_017729025.1:96534231-96541799 GCF_001723915.1 Gavialis gangeticus
AGAATATGATGGTGGGGGCAAGCACAGTACCCAACATCCTGCCAGAGCATGCAGGAATTCCCCCTCCCCAGGCTCCAGACCCCCCTGGAGGGACCACCCCCAGGCTCCAAACCCCACACACACACCCACACCTTCAAAAATTCCTCCCATATACATAACACACACACACACACACAACCATACAAAGTACCTATACAATTTTGAATAATTTTGAGCTTTTCTGCACATAATTTTGAGTTTTTCACTGTGCAATTAAAATCGTGATTATTTTTTTAATTGCACAAGTAACTGCGAGCAATTTTTAAAGCATTTCACAGCCCTAGTACATACACACAAACCATATATTTCTTACGCATTACTGTGTGCATTACATACACACACACGAGCACTTTTTTCCTTTAGTTCACTATTTTATATACACTACCACAAATTTCACATGCCATGAAAAGCCAAATTTTGTTGCATTTCATTCAGTATCCATACTGATTTTATATGCCAAAGAAATTATATTATGCACTTGACATTTAAAACCAAGTTGCAGATAACTAATTTAGGAAAAGAACAAAAAATCCATAATCCATAGAAAATAATATACCATAACATGCAGCAAATACATTCTTCTTTTGGGGCAAATTCACTCTTCAAAAAACTAAATAAAAAATCCACTGCAAAACTACAAAGAATATTATTATATGGTTTCACAATTTAACTTTTACTTGAAAAAGTCATGTAAATTTTAGTTTGATTACAGAACCAAGAATGTTATGATAAACCTCAAAAAATGAGAACAAAATATAAAAATTAGAAAGCCTAAAAAAAGATCATTTTAATTACCAAAGGGAGAGAGAAACTTTGTTGACATATTTTAAGGCAACAAATGGAAGAAAATGTAAATGTGGGAGACCAAAAGCAAAGGAAAAGCTGGTATTCTATTTTCTGGATAGCATCTTTTCTAAATGAGGACACATTCCTAAATCACCATATTTAGGAAGGAAAAAGACCAAAGTAACTTAAAGCTGTTGCATAAATTGAGGCAGGCGAGAGATGGGATAGCAAAAATGGAGGAAACTAAACAAAGATAGATTGTCAAGCCTTCACCACAGAGGAAGAAAGTAAGAAAAATAAGTGCCATAGTACACATTACCATTTAAATATAAATCCACATGCAAGAGGAATAACAAATATGCCTATTATTCACAATGGTATATCCAGGAATAGCTTGACACTATTTGCTTCCCAGGTATATTCCCTATGTCTTCATAAATCTATGTGGCAGGGGAGGGGAAAGGGTAAAGATATATTATCGAAGAATAGATGAGGTGGGTGGAAAACAACCAATTCCTTCCGACTTCATGACCAAAGGGCTTTTTACATTAGTTTTTGTAGTTTCTACCTTGGTATAAATGCAATAACATATATATCTTTCATTGCTTATATATACACTTTATCATTCAGAAGCACAAAATATGTCAGTTACAATGTAAGGGCTCCTCTGTTCACCCACTTAAACAGGTCACACTAGGACTCTGGGACAAAAGTTACACATAAACCAGTTTCATAGTCTCTAGGGTCGGAAGGGACCTGAGCAGATCATCGAGTCCAACCCCCTGCCATTGCAGGAAAGAGTACTGGGGTCAAACGACCACAGCAACGTGTTCATCTAACCTCCTCTTATAGACCCCCAGGGTAGGAGCCAGCACCACTTCGCTTGGAAGTTGGTTCCAGATCCTAGCCACCCTGACCGTGAAGTAGTGCCTCCTGATATCTAGCCTAAATCTACCCTCTGCCAGCTTGTGACCGTTA
Organism: Gavialis gangeticus; assembly: GCF_001723915.1. NCBI lineage: Eukaryota > Metazoa > Chordata > Crocodylia > Gavialidae > Gavialis > Gavialis gangeticus. The sequence goes on from NW_017729025.1 coordinate 96,536,035, forward strand.
TTCCAGGTCACTCTTGGTAGTGCTCAGGGGAACAGGGACTTCCCCAATGCCTGCTGGTCCCCTCTGACTAATTTGTAACAGGCTACTAGATCCCCCCTCAGCCTTCTCTTCTGGATGCTGAACAGGCTCAGGTCCCGTAGCCTCGCCTCATAGGGCCTGCCCTGCTGCCCCCTGATCATGCGAGTGGCCCTCCTCTGGACCCTCTCCATGTTGTCCACATCCCTCTTGAAGTGTGGCACTCAGAATTGGACATAGTAATCCAGCTGCGGCCTGACCAGCTGGAGTACTGTCAGTACTGTTAAGTTATCAGAAACTGGTTTACACCGGTAACAGAACAAATGTTCAATGCACATAAACCAGTTTGAACATGGCTGAAACTGGCTAGAGATAAACCTGGTTAAATGTACACTTAACTGATTTGGGTGAAACCGGGTCATGCAATGTCTGTCCCAGACCCCTTGCTGGTTTAAGATAAACCAGATGCCCTCAGCATCCCGGCGTGCTGTCTGGGCTGGGTTAGGGCTCTCTGCTCCACAGCAGGGCTGGCCCCTCCCATCTGCTCCCTGGCTGCAGTTCCAGCACAGACTGTAGGCTGCTCTCCCCTCCCTAAGTAGGAATTCCCCCTTCCCCTCTGCCTTGCTGAGGATGTATCTATGTATGAACTAGCAGACCACATGCTGGCTATGGTCCCTGCTGAATCAACATTTAGAATCAACAAGCAGATTCAACAGCTAGCTGGTAATGCCCTCTGTTGTTTTCCTAATGGGGTGATAAACACTGAGTTAGGGAGTGATAAATACTGTTATCAATTCCCTGCTGAGCTAATCAGAGCATCATCCTGGGGCCTGGCCTCACAGCTCAGTGCTGTGGAAGGGAGGAGAGGGCTGCTCTAGTGCTCCCCAGCTTCTAGCCTGTAGGTCTGGGATGTTTGTGCAGTTACAAACTGGTTCAGCCTAGCCAGGTTAGACTACTCTGCAAAAATTGAATCAATTCAGGCTCAGGCTTTTTGAATGTCTGTCCCTAGCTGGCAGACCAATACTGAACTGAATTCCAGTCAATCATTTTCTATCCAATGACTCCTTATGCTGAGCATTAAATACTCTGATATGGCAACTGCGTAAAAGGGTACATCAGCTGAGCTCAGCTTTTATGATGGTGCATAGGCCCAACATAAATACTCATGATCCAACCAATTTAGGGATTTGTAATAGCAACACTGCATTATCCCTTTAAGAATGGTGAAAACTCTGCATACTTCAGTGTTTGTAGCACATAAACAGTCATAGTGGGGAGATTCATACACACAATCAATTAAAGAGGAAATAACTGCTGAAGGCTAAATAATATAACATTTAAAATTTGGCTCAAAAATACATGCAGAAAAGAAGGAATCCACCATTTGCTGACAAGGAATATAGCCTTTTTAAAGAAAATGCATGAGGAAAGTCACTGTTCATTTCAAGGGAATCATAGAACCACAGAAAAATGGGGCTGGAAAGCAGGTGGTCAACTAGTCCAACCCACTGCTCAGAGCAGGATCATCTTTGTCAAAACTCTCTCATCTAAGCATCTGTCTAATCTGCTATTAGCGACTTCCAAAGAGGAAGATTCTACCACCTCTCTAGGCACTCTGCTTTGATGCATTTAGGACCCTCATACTTAGGAAGTACTTCCTAATATCCAACCCAAATTTCCCTTGTTCTAATTTAAGATCATTACTTCTTGTCCTCTTCAGCCAAAGAGAATGTTTTGTCACTTTCCTCATCATAACCACCCTCCACCTATCTGAAAACCGTTATCAAACCTCCTCTCACTCTTCTCTTCTACAGACTAAGTATTCTCAGTTCTTTCAGCCCTCTCTCATAAGCAGAGATTCTGGGCTGGTTTTTTTTGTTTTTTGTTTTTTTTAAATCAAGGAAAAACACACATTCTCTGCTAAAACCCCCGTAATCTGTGACTAAAATTAAAGCCCTCCCCCCAGTCATGCTGTTGCCCCTCACTCCCCACCTACAGCCCCCACAGCCTTGCTCATGCCCTTTGTCCCATACCCATAGCCCCTGCTCACCAACCCTGCCAGAGGGGGCCCCCAGCTGCCAGGGATATGAACCTGGGTCCACAGCTCCCTGCACCCGCTCCACCCTTGCTGTGGGCTCAGGTGGGGAGGTTCCCCGCTGCTGCATGCACTCCCAGAGGGCAGGGGGGACCCATGCCCCCCAGATCTGTACCCAGGGCAGGTGCAGGCTGAGGCTGCTGCCCAGCTGGGTGGGGCTGGAGGCCCAGGGCCACAACGCGTGGCTGCAGGGCCCCAGCCAGGAGCAGGACGGGGGCCGCAGGTGGCTCATCCCGGGGAGGGGGAGGGCCGGTTCCCCAGTGCAGCACACAATCCCAGGGGGCAGGGGAAATCCATGCCCCCCCACCCCCGAGATCTGTACCTGGAGCAGGCACAGGCTGCAGGCTTCAGCTCCCACCCTGCTTCTCTCCCCCAGGGCCTCCTGAGCCGGTGGGCACAACCCAACGCAGCTGGGGACAGCGGGGCAGCATAGGGATTCCTTGCCGGTGTGAGTTTCCCTCCCCCCACTTTTCTACCAACGCACCTCCAGTGCCTGCCACTGATTTGGGGGGCACAGTCCCGGGCCACTTCTGTCACTGCAGCTCCACACACAGAAGGCATGTCGCCAGGGCAGCACAGGGCGAGAAGCGGTGAGGAGGTTATCTATGTAGCTCCTCCACACCCTGCCACTCTAGGTTGGGGAGCGGAGGGGGAAAGCAGGGAGGCAGGGAACAGCAGGGCCCCTGCTTGCCACTGTTCCCTGCCACCTTGCTTCCCACCCCCCATGACCCAGTGCGGAAGGGAGTAAAGGAACCGTGCAGAAACCCTACTCACCACTTCTCGCCCCCCTGCTGCCCTGGTGACATGCCTACTGCACACGGGGCTGCAGTGAAGGCAGTGGCACAGTGCTGCACCCCCCCAATGCAGTGGCAGGTGCTGGAGACGTGTTGCCAGGGCAGCGGGATGGGGGAAGCTCACACCAGCGAGAAATCCCCATGCTGCCCCCAGGCACACTGGGTCACACCCGTCGACCCTGGAGGCCCCGGGGGGCGGAAAACAGGATGGGAGCTTGAGCCGCAGCCTGCAGCTGCCCTGGGTACAGACCTGAAGGCACAGTAGTGGGGAGCCAGCCCTCCCCCTCCCCTGGACAATTCACCCACAGCCCTGTCCTGCTCCCCACTGGGGCCCCAAGCCCCAGCCAGCTGGGCAGCAGCCCCAGCCCTGCCCAGCTTCCTCCCTACAGGGGCCTCAATCCCCCTCTCCCCCTGCACTTACCTGCTGGAGCTGCTCTGCAAGCTGCCTAGGGCCATGTACATGTCTATGCATATGGCTCCCCCATCTTTCCACCTTCCTCCCACTCTCTCCCAGCTCTCTGCAAGCTGGAATTCTGCCAGCTCCTTGCAAAATGGCAAAATCCACAGGAATCTCTGGTAAAATGAGAAATCCGTAGTTTACTTCGTTTTTCCATGGGAAATAGAAAACCCAGATCCCTGCTCATAAGTTATGTTTCCTAGAACTCTAATAATGTTGTTGTTCTCTTCTTGTTTCTCCAATTTTTCTACATCTCTCTTCCAGTACAATGACCTAAACTGGACATAGTATTCCAGATGAGGCTTTGCTACTGCTGAATAGAGAAGAAGAATCATTTTCTAAAGCCTGATGGCAAAGTTACTTTTGTATAACCCATCGTTGTACCATTTGGGGGGTTTTTTGGTTTGGTTTGGTTTGGTTGCAACAATAGCATGTTGCTGACTCATATGCAGCTTGCAGTCCACTAATATCCCCAGATCCTTTTCTGCAATACAGCAATTTAACCAATCATTTCCCAGTTTGTTTTTGTGTGCATAATTTCAGACAGAGTAAACAGCTAAGTAAAAGCATCTCACAGATGTATTCCACAGAGATAGGAATTGCATACAAACAGGTTTTGGTGTTTTTTTGGTAAAGGAAAAAGGTGATTGCTCTTCAATGCCTTAAACTACATTTACACAACTAGGACTATGCAATGTTGGCACGAGCCTTTGAAGACAAAACTGTCCTAGCTTACAGACAGCCCCACAAACTCAAATGGCATCTCTCAAACAACAGACTAAAGAACTCCCATCCTCACCAAGGCACCAAGCCTTGCAACTGACCCAAATGCCTGATGTATCCCCACATCAAGACAGATCACATCATCACTGGACCTAATAACAAGCAGCATATTATCCAAGGTTCATTCACCTACAACTCTACCAACATCATATATGCCATCATCTGCTTATAATGATCTTTTGCTACCTACATCAGACAGACAGGGTAATCTCTACATGTAAGAATGAATGAACACTGGTACTGTATCTGACATCAGATGCCAAAAGAGACAAAAGCCTGGGACAGAACACTTGAACCCCTCTGGACAATCCATCACTAACTTCAGGATTGCTGTGCTCAGACAAAAAAATTAAAAATCAGTATGAGTGGGAAACAGCACAACAAGAAATCATCCACTTACTGGATTATGTTAAAAAAATAGTTCCTGTTTAAGCCACGTGTGGCAGCACACCTTCCAAGTGTAATGTGCAGGCTCCCACATTATACCACCAGTAAAGGGAACAACATAGTCTTGTTGGCAGACAAGACTGGATAGACTGCCCCAATGAAAACAGATGGGTGGGCCAACTCAAGACTTGGCCCCGAGCTTGTCCCCGGCACACTACGATTATCTCATTATCAGGATTAGTTTTTGTGACCCCCTTTGTTCCTCTGGGTTTAATGTTTGTTTGCTTTTGTCTCCCAGAACCACCCCCTCCTCCCCCACCATCTCTCACTTCCCCGCTTCCTCCCCCTACCTCTTGTCTTTTTCTAATTTCTCTCTTCTTATTATATTTTGCTTTCTGCATGTCCTTCCACAGCATCTGATGAAGTGAACTTGGGTTAGTTAATCTATAAAAGTGCATATCTACCACCATGCCTTCAATGTGAAATTCTGACACTGAACACGCTACATTCTTGACATATACAAAGAAGCAAATTATCTAAATGAGCATGAATACTTGGGCAAAGTTGATCTAGATATTTTACATAAATCAGATCAGGCAAAAGGCTATTTTAATTTAAACAGTAAAACTAGCGTGCGGAGACTACAGCTGAGGTAACAATTCTTTTCCCTTCCAACTTCACACAGAGAAAGCAGTATGCAATACCAAATACAAATGCTTTGAGTATATCCTCATAACTTGTTAAGCTAGTGACAATATCAACTTTGACATCTTACTATACTACAGACCATCTACACACTTGAACAGAAGAGCTGACTAAGCCATTGTCAGATATGATGGCAGAGTTCACAAAAATTGTATTATAGGGGGACTTCGACATCTACACAGGTGGCACTGTCTGTGCCACAAAACCTATCCAACCTCTTTGCTCTTGGACTCTGATACATAATTATGTACTTCTAGACCAGGGGCCAGCAACCCCTGGCACACATGCTGAGCATGTTATGTGAGGCCATTTTCCTCGGCACACGCTGGGGCTGGGAAGGCAGCAGCTGTTTGCAGCCTCCCGGCTACAGCCAGCCCCAGCTCTGGACAGCTGCTGATAGCCACAGAGCCCGGGCTGCTCCCATGGAAGCCCTGCTGCAAGCAGCCCAGGCTCTGTGGCTATCAGCAGCTACCCAGAACCTGGACCAGCTGCAAACATCTGCTGCCTCTCTGTCCTGGCCCTGGCCCCA
>NW_017729025.1:96546799-96548701 GCF_001723915.1 Gavialis gangeticus
GCTGCCAGCCAGGAGCCCAGGCTGCTCCCAGCAGGAAGCTGGGATGCTGCAAGCCCTGCTGGGAGCAGCCCAGGCTCCGTGGCTATCAGCAGCTACCCAGAGCCAGGACTAGCTGCAGCCGGGAGGCTACAAACAGCTGCTGCCTCCCCACCCCCGGCCCCAACTAGCGCAATGCCGGTACCTGCTGCCTTTCCAGATCCCAGGGCCAGGGCGCAAGGGCAGCAGCTGTTTGTAGCCCCCTGGCTGCAGCCGGCCCTGGCTCTGGGTAGCTGCTGATAGCCACAGAGCCCGGGCTGCTCCCATGGAAGCCCTGCTGCAAGCAGCCCAGGCTCTGTGGCTATCAGCAGCTACCCAGAACCTGGACCAGCTGCAAACATCTGCTGCCTCTCTGTCCTGGCCCTGGCCCCAGCTGCTTTCCAGCCCCAGTCCTGGCCCCAGGGCTCCAGGGAGGCAGCACATACCAGCAATGCTCCCCGCTGTGCTGCCCTCACTGTTTCAACATTGGAACCCGACGCGGCAGGGCACAGCAGGGGGCACAGAAAGTTGCCTGCTCCCAGCTCCCCTGTCACACTCCCCCTGCAGATGGGGGCAGTAGCAAAGGGCACAACCCTGCACTGCTGCCCATGCTGCTCCTGTGCACACAGGGGAAGTGTGGCAGGGCAGTGGGGAGCTCAGAGCAGGCATCTTTCTGCGCACCCTGCTGTGCCCTGCCACGCCAGGTTCCAACGCTGCTTTGCAGAAGCAGTGAGGGCAGCACAGCAGGGAGCATTGCTGGCATATGCTAACTCCCCAGAGCCCAGGGTGGAGAGGCAACAGATGTTTACAGCTGGCCCAGGTTCTGTGTAGCTGCTGACAGCCACAGAGTCCAGGCTGGGGGGCAAGCAGTAGCAGGGCTGGGGAGCACAGGGCACAAGCAGGGCATCCTGCCATGTACCCCCTGCCCTCATTTTGCTTTTCTGGCATGCTGGCACTCCAGCACTTTCCAAGGTAGGCATTGTGGGGGGTTTTGGCACTGGCCAAAAAACGTTGCCTACCCCTGTTCTAGACACATACTGGACTAGATATTAAGATAAGCATAAGCATTAATGATACAAAAGACACCCCGTAACTTAGACCAAGCATTTGTTCCATCACAAAAAAAAAAAGCAGCAGTCACTAAAGTTTGCACAAGAAAACCATCAAAATCTTGCCCAAAAGCTAAAACTGGTCTCAAAAAACTTTAGATAATCAACACTTTGAATGATGGCTAAACAGCCTGATTACACTTTGTAACTCCAATGGATACTGTAGCACGTGTCACATATTCAGATAGCTCCTCTGTTCTTGTAAGATGTGCTTCAGAAAAAGCATTAAGAAACAGATTGTAAAAAATCATCCTCAGTTTCCTCAGAACAGACTGTCCACATCTGAAACAACCTAACAGAACTATAAAAGCAAAAGCCCAAAAACACAAGGACCTTCTCCAATTCAGTTAGCCCAGTCAGACAAGCAGTAGCAATGGAAGGACTGTCAGTACTAAGAACCAGTTCTTCCAGTTCTGATCTATACCCGTTCCAGATTGGGCCAGAGTTAGGCTGCTTACAAATGTTTAAAAAAAAATTTAAATAGTGTTTTACTTTAAACTCTGCATACTCCAATGCCAAGCCCAGCGCATGCCGAGAAGAGGCATTGCGTTAGTGGGACCCAGCTCTCCCAACGTCTGCATAGATCAGGTGCTTTAGTGGAGAGGGGTTGGCACTTTTATCTAATAGCTGATTCAATCAGCTATTAGATACAAATGCCAAAAAAGCCTGGCTGAAGCGACAAATCTATGCAGACACTGCAGAGCCAAGTCCAACTAACGCGCGCTGCTTCTGCCAGTAAAGTACCATTTTTTGTTGGGGGGGGGGGGGGGGGGGGGGG
>NW_017729025.1:96553701-96556441 GCF_001723915.1 Gavialis gangeticus
TTGTGTAAGCAGCCAAACTCTTTCTTCTGAAAAAGGAGGTCCCTATTCTATAACATGCCAATCAATCATAAACAAACCAATGTGCTGCACTGGCAACTTCCCTAATGCCAGGCCATAGCCTTACATTCTAAAGCATCCTAACTAAAAACTTGATTAAAATAGTCTTCAGTGATACTCCTTGGATGCCAATGTGCAAGCAACTTCCCGATCAGGATGCAGATCAGGAAATGAGGCAAAAAAAGCAGACATGACCTCTATCTGTCCATAAAAATGAAGAGCATACACATCTTCATCCTGCTGAATCTCTCTGCAACTCTAGACATTTCTAAGCCCTAAACGCTCTAGTCCTATCTACAAAAACTTTGTAGGTAAGATGAAATATTCTAAAATAACCCATCTTTCCTTGCTGATCCCTAAAGCATAATAGCAGTTGTTTTTTTTCTTCTAGAGCAATCTGCAAAGGGTATAGATCAGAGCTGGGAGCACTGATTCATCAATTCTCTCCTGTCCTCTTAAATATATGAAGCTGAAACTATTAGTATGAGCTAAGCTAAAATGCCAGAAGTACATAGCTAATATCCAAGTCTACATCTCCTTGGCAGAGACACAAACCTGAAGGACAGTTAGCTCAGGCGTGGGCAATTATTTCAGCTGGAGGGCTACTTAATGAGTTTTGGGGACCTGTTGAGGGCCACATCCATCCCTCTCTACTGCCCACCCAACACAGTGGAACCCCTGTCCAGGTCCACAGCTAATGTTGCCATGTCAAGGGCTAATGCTGCTGGGTGGAAGCAATACCACCCGCCCAGCACCACGCCAAAGCCACCAGAAAGCCAGATACAATGAGTTGGTGGCCATCTACCCATGGGCCATATTATGCTCACCCCTAAGATAGCTGATGATCAGGGATTCTCTTTTTCTGTTTAAAAATCCCAAATTCTCTGATTAAAAGCCCTAAATCCTCATGTTTCTGTGATTAAAATGAAATGCCACTACATACATACATACATAGGTATCAGTTGAACACAATGTTTTATTGATATATATACAATTTTAAGTAATTTGGAAGCCTACCCATGCCTCAAATCATTATAATACAATAAATTTTAAAAATCTATAATTTTGGCATTTGATTTTGGTTTTTTATCATTTAAAAAAAATGAGCACTCCCCTGGCTCCTTTGCTCACCAGAACATGGGTCCAGCTGCAGCTGTCCTCGCCCACTACTTTGTGGTGCTGAGCAGCCATGATATGCTGATGCCCTGCCTCTGTTCATGCTATTGCCCCCCTCACTCCCAACCCATAGCCCCCCATTCCCAGTGTGTGAGAAAGAGTGGGGTGTGTGCACATGCCACATATGAGTGACATGATGTGGGGGCAGGAGAGATGCATGCTCCCCAAGATTTCTGCATTCACAACAGGGCTGTAGCCTGGGCTGGACCATCTCTGGGCAGCAGCTGCCTCCACAGCACAGCAGGTGGGACCAGGCACAGGAGGGAGTACTGCACTGCCCTGGCCAAAAAGGTGAGGCACGATGACGGCAGCATGGAGTTTGCCCCTGCTGCTGCTGGGCAGGCAGAGGGCACCTCACCTTGGCCATGTCAGCATGGCACTCACTCCCCTGCCAGGTCCCACCCACTGGCCCATGAAGGCAGTTCCTGCTCAGAGCTGGTCTGGCCCAGCTGCAGCCCTGCATTCTGCTGTGGGTACAGAAATCTTGGGGGAGCATGTGCCCCAACCCACTGCATTGGCTTATCCCCCTGCCACATCACCTGTGCCGCCTCCCCTCCCCCCATAAACTTACCTGGAGAGACCTGCAGAAACTGCTCTCCACAGCCCTGCCTGGCTGTATTGCTGGCCACATGTATGTTTGTGTGCACAGGGGCCTTGCAGGCTGATAAGCTGCCAGCCAGCAAGAGCAAATCTAGGGTTTCCCATGTTTTTCTCTTTTAAAGGAGACATCTATGATTTTCTCCTTTAAAGGAGAAAACCTGTGTTTTCCTCTGTTAAAAGACAAAAATGCACATTTTTCCACAGCAAATGGAAAACTGGGATACGGGGAGGGGACAGCAGAAAAGATCCAAAGGAAGTAGATGTGTAAAATTTTCCTCCTCCATAACAATCCTATTTATTGAGAGCATCTTCCTTCACACTTTTAAATTCCTCTGCAGCCTAGGAGTGTCATAGATTTCACACTGAGCTTAAATAGTCCAACTGACTTGGTAGAAAGCATCCTCAAGTTATTTCTGAGATTCTCTAAAAGATCTACTTTTACCCTTTCCAACTCTAGCCCAGTGATTCTCAACCAGGATGCCATGACACTTTGAGATGCCTTGAGATACTTTCAAGGGCGTGACAGAATGCCACAATGTTAGCACTGTTACGGGGGCAAAACATGATTCACAAAATAAACACAGATTTCAAAAAGTAATCCATGGTGTTAGAACATTCTAACCTGATGTAATCTTTCAGAGTTATTTTCAATAGAAACATTGCTCTATTATATTCCCATAGTCAAAAAATGAGTGAAAACTAAAAGCTGGGGTGCCTTGATTTTAACAAAGAGTGCCTCAAGCCCAGAGACGACTGGAGCAGGGTGCAAAGCCTGAGGCAAATCAGCCTGTGTGGGGGCCCGCCCCTGAATGCGAGAAAACTGGCAGCAGATTTGACAGCAGAGAGAGGGGGGTTGCCAAGTGGCTGGACACACTGGACTCGGGCGCCGGGGGGGGGGGGGGGGGGG
>NW_017729025.1:96556698-96562980 GCF_001723915.1 Gavialis gangeticus
GGGGCCAATCCTATGGATGGCCCTGCTCAAGCCTCTAAAAGGTTGAGAACCACAGCTGTAGCCAATCCACAATGATGGGCTTCTGCCTAACATGCACATTTGATTATGCAATTCTCTGTATTTAGAAAGGATATCCGGCAAAAGTCCTTAGCATTCTGTTCAACAATACAGGTCCCTAGAAACTATAACTTATTGTTAAAAGTAACAAAAAAGTCACTATTTTGCTTAGGACACTAAGATTGTTTCTTTAATCCTACGCAATAATTACTTGCCAATGTATGACAGGCTAATTTCCATTAAAATGTCAATTAGATGTTAACTATGGTTACCTAAAATCAGTAACAGGGTTCTTTGTATACAGGCTATGCATATTTACAGAATACGTTTTTTAAAAAGTCTTTTTCTGCCCAGGGTATAATTATAAATTATATGCAGCTTTCACACAGCAAAAGTTCTATTTCAAAGTATCTTATGACTGTACATTTGAACATGTATGCCAAATTGTAAATAATCACAATTCATTCACTATCAATTTTCAAATGACATATATTAAGACTAAATAAATAAATCTGAAAAATAGCTTACCTTCCCCATGGTAGCATTAAGCAGATATAATTGCATGACAGACTCCCAGAGAAAAAAATGCCTCCTCTGGTCCAGCAGTCAGTAAAATTGTCAACTGCCCAAAAAAGGAAGATAGAAACCATTTGTCATAATTTAAAGAAAAGCATTTTATTAGTAGTACAGCAAGCCCTTGTCACAGGCCAAAGTAACTGGAAAATGCAAAGTGGCATAATGCTTGAAGCTAAAAAATAGATATAACTATGACCACTGCCCTCAGCTCTACTACTTTTAGTTAAACATTGGCAGAATAGTTAAAAATGTTGGAAGTCTTTTTGTAATAAAGAGATCTCTAAAATCAAGATAGTTTTTAAAATACAATGTTTCAAGGATATATGAACTGGGTATCTGAGAATAGGTGTATTAATCACTTGAAATGTCTGAATTTACTACCCCCAAACGGTACAAATATCTTTAAATTGTTCTTGTCTGGGAAAACTAACATGATTTCCTACAAAAAGAATCAGGTGTTTATAAAGCCACCAAAAATCAAACAATCAAATCTAGCTAATTAAAATATCTATTTGATGCATAAATTGAAAGAGGACTATACCACAGTGTAGTCTAATGCCACTTGCACCACTGTTCTGGAACTCTGGGTTATAGTTACACCCCCTCTTCCATGTCACATTCTTGTTCCTACTGGTCCACATTGAAATCCCACCACACTCAAAACCAGAGGTCATAGCCTCATTCCTTTCAATTAAAAGGATACAAATTAAAAATATTTCTCTACCAACCAAAGAAGTCATGGCAGAAATATTTGAATACACCACGACTCTCATCCACATCACTTTAGAAATAAGGACACTGAGCGTGTCTACACAAGATGCTTTATTCATAGATGTTGGGATCGGAAGGTGCCTCAATAGATCATCGAGTCCAACCCCTGCACAGGCAGGAAAGTGTGCTGGGTTCAGATGACACCAGCCAGATGCCTATCTAACCTCTTCTTGAAGACCCCCAGGGTAAGGGAGAGCACCACCTCTCTTGGGAGCCCATTCCAGATTTTGGCCACTAACTGTGAAGAAGTTCTTCCTAATACCCAGTCTAAATCTGCTCTCTGCTAGCTTATGGCCATTATTTCTTGTAACCCCCAGGGGTGCCTTGGTGAGCAGAGCCTCACCAATTTCCTTCTGCACCCCCATGATGAATTTACAGGCAGCCACAAGGTCACCTCTCAACCTTCTGTTGTGGAGGCTGAAGAGGTCCAAGGTGTGTCCGGAGGGCAGGGAACTAATTAGCTCCACAGTAAAACATCACTGTCTACACATGCGGTAGGTTGGGGTAAACTAATTCTGCTGTGGGACAGTACTACCCAACAAGTACTATCCTAGAGTGGAGTTTTTACTTCGCCACAACACACGTGTAGATGCTGACTAGCACAAGGATGCTACAGTGTAGGGGATGCCTGCTGCCTAGCCCCGCACCCTCGTGCCCCAGCCAGACCCTCCACCGCACACAGAGATGGGGCAGAACAGGTCTGGGGTGGCAGGCTGACCCCCCCAGACCCACTGCTAACTGGGGCTACGCTGCCCCAGCTCAATGTGCTGCAGTCCCGGATGCGTGTGCAAACACTGCACCTGGGAGCAATAAACTCCAGCATGAATTGTGCTGGAGTTTATTGCACCATACTAATTTCCCCATGTAGTTGTGCCCACTGTCTCCAACTGCTCCAAAACCAGTACTGTAAGACCTGGATTCAAAACAGGTCTGCCATATAAAACCAAAAAATTACCACCACAACTCTTGACTGCTGCAGCTCTAGATGTTTTAGTAAAATTATCTCCAATAGCAAATTCAAAACATAATTACAAGACCGCAATTTAAGGGATTTATGGGAGATAAAATACACACCTCATAATTCACTGAGGTTATATGCATAACTCCCTTTTAAAGTATAACCCAGAACCTTTTAATCCACTGTTTTCTGCCTTCTAAACTATCTTCTGCTCATAAACCAAGCATCCCTTTGAAAGAAGAAAAATCATTTCTCTTTTAAAAAAATCTTCCATTTTATTTGGAAGCAGCAATCATCTGCAGTATTTATTACAGTTTAAGATGATGTAAGAGCGTTATAGGCCATATAGGCCATTTGTGATATCAATTAATTCTTCCATGCAGAGCAACTCTTGGTTCCCTCTCCAAGAAAGTACTTAAACATGCATTTAACTTCAAGCACACGGTAAATTTACTACAGAAAACAAATTCTTTAAATGACAACTAAAAACAGCCCATTTCAGTTAGATTTGATTTACAACAATGTCAATGTAGTCTAGTGGTCAAAAATAGCTTCAAGTAAGCTTCAAGTTGAACTGCATGAATTCACTGAATTTAAACAAGTCAGTCTCACCCTTCCTCAGTTTTCCTTCAAAACAATTTAAATACTGGCCTACTTTACAGTAGTATTTTAAGGCTCAGATAATTACTGTTTACTGAATTCATGACCTCAGATTAAGATGCTACAAAGAGATTCTTTTACATAATTCAAAAAGTAAATTCAAGTCTTTGTGCCAAATTATTTTACTAAAAAAATCATTTTCTCATTCCTAAACCTTTGATTACTGTTCCGAATGCCATTCATAATGTTTAACGAACAAGAAAAAAGGATATGTTAGAGAGTAATGTCATTCTTAATCACATCTCTGATTAAATGAGCACATTTAGTCGTCATTTTAAAAATTAATACAAGACTTCCTTATAAAAAAATTATTTTCTTTAAACAGGCTTAAGTAGATCTACATCCCCCAACTTTAGTACATAAATATAAAATGTTTATAAGGATCAAGGGAGAAAACTAAACACTATTAAACTCAATGCTCTTTAAAATGATTTAAGGTGGAGAGGAAATTATTGTAAACATTCTCAAAATTCTGAGAAATTTCTGTTGTCATGCCAAAGAAAACAAAACCAATCGCTATCTCCAAGACAAAAATCAATCTAAAAATGAAAATGTAATGCAGATCAAAGAGAAAACCAGAAAATTTACATGTAATCAGAGTTCACAATTTATTTTCTTATATACCACATGCCCCAAAATAAGACATTCACCTTGCTTTTGGGAAGGCAGAATGAAGCAACAAAGATCTTTCCAGAGGTATAACTAATAGAGAGGGGACAGACTCTAAATCTTCAGCTGACTTACCCTCTGTTTCCTTCTTAACTAAACCTGAAACCCTGGCTGCTGCTGAAGACTGGTTCCCACTGAGTGAATCCATGAGTCTGAAAAGAGCTAAAGAGTCTCCAAAATTATCAAAAGAAAGACTGTCTTAATTAGTGGACCAAGACGACCATTGAAAAGGATTGATGATGATTAACAGCTGTGGAGTGAAGAACAATGAGCTAATAAATCAACTAACTCTTTCAGTTCCCTGAACAGTAATGCCATTGCTACTCATAGTGGTAAATAAACTATTTTTCCCCTTCAATTAACTGTCTACAAACACATTCTCTTTCAGATTCCAAAGCAGTGTCTACATATATGTGGAGGTGTCTCAAAGTTTCCTAAACAAACGTGTACTGCAGCACCACCCTGCCAGATGTAGCATCTCTCCTCAAGGCATCCACAATGGCATACCATTTAATAAAGCTGTGCACCAAGCTCCAGGCACCTTACAGACATTACCTATAATAAAACAGCATGGGGAGGTGGCTTAGCAGAAGAGTCTCATAATACAGTATTACATAAGCCAATGAGTTCAAACAACTGTCCTGCCAGGACTAAGTTCAGATGTTTCTGCAAGACTAGATCCCTTGCACATCCCTTAACATCTAAGTTAGACCCTTAAAATCAGGGGCATGCAAGGAGGAAAATACAGACTGGCCCTCAATGGGTCATTAGTGAGACAAAACGGCCCTCAGATGAACCCTAACAGAGCTTGTAGACAGATCCAGCATGCTTCAGCTCTGGCATATAGTCCAATATATCAAGAAAAGGAGACTTATGTGGAGATACATTCCTTGACCACCACCAGGAGAACTTTGTTCACTTCATCAACTAGGTACATCTGGTAAAAATCCTTCTGTTGTGTATAAGAATGTCCCCGACTTGGATGGAACATTCTTGCACTATTTGCTAAAGCTATCCAGCCTCCAGTACGATAAAGGGGAGTGCAGGTGAAGCACTCTCCCTCTCCTTTCACTGGTACTGGTCCAGGACAAATGGCAGTGCCCTGAGGGCCTATAGCAAATGCGGTGGGTCCTGATACCAAAACTGTCTGGGTCATAATGTCCAGAAAGATAAGCCAGAATGAGCTTTGCCTCACTTTTCAGCAAATACACAAGAACTGAGACAGAGGTGGAAAAGGTGTGCTGGAGACTCTATGAGATCAGGAACACATCTAAAAGGGATGCAGATTGTAGCCATGTTGGCCTAAGGACATAGACAGACAAGGTTCTTTGAGTAAATCTGATATCTTTTATTAGACCAACTCAAACAGTTGGAAAAACTCTTCTTAGCAAGCTTTCAGGTTTAAACACCCTTCATTAGGCTGAGGAAGCATCTGTAGTTGGTGTGTGCTCTTCTTGGATGGAATGAATAGTAAAAAACAGAAAGCATCTGAAAGGGAAGCATGGACTGAAGCTTCCCCAGCCATAAAAGGTCTGACATTTGTTACAGACCTATTTCCCACAGAGGACAATCTCCAGATAATCCCAGTACACAAAAAGATGGAATGGAGCACAGAACTACTGATCTCCCATTCATGATTGATGAAGACAACTCAGTTAAGATGGTACACAACACTGTTCTGAAGACCACAGAAATACACAGCAAACAACTGAGTCCGAATGCCAGATGTACCATTGCCACAGGTAAACTGGTAAGGAGCCTAGGCCCAGCTGGGATGGGGATCCAGTTCCAAGTAAGTATCAGAGCCTAGGCCGAGTTCACCCCCAATGGCTACAAGAGGAGGGTCCCATCAGCTTAGCAGCCCAGACCAGACAACACCAAGCTGTCTAAACAACAGACTACTTTGTTGTACCCCTGGCCTGCCTGGAACTCCACTAAAACTACTCTGGTACTTGATCCTAACTCTGACTTCAGCTCTGTATTCTTGGTTTGTGACCTCTGGCTCTAAACTCCTATCTTGCACCCTCCTGCCTGTTACCAATTGCCCCTATTCCTACCTCCTGTATGTTCCTGCTTTCTGATGCTCCAGAATTCTTCCTGCCTCTTGCCTGTTTCTGATTACCCCTGTTCATATCACAGATCTCCTCGTTTGACCCACAGCTTGCCCTAAGCATGACCTCATCTCGACCCTCTGCTTGACATCCTGGACTCATGATGGATAACAGACTGGTATGTGTCATGAGCTTGACTTCCACTCTGGTCTTGCACAATTTGCCTCAAACTGACCATCTATGCCCTGGTTGATGCTAATAACACTTCCCTGCACAAAGAAGTGGACTCCACACTGCTGTGTTTGCTGATATAAAACTCAATCATGATGTTTTGTCAGTCATAATCTAGACATAACAAGCACCCACAGATGGGGTAAAGCAAAGCCTTAGTTTCATAGTTTCTAGGGTCAGAAAGGACCTGAGTAGATCATCTAGTTTGACCCCCTGCCATGGCAGGAAAGAGTACTGGGGTCAAACGACCCCAGCAACATGTTCATCTAACCTCCTCTTAAAGACCCCCAGGGTAGGAGCCTGCACCAC
>NW_017729025.1:96563650-96576147 GCF_001723915.1 Gavialis gangeticus
TGCAGGGGCCCCACATTACCCGGAACCTTCTTTTTACCCCCTACGTATTTAAAGAAGAACTTCTTATTGTCCTTAATCTGGGAAGTTAGTCCCAGTTCCATCTCTGCCTTGGCCTTCCTGACTGCCCTCCAAATCCCCGAGCAACTGCTGTATAAGTCATCCCTGGTGATGGCCCCTCCTTTCCATTGGGTGTACACCTCCCTTTTAGCTAGGACACATTCCCGGATGCTTTTGGTGAGCCGTGGGGGCTTGTGTGCCCTCCTGCTCCCTTTGATCCGCGTTGGGATTACCTTCCTTTGGGCTTGGAGGATCGTCTCCTTAAGGAGCGACCACTCTCCTTGAACACCTGGCTCCCCTCCCCTCTGGGACCTCAGTGCTTCCCCAACTATTCTCCTTAGCTCATTGAAGTTTGCCCTCCTGAAATCTAGGGCTGCTGCCTTGCTGCAGGCCTTTGCCACCTTGCGCTGGACGGTGAATTCCAGCAGGCAATGATCACTGTCGCCCAGGTGGTCGAGCACCTGCAGCCCCCTCACCAGGTCATCTCCCATGGCCAGCACCAAGTCCAACAAGGTGTCTCCCCAGTACGCTTTCTGTACTGCTCTTACCTCTGGCATGTTAATATGGAGCCTCTTTTGGCATCTGCATACTCAGTGAGCACATTTATATTCCCTATGCCAGTCTGGTGGCATCCATGACAATAGTTATGTATATACGAGGAGTGAAAAGAAAGACTTGCACACATTAATCCAGGTCCTTCCACTATGGGGAGGACATTACAGCTGTACAAACTGTCAAGAACATGCCAAGAGAATGTCTCCCTGGGGAATTATCTTGTTCAGCCAGGCTCGCATGCTCATGAGGTGAAGTCTGGCATGCTATGTCACAAAGACCATGCGGCCCAGTAGAGCAAGACAAGAATCCTAACTCTTACGGTTGGATGGCAAGTGACACCTCAAAAGCTGAATCATTCTCCTTTTGGGTCCAGAAGGGAAAACTAATGCATTCAACCAAGAACAATTAAAGAAAATACAATAATAAAAAAAAAAACCCAAAGAGAAGCCACGCATGGACTTCAGACCAAGTGTACACTACAAGTAGACAGAAAGAGCAGCTCTGATTGAGCCAGGTGGAACTGAGAAACAGGAAGTAGGTACCATCCTTTATACCACTGATGCAGGAGAGGTGGGACTGGAGTGCATATTATAAAGACTGCTAGTGCAAAAATCTTTAGTTAAAGTTCAGTGACAGGAGATCCCCTCACAAATGGTAACAGGAAATGTAGACAATTACGGTATTTACTTAGTTCTAAGACAAGGTTTTCCCTACCATTTAACATGGAAAAAAGCCCCTCATCTTAAAATCATAGATGAGGGTGAAGGGGTGGGCAGGAGCTGGCAAGCTCTGTCCATATTACAGCCTGGGGCACTGAGGTCATCACAGCCCAGCCTGTAGCAGTCGCACAGTCCACATGACTGCTACTGGGGCTGAACTGGGGCCGTACTCGGTGCTCCAGGCTACAACAGGGGCAAAGCCTTCTGGCACAAAGCAAAGGTAAGGGAGGGAGGGAAAAAACAAGCTGAGAGAGGGAAGGGAGGAAGCAGAGACATGGGGAGGTGAGAGCAGAGGGGAGGGGGGCCGGGGGGTGGGGGGGGGGGGGCAGGCAAGGTAGGCACAAGCAGAGAGCAAGCTACTTCACCTCCCCATACTATCCATCTCCACCCCCATCACATGTCCCCCCCACTACAGGAGTGGGAGGGATGAATTAAAGATGACCCTCCAATAATTAGATTTTATATATAGAACATTATAACAAATGTATAAATGTTCCATGTATACAATCCAATTATGGTGTCATCTTAAATTCAGGGTCATGTTAAAATTTGAGTAAATACAGTACCTGAGGGAGAGCTCTGTTTTTAAAAAAACGTGCACTGCTTCAAGCCCTCTCTTCCACTGTACTGATCCCAGCTAATCGAGGAATTATATATTTTTATCCATTTTTAGGCCTTTATCAAGCTGAAAAATTACAAGGAGAGAATGAATGATATTTAAGGATCCTTCCATGGAAAATAAATATTAACACACCTAGATCTCCAAATAAATTGTGCAAGTGCTATACAGGCAGTCCTTGGACTTACGGCCCAATCTGTTCCTGAAAACCACGTCTTAAATTGAAACATCATAACTCAGAACTGATTTTCCCATATGAACAATGTTATAAATGGGGATTGGTTCCTGAACCAAGGCCCGATACCCTATTTTCACAAAAAATAACCCAGAACTTTGTAGTCAATCAATTATAGAACAGTAATATAGCTACATTATTTATACTGTAAATATCAATCATATAGATTTGGAAGGACTTCTTTGAGGTGACTTTGTTGGACTTTTTGAAGGGCTCTTGGTTGGAGTCTTCTCAGGAGTCTTGGCTGCAAGTTTTTCAGGAGTCTTGTCTGCTTTCTTAAAGAAAGTGTCCAAAGAAGTTTGGACAGATGTTCTCCAGGGAGATAGGCAACACAGCAAACTTGTTCGCTGGTGTGTTGTCGCATCAGATCAAGAGTCAAAGTCAAAACTGATGTCAGAAAGTCAAAACAGGGTGTCAATTTGTAAACATAAGTGCTGTTCGTTGTAACTTGAAACATCTTAAGTTGAGGACTGCCTGTATAAAGGCTTCATATTACTAATGCTCTAAATAACATGGTCAAAATACAGAAAACACAGTGCTCCGGTACCATAGACAAAAGATTACCAAATTGTAGTCCATGGCCAATTAAGGGTTAAATCATTAAATGAGGTTACTGGTCACAGACAATATTGAATGCTCCTCATTTCCAGCAGCTAATCTAAATTAAAAAGACAAGAACTTGAACAAATTCAAAAGAAAATAAAGGCATAACCATCAGTTTTTCCAAATAAATCAATCATCTACTATTACTTTATATATTTAGATGCTGTTATGAAAATAACATCTTCCCATTTAAAAATTAAAATATGATACAGAAGGAAAACAATTATAGATTTTTTCATAATCTATTCAAACAAAAAGTTTGAAAATGAATAAAATAATGCAGCTTTTCTACGTACGCAGTGGCTTGCAAGATGTCATGCAACTGTTTCAAAGAAAATGGAAAGGAAAGGATACAGTTATAAAAAATGTGATTCGCCCTAGAAGCAAGTGTTGACAGCTCTGCCAGAGTCCCAAAGCTAGAACAAATTGTTGATTCTTCTTTTCAGTCAGGTAAACACTAATTCATGTTAAAGAAAACACACCATTTCAGGGGGAGAAATACATAGGAGTGATTTTATGCAGCAGAGGAAAACACAAGACTGATTTTTTGTTTTATAAATACTCAGTACAATCTTTCAGTGACAAAAAAATTTCCTATGGTCTCATCTGAACTAATCACATGTCAGTGGAAAATAAAACCATCTTACACAAATAATCTTGGACACAACCGTTATGTAAAAACAGTATTTGCTTACTCATACAACTCCTTTTCTCCGACTGCATTGCTTTCACATGGTTCCACTTGACATGTCATGCCTAGATAAGAAACTATTAAACCCCCAAGTACAGCGACAGCTGGGAGTAAGGTTGTATCAGCATACCTTGGGCCCTAAATGCAGCAGAACAAGGAACAAATAGTCTCTCCACATTTATGGTCCCACTGGCTTGAACAACCATTGCAGCCACTGGGATCCAAACAAGGAAAGAGGAAGAGTCCGCATGGATCCGTGTTTGCACTATAGCCAGAAAGCAGACCTACAGAAGTTAAGCAGCCAGTTTATCACGGTCCGTTTTATATGAGGAAAAGATTTCTGATCCCTGATTGTTCTTAATCTAGCCAACACAGGCACAACAAGATCTAACAACTGAAAGCTTCAGCTAGATAAATTTAAAACTAGATTTAAATGGCACCTGATGCCCAAAAAAGATTGTCCAACAACTATCCAACTGTCCAACCACTGGCCCAATAAACGATACCACAAAAAGCCTTGCCTCAGACATTTCCTGGCTTGTCACAGCTACAACAACATTGAAATCCTATTACAACTCAATTTAAAACACAGGCTTTTAGCTGTGAGTAATCAACCACTGGAAACACTTAATCTAGGGTTCTCTTTCATGCAAAATCTTCAAAAAAAAATCAAGACTATGGCTGCAAGTTACAGATTTGATGAAAAATTACTGAGTAATGCTGTTTTACACACAAGACTAGGCTACATGGTCATAAAGGTTCACTCTGGCCTTAAAAGTCTATGAATTTATGAGATGCTACTAACAATCATCCAGACATATGAAGCCTAAAATATTCTGGTATAAGATAGCTAAAATGTCTGTATAGAGACTAACTGGAATGCCTAAATGTTTTAGACAGTCTTTTAGCCAAGACAGCCTGACCTCTGGATTTTTCTCCAAAGGGCACATTAAGATATCACACAAACAGCCTGTTGTATGCAAATAGTAGCTGACAGTGAACTAGACAGCCAATATATGCAAGCTGAGCTCCTCTCAATTATTGTGAAGCTTAAACAAAAAAAGGCAGAAGTAATGTCAGAGAAAATCTAAGATTACTTTAGTTCCAAATGTTCAGCAAGGATTTAGGACTACTTTATTATAAAACATGGTGAAAAGTGAACCGGTTTTCCGAGTTTGTAAAACTGAGAACTTTTTGGCATAGGGACTGTTACCAGAAATGAGACACTAACAACAAGAAGCTAGAATAGAAAAATCCAAATGACTCAAAGGTCCCTTTACTAAATTTAATAAGCAAAAAGATCACAAGAGTCCACAGAGTTCACCAACAGAAGGGAATTCTGATTAATTCCCTTTTAAAAAGTACTTCACCAAACAGCAAAACACCAATTATGCTTTAAATGGCAATACGGGAGATAGAGAAGAAAACTAGGTAAATCTTTAAAATTGCCACAGACAGCTCACAAAGCAGAGTTTTCAAAGTCCAACAGCCAAAACAGCTGGAATGACACTTTTGTCCTCAGCAAGCCTGCAACTTGAACACTTTTTTCAGATTCTAACAAAACTGCCTTACCCTCCTCTGGAAAAAAGGGCTGTCAACATTGCTTAGAAATTCAGTAGCCCATGTTCTCAGAAAAGGCTTCTAGTTAAATGACCCTGCTCAGACAGCAAATCTTAAACGAGAGGAGATAGAAGACATACTCTCATCGGATCACAAGCTTTGTCAGAGCCAGGACAGTGCAATCACAAATCATCCAGGTTGTCTCGTCAAATCATTCTCTGAACTATGGGTATCAGAAGAAAGGGAAGGAAGTTATGAGATTCTTTATGTGTTTGAAAGCTATGTGTCCGACACAGGCTCCCAACCTGTCCTAAAGCAGAATCTGTGGCATCCGTGTTTTAACTCAAAGTGTGCGTGTTCCAATACAGCTGGCCCCTCTGTCCGAACCATGTGTCAATATGGATTCCTGTTGGTTTTAGCAACACAATCCAGTCTATAGATGACCACCTGAGTGCAGTCAGAGTGTGACCTCGGTGAGGACTGAGGATTCTTGTCCCATTGCTGAGATTGGCTTATGATCCCTTTGGGATCTCTATGGGTTATCTATTTGCTTCCTCCAGCACTGCCCTACTGCCCCATCCTACCTCTCTCCCTTCCCTGTCTTTTGTACTCAAAAATCTTTCTGAGTTCCCTTCTACATGTGACATGCATAATGCAATTAACCAGTTAATTGCACAATTCATTTAAACTAGCTGCATGTGTCATTTATTAGGGCTGTGCGAAATTTTGGCAGCCGTTTTGTTTCAGAGGTGTTTCGCCTGTTTCAGTGCCCAAAACACTGAATCCAAAATTAAACAAAACCATCCGAAACATTTCGGAAATATTTCAGATATTTTGGAGGCACCCCTCAGGCTAGATATCTGGAGACACTACTTCACAGTCAGGGCGGCTAGGATCTGGAACCAACTTCCAAGGGAAGTGGTGCTTGCTTCTACCCTGGGGGTCTTCAAAAGGAGGCTAAATAATCACCTAGCCAGGGTCACTTGACCCCAGCACTCTGTCCTGCCCATGGCAGGGAGTCAGACTTGATGATCTGCTCAGGTCCCTTCTGACCCTACCTACTATGAACCTACGAAATAGTCCGGCACAACCCTGCAGCCCTCCCTTCAAAGTGCCAGGAGGCTGGGACCAGGCAGAGGATGGGGATGGGCAGCCACAGGGGCTTCTCCCATGGCTCCCCCTGCTGGGGCAGAGGCAGGCACAGCCGGAGGAGCCACAGAAGACTCTGCAGCCGCCCGATTGTGTCTGCCTCTCCCTGGCCAATCCAAATCAGCACCGAAACTCCAAAACAGATCCAGCCGAATTGAAACAGAACAGTGATCCAAAACACCAAAACAAATCACTCTCCTCCAAAAACGGCCAAATCCGAAACCAAAACTAAACACAGCAGTTTTGCACAGCCTTATAAATTATCACAGTATAAAAAGGTCCATCAAGGTATAAAGTTATAGATGGAAAATGTGTACTAAATTTATAGCTGGTTTCTATCCAGCTTTAATTTACATGTGTAGCAGGATCGCCACCTGTGGCTGGGAGCCCTGTCAGCTGACAAGGCTCCCAGATGCAGGAGTTCACCATATGCAGCTGGACCTGGGAGTCCCACAGCTGAGGAGACTCTCTGCCCCAACAGCACCCCACAGGCTGCTGGGAGGAACAGTCCCACCGCTGACAGGAGGCCCAAATCACATCAGCTGCAGGACTCTCAGCACTGGCTACTGCGAGAGCTTGCTTTTTACTGCAAGGAGGAGGTACAATTATGTGGATTGTGCATTAGATCCCACTGTGCCTTTACCTGCACTTGTAGAGGGGCCCTGAAAAACTGCTCTGTGCATGTCCTCTTGCAGCATCTCTCTGATGAAGTGAGCTCAGACTCACAAAAGCTTCCGTGTCTGTGATTTAGTAAGCCTATAAGATGTTACAAACCAATTCAGTGGCTATATTGGAACATACTTCCTGACAGGCATGAATCACCTTACTGTAGTAATGATACTATTAGACACTTATTTAAAAAAGAACACACCTGTAGGTTTACCTACCTTCTTGACAGAGCTCAAAACTACCATAATTAAAAACTCTTTCCTGTACCCAGTTACCTCATTTAGAGCTAGGTAATGTGTTGCTGCATTGCACAACATTGAGCAGTGTACGTATGACCAAACTTAACTTAGAAAAACAATTTAATTAAGTATACAAAGCATTTAAATGATAGTAAGGCTGTGAAACAAATCAAAACTGAAAAATGGAATGCTCAAACTTAAAGCTGAAGTGGTCCAGAATTAACAACGCTGTGTCTGTCTTCTGTTCTCTAACAGCTTCTCTAAACAATGGCATAAGATACTGTTGTAATGGAGAATACATTAGACCTAGTTTTGCATTTCATGAGTACTGATATTTTGTTACAGATTTAAGGGGTTTATTCTTTTTTGTTTAATCCTACTTATAACTGCATCACAAATGTCAAGTGTTAAGATCCCTACATTAACCAGAATTTCTCTTGAAACATTCAATGTAATTATCTGTAACTTACATATTTACTAGTATAGCACAGAGTTAAATGATGAAAATTGACTATCAGACTTAACTTTAATGAGGGTTTCTAAGGTGCTGATTACAATAAAAGTTCTTCTATGTGGAAGGAAATTTTCTGAACATAATTTTTTCACTGTGAAGTAATTAGGCAAAAGTACTTTTTTCAGACAAAGACCATTTAATAAAGTAAATATTCTGAAACTAAGAGAAGAATTAAGTTTTCATTTAACACTTCTTGCATAAACGTGTAGATATTAAAAAAGTCCTCATATAAACCAGGTCCCAAACCAAAGATTAAAGACTAATGCCTGCCCAACCCTACAAAAACTAGTTTACAGGTCTCTGGTCCTCTCATCTGGATAAATGTCAAAGTATCTAAACCACTAAAGATATCTCCATGCTATAGGCACACAACAGATTTTTATATGCAATTCAGGACAAAGCACTCTACCATCCAAACACCGACTCTTAAGCACCTGGTCACATGCATGTTAAACCCATGCTCCTGTGCTCAGCTGGAGGCATCAAAAAAGGCCATAAAACACCTATGCACACACCTACCTCCCCACTTTGAACTGAAAATATAGCTAAGGCGTGGCAGATATTCTTACGCTTAGCAGTCCTACAGTTCCTGGGAAGTGCCAAGTTCCAACACTTCTACCTACCTTCTATTCACCTCTTACAACTCAGAGGCTACCTGCCAGTTTATACATGCCTGGTAAGTATTCAACTATTCCTTTCCATATAGTATATTAGTATGTTCCTTTTCCTGCGGTTAAACCAGCTCTACCAAAACGTTAAAAACCCAATACTTTTAAAAAAGAAAAAAAAAAAGCTTACCGTGCTCCTAATTGGGCAGGGGAGCTATCTAGATTTCTAATTAACTTCTGACACGAGTCATTGAAAAACGCAAGATTTTAGGAGAAGCATCTGAAATCTGTATGTATATATATCCATCCTGAAGAAGTAGACTGAGGTAGGAAACAACTTAGTAAAGTTAAGAAAAGTGACTCAGACACCTAACAAATTTCCACCACTAACTTAAGAACTTGACTACAGGGGGGGATTTTTGTTCAACAAATTAGGATGCGAATTTATAGTGTATTAGCTGTAACTCTCCAAATGGACGCTCTTTACACGTACACATTAGTAGGGATGCACTGATAGAGATTTTTGGGGCTGATAACAATAGCTGATTTTTAAAGGAAGCATATTGGGTAATACCGATACAATTTCCGATACGCAGCCTGGCAGCTTGAAGAGCGGTGTCCGGCTGGTAAATCTGTTGTGGTAGAAGGGGAGAGGGAAGGGAAAGAAAGGGGCATGGGGGGGCACATCAAGGTGGCGCTGGGCAAGGAAGGGTTATGGGGGAGTGCATCCACCCCAAAATTCACCATAGCGCTCCCCCACCCCCTTCTCCCAGCATCACCACCATCCACCCTGAGCACAGCCTGGCCCAGCCCCAGCTGTGAAAAGCCCAGCGAAGCCCCAGACAAGCCGCAGCTCCATCCTGTGCGCTGCTCCACCCCGCCCCAGCTGGGCAGCGCCTGCCCCAGGCCCACTGGGGCTTTGATCATGGGGGCCTTGGTCTTTCAACCTGCCCTGTTTGCTGCCCCTGTTCCCTCCGAACTTCAACCTCAGCTTCACTGAGACGGTCACCCAGGAGTTTTGAAAATAAGACCCTCAAATAGCACGGGTAAACAAAGTTTCTCAGAGGTGACACGATGACCTGTATGACACTGAGCATTTGAAGTATCAAAAAAGAGGAGGAGGAGCAGGATAGGGAAAGAGGAGACAAGTATATCTTAAAATTGCTTGTGTACAATCAAAGGAATAGGAAGCAGAACTAGACACAACACAGAATGTAGTCTGAGCAACTTCTCACTCTTCTGACTACCACATTTTAGTCTCTAGTACCATCAACAACGCCAGTAGTCTCTCTTCTACATTACCACAGTGGATTTTATCAACGTTCTGTTACAGATTCGCTGGCCCGCAAATTACTAAATCTACATGTTGCAAGTAAAGCTGGCTTATTTTTCTAAAGTATAATATGGGATTCTTTTAAAATTCTTACAAAATGCTCAACTGTATATTTTATGGAAGTTTTAGGCAACCAAAATGATGATAGGAAGGAAACAGCCGCCACACCAGAAGAGATTAAAAAGGCTAGGACTCTTTAGTTTGGAAAGGAGGAAGCTGAACAGAGATATGACAGAGGTCTGTAAAATCATGAAGGCTGTCAACCAAGTGAACAGGGCACTGTTGTCCACCAAGTCCCAGAATACTAGAACCAGAAAGCACCTCCTGAAATTAGTGAGAGACAGGCTTAAAACACACAAGAGAAAAATACTGTTTTTATTCAACGTGCAGTTAATTTGTGAAACTCATTACCACAGGAAGTAGAGGCAGAGAGCATAACCAGGTGCAAAAGGGGACAAGACAAATTCATGGATGATAGATCCATTAATAGCTGTTGAACAGAATGGTTGGAGATGTTTCTCTAGCATCTCTAAACTAATAATGATGGTTGCCAGAAAGGGTAATGAATAGGGGATAGATCACTCCAGAAATATCCAGTTCAGTGCTCTCCCTCTAAAGCATCCACCTCTGCCACTGTCAGAGAAGTGCCATACTGGGTCCACCCCAGAATCCCATCTCTGACAGTGGCAATAGTGCATGCTATGCAAGGTGAGCATCAAACTGGAGATCTCTAGAGCACGGGTGCTCAACCTCTGGCCTGCCAAACCCTTGCATTTAGGCCACAGGGCTCCCCTTGGGTCTGAAAATTCAGTAGCAAGGGAGCAGCGGCCATTAATAACACCACCCTGCCCCCTGCCAAAATCCTCAAACCCCATTCCCTGTCAAGCTAGTCGGAGCCAAGCTATACCCCCTTCCCTTCAGGGCTGGGCCACAGCCCCCCACACCTGGATCAGAGCCAGGCCATGCCTCCTTCCCTCCCACAGGGGCTAGGCCAAGCCCCTTTCCACCATGGGGCCAATTGAGGCCTGACCATGCCCCCTTCCCTCCTGCCCAGACCCAGCCACACCACATCCCCCCTCAGCCCCAGGCTGAGGCAGACCCCTCTTCCTTCTCTGTGAGGCCAAGTTAGAGCCTGGCCACATACCCCTTCCCCCACAAGGCTGGGCCACACCTCCTTCCACCCACGGGGCTGTGTTGGGGCCTAGCCACACCCTCTTTCCTCCTCAGGGCTAGGTCATGCCCCCTTTCCTCTCCACTGGACTGGGTCAAGCTCCTTTCCCTTGTGGAGATGCACTGAAGCCAGCCTGTCTCCCACCATCACCCCTCTCTCCATACATGCAGGCAGATGGTACCCAAGCCAAATCAGAAGCACTAGCTGGATCTGGCCCACAAACAGACCTGACTCTGTCAATCCAGCCCACAGGGCAAAAAGGTTGGCTGTCACTGCTCTAGATTGATCTATCCCTTAATACCCTCTTTAACATGCACCATTTATTGGTTTAGAGATGCCAGAGGAAACATCTACAACCAACAATGTCCTTAGTGCATACAGAGTCTTCTGACTTCATGCTTTAGGTCCTACACTCAGCAGAATCTAAAACCTAGACCTGCACTTTAATGCATACATATGTAGAGGAGAGAAAATTACAGTTATTATTTTGAATTCTTCATATTGCAATATTAATATTCTTTTATCAAAGATTTTTGTATGGAAGGCAGTTTCATAATCACCTGCTTCATAATCCCCTGGTTCTGGATTATTCTTACAGTACAGTCACAACCTTGTGGAATTAGAAGGCATGCAATTTTCTGCAAAATCATGCTCCAAATCTCATCCTTCATTAAGAAAGTCAAGTTCCTACCCCTCATGGTTACAAAGAACCTCTAAAATATGAACCAAATACAAATAATTCCCAGGAAGGGTGAATTTAACTAAATAAATGCAACATTAGATCTTAAACCACTTAATGTACGTACAGACCAACCCCTTTAGTCTGCAAAACCCTAGAAAAAACAGTTCTGAAAAGTGAACTACCCTGCTCCTGTCTCTCAGATTACTATGGATTCCAACAACAGTCAAAGTTTTGGCATTTTTCCAAGATATTACAGAATTCAGCATTTGTTTGCAGAATTTAATTATTTTAGCTAAACCAGGAAAACAACTCCTTTTGTTTTCTATTTTTCTGCTCTGCTAGGACGAACCTACAACCACCTTCTTCTTCGTAACTTTCCCTGTAAAAGGAATTACTTGAATTACAGTGCATGCTTCCTCCCTGTTCTATAGCACTAGACAAAGGGTCAGGGACCTAGAACTACAGCCCAAGTGGCAGCCAGGAAAGAGAAAGGAGTCAGATTGCCCAAAGAATGCAATACGAGTCAAGGCCAGTGGAGCCGAGAACTCATGAAACTGCTTACAAGTTTCCCCCTTTCCCCAGGATTTACAGAGCAGAAAAGATGATGATTCTGAACCTCAGTACCCAGACATCATTAACTGCTATGGGTCAGAAGGCTGGGACATATGAAGAAGAAAATAAGGACAATCTATTAGAAAAATAATTATAGCTTATAATAATTACTGATAAAGTGTACTTTAACGAGCATTTCAACTCTGAACCACAGCCAATTTGTGTATGTACGTGGGAGGGATGGGGATATAGGGGATTTCACAGGCCTATGATACAACTGTCAGAATTTAAGCAGCATTGGAGTGTTGTTGTAAATGTAGATGGGCAACAATTTTTTTTTTTTTTTTTTTTTTTTTTATAATTTTTTTTTTTTTAATTTCAATTCAAAGGTTTTGTGGACATATTCACTTTGATTTTTCAATGGGCTTATTTTCATTTATTTTAAATCTATTAGGAACCAGTTTAAGGCAACAAAAATCTGGGTTTCCACCCAGGAATTGCTCTGGTTTATCTAAACCAGTTCAAATTTGTGTGCAGACAG
>NW_017729025.1:96581147-96590295 GCF_001723915.1 Gavialis gangeticus
CTTTTAATGGACCAACTGCATAGCTGAGACAAGTTTTCTGGCTTACCTGAACTTAAGGAAACAATGAAATAGAGTCCAATTGTGCCACAGAGTACTTGGAGCTCAGCCCATAATTTTAACTGCTCAAAATAAATGTCGCTCTCCCACCCCAGCAAAAATGTTCTCTATCTGTGGGTTTACTGTTTATATCTGAAGTAACTGAAAAACAAAACTAGCAGCCTAACACGCCAACGTACAATAGATGCTATTATTCAAATACAGAGATCAGGGGGCAATACAATCCTGAGATGATTTTTTATTTCTTTTTACAACAAAAGTGAAGTGGCAATCATTTGGATTGAAAAAAAATGCAATATACCATCTACATAAGAGCCACCTTACTCAAGTTGGGCTTTTGGGACTGCAGGAAATAAACTGTGGCAGACACATTTTACCTAATAATTTCCTGTGACACAGATCTGCTATTTTAGAAGTGATTCATGCTGAATCGTTTGAAAAATCCCTCCCTAGTAATTATTTTGTGTCTGCAGTGCTTTCCATCATTATGTTCTTTTGCTAGAAAAATTTTTTCAAGTGTTTTTTCATAAGGAAATGCGTGCATTACCAAGACAGACTCAGTAAAGGATCTTCAATAGCCGACTGTGCATAAAGACAAGAGAGCAAAAAACCTCTCACTAATAATTTCTGACTTCTACCTCATTCAGACTGAAACATTTTATACTAAAACAGATTTATAAGTACAATTTATGTTCTGTAGAAACAATACTAAAATTTCAACTAATGTTACATAATAAAG
Organism: Gavialis gangeticus; assembly: GCF_001723915.1. NCBI lineage: Eukaryota > Metazoa > Chordata > Crocodylia > Gavialidae > Gavialis > Gavialis gangeticus. The sequence continues at coordinate 96,581,944 of NW_017729025.1, forward strand.
TCCTTCTAACTATATTTCTGTTTATCCATCTCTTGGTATCACAGTTTATGGAGAACTGCCTCTCCTGGTGCACAGCTCCTTGTGTTATCTGCATGAATCGAATACCTTTTCCATCACCATAAAGAAAACATGCATATACTAGTGTGAGTTCCATGCATATTTATACCAGTGATCACATCTCACTTTTGAGATCACATTCTACTGCGTAAACTACCCAGTCTCCAATCTAAAAAGCAGCACTTTTGAAAGAGACTTATACTGTATGATAGATTAAATATGAGTGTGCTCAATGTCAAGCAGCATGCACATCCGTGAAGGCTGTTAAATTTTTCAGTGTCCAATGGAATTCCCTACTTATCTTTCTCGACATAGACCTAAATACTGCAATAGACCCCATTTGTGTAAAGTGAGAGCAAACTATTGCCATAAGCATTTTGATTTAATAGTATATCATGGGCTACTTTTCCTCAACTTGCACATGCATAAATGACTATACAAGACAAAAGGCAGTACCAAATCAAACTTGCTGGATTTCTATTTGCAATCAGTATCTAAATGGGTAATCCTCATCAACTTGTTACTCAATACTACAAAAAAGTAGGTAGGATATGATGGTTGTACAACATTATCAAAAAAGTTTAGATATTTAAATTCAGACCCAGTATGCATTTAATTAAAATTTACTTACATCACAGTACTAACTTGCATCTTCCCAGTTCTTTTGAAGAAAGTGCTGAACACGTCAGTCTACCCGAAGCCTGGGCCATAAACATCTGCTACTCTTCTCCGTTTTAAAAAGGCAGAAACCTGAAACAAAACAAAAATTTGAATGCAAACCCCCAGTAAAAATGTTCACAAAATTTGTAAAGATGAATATTCAGAACTCCCAAAGTAATAAAATAGTAATATTGTTCATAATCCCTGAAAACCTGGTATAGGAAACAATACTTCCCCCCCATTATAAGCAGAAAAAAAATACACCATGTACATCATACAATGGAAAAATGTTTGAGACTGTTAGAAGATGCCACGTCTGGTCAGAGTAGCAAGTGACATTTCACCTTGTAACTCCTCTATTTGCAGCAAGAAAGCATTCATAACTTCTGCATTACCCCCAGAAAATACAACACAGCACTGGGATAATATTTATTCTGATTTACAACCAAAATCTGACAACAGGGGCTAACTTCCTTTATTTCTCCCTACCCTGTAGCATAAACACCACAGTACTGGTACCATTCTATCACCAGTATCCTCACTAAGACAGAGAAGCATCCTGTCTGCTTCTGTCAGCCCACACTTCAACATACATTGCATCTGTTAATAACCTTTTGCAACAACTGTAGTTTCACTTCATTCTGCAAAGTATAATAAAATGCCCCCAGCTTGGTAACCATTTGTCATCAGACGTCAGAGGACTAACTCATGGATGGTGTCAGTATCAGTGTACAAAGAGATTAAAAACTATTTAAGGTGCCTATTAGGAAAAATCAACTGAATTTTAAAAACAGATGTGTTTTGTAATCACTCTTCACCAACAAAAACCATTAAGAACGAGTTTTATATAATTATGTAATACACGATCATGAACTACTGCCTTAATTTTATGCCTTTTCAACAAAACAAAAACAAACAAATCTCTCTGTTTCTCTCTATTTTTGATGGTTTGGGAGTATTTCACAGATAGCTCCTGCGTAAACTGGCCAACACAACATTATACAATAATTTATGTAACGTAAATCAGAAATCACTGAAAGTGCAACTCCACTCTGCCTGCTCTCTCTCAGAATTACGAGAGGGCAAATTCAACTCATTTCAATTTTATTTTTAAAAAGTGATAAATGTTTTGGGTTTAACAAGGCCTTTAAAATTATGCAAACCATAACAGAGATACTTTCGTAGGAAACCCTGGTGCTTGCAAAAGAAAAAATATATATATTGTACTTCCAGTTAAATCAGCAAAAACTGGATTGAGTTGCCTTTTGTTTTCAGGTTTTTAAGATTAAATAAAGTTTTCAAATCAGTATTTTTATGTTGCATAAATCAGACACAAACACTTACGTGTTGTCACAACACAGAGCAGACTTTAAAATGTGTACTACAAACAACAGTTAGATTTACAATAGTTGATGAGAAACTGTACCTGCCACCAAAGAGGTAAACATGGCACAGTACTCCTGGGTTAAGTGCAGGACTGACTCAATCATCCTGTTGAAGGATATAGATCTCAAGGTTTTGTAATCATTGTGACTCAGTTACTTCCATCATTAATGACCATAAACCCAGAAATAAGAATAAGGAAAAAACCCATGGGGGGGGTGGGGGGAAGGTGGAGAACAGTGTGGTTAGCACAAGAAAGAATAAATAAATAGTAAATTGTTACTTTGCTGTTAAAATTCATTCAGATTCACTACTCAAAATTGAGTTAGAGGTAACAGAAAAGTGTTGCTGTTTCTATAAAAAGGAAGACTGGCTAAGAACATGGCAGGAAGGAGGTTAAGCAGTTCTCCTGCTTAGCACAGCAGATGAACAGACCCAGTACCGTGATGGCCTGTGGAGCTCACATGTTGAACTCGGGAAAAGAGATTTGGGAGAAATATGCATATACCAAGATTCTAAATCTGGAAACAGAATGTTATTGCAATAAACATGACAAATCGCTTACAGTTATTTGTGCCTGCTGCTTTACAAGCCACTTTGAGATAAAGGGCAAGGCAGCTCAGTGAAGGACTTGAAGGTTTAAGAAAATCAAAATACAGCCCTGCAGACAAGCATTTAACACCAAGAAGTTTTCTAGCACTCTGCTACTAACCCTGTCATCCAGCTGGTTAGATTACAACTTGTTAGTAAACCATCAAAGACCAACGTCTAGTGAGAAAAAACGCAAGGGCAGACAGCTCCGTGGAACGTGCAAGGTACAATTCGGAGAGTTTCTGGCTTCCACAAAGTAAGTGGAAATAGTTCAGGCACAAAAAGAAATGGGACTTTATGGTCTGATGAGACACTGTCAAGCCACTTAGACAAATGAAAAGTGGTTGTCTGAATGAACTTGCTTAGGGAATTTTCCTTTCCTCATCTTGTTTACTGGCTGTGTGGTATGCTGCATATTCTGGGGAGACAACAAATTGGTACTCTTGGCTCCAATGCTGCTATCGCTTAGGCAAACTTGAACTCAGCAAAGTGAAGCTCTTCTTTCCACAGGATACAAAATGGTGAATCTGAAGAAAGCAGACTGGTGTCCAAGCTCCAAACCAACCTTTAGACCTCCCCGCTCCGCCCTCCGACCCCAAAATGTTACCAGAGCAGTAAAAAAAAAAGAAAGAAAGCAAATATAAGCTGCTAGTTTAGTAATGAGTAAGAAATGACTCACTCATCACTCATTCACAGGATACTGCCTTTATTTAAATATACCTTAAAATATGCTCTAGTGTTGGTAACAACAGCTTTTGAGTGTGATAAACAGATCTGTTCTAGTACATTCCACAAAGAATAGTCCAATAGTCTGCGTTGGTCTAATAAAAGCGATCAGATTTACCCAAAGAGCCTCGTCTACCAGTAGTCTAGTGTTCCATGTTCACCGTAAAGCACTGAATTTTGAGCAAAACAATAGACGCCTTACTAAATGTCAAAATTGATTAGTTTTTTTCCTTAGATCCAAATACTCATTGCACAAAACGCTTCCTTATAAACCTCCTTCCCCCCCACCAAAAAAAACCCCACAAAACTTTTCACTGCATTACATAGCATAAATAAATGATTATACTGGTCAGTTAGCATTTCTGGGCTGCAAATCAGAGATGGGCAGGCACTAAGATGCAGCCACCCCAACCCCTACTTTTCCCCACAGTGGCTGGGGAATAGCACAGCTGTCAAAGCTCCAGGTCCCCAGGCAGGATCAAATGGCTCTGTGGGCCAGATCCCAGGTGCAGACTGCAGACCCCTGAACTAAATGAAAACCTGGAACATTTCAGGTGTACCTAATATAATTCTCTGGGTAGCACAGCAGCATAGTAAAAACAGCTCCACTAAGCTCCTCTTGTATAGAACCTCTAAAGAAAGGAAAAACAGCAGTCTGAAAATACTGGAAGGTTTCCCCACTAAGGAGAAATTAAATTGTTTGCATGAAAACAGATAGTCAAATTAGAGAGAAACTTACATTGAATGTAAGTTAAAAACATTATTAATGGTCTTCTCCCAAAAGAAATGAAAGCCCCACTGTTAACACCATTTAATTTTCTTGAACAAGGCATCTGAGACCAAAGATGTGTCAGTGTTAGAAAGTTTTACTGGTAGAACATTTGCTAGCACAGTGTTTCTGCCAGTGCTTTGTTGGTAGAGCATGTGCACATCTGCATGTTTTTACCAACCCGGGCACAGTGTAAAAATCACTTTAAGAGCAAGCCACAGAATTCTAGTTTGCTGCTTTTACACAACACTGTGCACCTGGCATTAGTATAGATTAAAGATGCCACGTATGCATGTGATGGGGAGGGATGCTGATCTGGGTCTCTGATATTTCCAGTTTGTCTGACCTGGTAAACAGATCACAAGTTTTTAAAAACATAATTGCATTGAGTAATACTAAACAACAAGCACATTTAATAAATTCTGAAGCTTATTAAAACTTTTTTTTTTTTTTTAAGTACAAACTGTTAATTACTCCCACACTAATCACAGATGTATACTGTCATACATAGCTGTTTTCCTTTTCTCCACTAGTATGGAGTGGTAAGGATAAATATAGTGCTAGATTGGCACTTTACTGACACAGGGTGTTTGTGATGCATGGCCTTGGGAATACCAAATTGCCCATGGAATACACTGGCTTCCAGGATGAAGATTTTCACGTACATGCTTTATGACATTTAGCAACCTCTTCCTTTTGCAATGTTCAGATTACATGTGTCATGTACAAATCAGGTAGACTGACTGGCCATCTCAATTATTTGCAACGTTGTTTAAATCTTCTGTTTTGATTTTTATGCTCAGATATCAGTGTCAGTATATTTGTTTATATTTGCAATTATCTGATTTGTTAGTCTGCTTAAATAATTTGTACCTTACTGTCAAGGTATGAGGATCCCTGATTCTCATTTTTATACATTTATCCAAGGGTGTCAAACTCAGCCTGCCCTATGGGCAAGATGAGAGTTAGTAGGCTGGTCTGTGCGCCACATCAAGCCTTGATGGAGCCAGAGCACTAATAATATCATCAAAATGGTATCAAATTTCTTTTATAATACCTATTTTCCATAAAACCATATCAATTGGCAATAACTATGTTACCCTCTTAATTCCTAACTGCTGCACATATCAGCCACCTCATGATTTGACTAAATCAGTGTCAGACAAACTACTTGCATTAGCCTGTTTACCTTTTTAATTCTGGTATGAGTAGGTTGTTTCCACTCCTTTGGTCCCCCTTCCCCTCCTCCCCACCCCCGCAAGGTTTCAAGATCATTTTTTTAAATCAAACAGTCTATTAGAAGTCATCAGACACTTATACTCAGGTACCATGTTTAACAGCTTCTTTTTATTATCCATCGTCATTACTGAAGGAATAGAAAAATCTCTCATTGCTACAGTAACACTTTCTGGTTTTATTGTTCCAAACAAAGTATTTTTAAATACTTTGTCCTTCCATACATCAGGATTGATAACTTTATCATCCTTATGCAACATCAGACCTAGACCATTATTAGAATTTAATTTGTTCCCAATGTACTTAAAGAATTCCCTCTAATTATCCATAAACTTACTGGTTTCACCGACATCCTTCGCTTCCCTTTTAATTACCTGCATTTCTTATCAAGGTCCCCATTTTTTCTTTTTACAATCATTAATTTTCACTTCCACTTTTAACTCCTCTCCAAACCATACAGATGTAACAAAAGCAGCCTTCTTATGTGATGGCAGACTGACAGACTTCAGACAACTATCAAAGTGTTCTTCAACAACCCCAGTTAGTATTCATGATCAAAATAACACGTGTTCACTATGTTGTGCCTACAAATCAAGGACTTTCCCACAGAAATGAATCACCTATTCCAACTGCATCTCTTAGATCACCAAGGAAACTCATGCTTACTCCATCTCTGATTTGATCAGACTTTAACTGTTTAATGCTCTGTGGCAGCCATTTCTTTTTTTCCCCTTCATGTTAAAAATGTGATGTTTCAAACGTCTTCAGAACCTAAGTTATTGATAAGTAAAGGGAGGACGGGTGGGGATTTTCTTCTCATAATTTCAAACTACTTATAACAAACTGAATCTATCTGATCCTTATGACACAGCCTGCTACTTAGTGGTTCAAATCAGGGACTCTTCTTTTTTCATTGACAGAGAAAGATCCTAAATCTATTTAGAGCAAAAGAAGTGTCATTTTTAGCACAAGGTTGCAACATTTCAGTTACTACTCACATAAAAAGGATTCTCTTAAATGATAAAAATCACTGGCCTGTTTTTCATAAATAAAGCAGCAGGTTTGTTTCATAAACTCTATAATCCCATCAAGCATGTTAATAAGTGACTGAAAACACAAAGCACAGCCCTAAGGACAGGGATCACAAAAAATGGTATTTTAGAAAACAAGATTCACTGAAAACAAACCCATGATTAATAAAAATTAAAAACAGCATTACCAAGCTGATATTCCAATTCATTATCCAAAATATTTATATATATTAAAGAAAAACAAACTTGTGAAAATAAGCGATAGCTATATCATAACTAATAAAGATTAACTTCAGTGTTGATTCAGACAAGTCATTCATATAAATTCAATGCACAGTCGCTAATAACTACAGATTTTTTTCTGTGATGAAAAATCTTTTTCCTGGTCTAATTTTAACTAATAGGATTTAGCAAAATCACACTTCCCCTTCTTGTATATCCCATAAAATCCTTTCAGTTCTAGTATTTTATACCACTTGAACATTTATCCTTGTTTTTACAGATAATTCTGTTAACATTCATTGAGAAAGCTACAGTACTTGATTTCCTAAAGCATGACCTGAGAATGAGCCATGTCATCAGTTACTGTGCTCATAATTCAGTTGCCAAATACTACACCAAATGCATTGAGTAGTAAATACTATAACTCATCAGATTTTTGAAGACTTCTTTCAAAAAAATCCATAGATTCAGATGTCTTTTCTTCATGCACAGGGGTCCTTCTGATACCTAACTCCCACTAATGTACATGAGAGTACAGGTGTGTCAATCAAGTGTGCTCAATAATCACTCATTAAGACCTCTTCTCCCTCAACTGCATTTACAAATGCAACAAAAATTCTCTCTTTACTCTAGATTTCCATGTGTGTCCGTTGCCAGACAGAAATATAAAAGGCCAAATTGAAGAAATGGTTACTTACCTATACAGTAATATGCATCTGTATATTCCACATAAAGTGCATTTGAGTTAGAGGATTTTTGGTCAGAAGTACTCATTTGAGTAACGCTCTTCTTTTTGCATGCATTATCTCTCTAAACAAGGGCATAAAAAGTGTGCAATGAACCCAATTACAACAAGCTCGTTCACCATACAGAGAATTTAAAATGATGAGACTGCAGTAACAAGGGTGGGAGCCAAGATGTGGAATACACATAAGGACAACACATCTAAAGGACTTAACTAACCATTTCTTTTTCAATTCAGGGGACAGTATGTTTTGTTGCTGGCGATTCCCAAGCAGTAACCCTTGTTGGTGGTGCGTCCCAGAATTCTAGCCAAACAGTGAACATACAATAGCTTTATGAAATTCACAGCCTTTCCAAAAGCATAAGCAACGTCTCGGTACTGTGTAAACATGTAGATAAAGGATCACGTTACTGCTTTGCAGGTGTCTACAATCAGTTATTCTAAATATACTACAAAAGACGACCAAACCTTTGTTGAAGGTGTTTTTTTTACAAGCCAACTGGTATCAGTTTGCAAGGCTGTGATCCAGTTGGAAATTCTTTATAAAGAAACTGCTTTTCCCTTGACTTCTGTTCTCTATTTACTACAAAAATCCTAAGATTTTGAAGTGTTTAGTCTTATGCAGAAAGCAAAATGTTCTTAGTACATCTAAGGAATATAAACTCTTTCCCATTATCTGAGTGGGGTCTAGGGATAAAGAACGATACTAAGTGTCTTAAAACTAACAAACATTCACATACCACATTCGATAAAAACTTTGGGTACAGTTTATAATTTATTCTTATGAGAAACATTATACACATTATGCAACATTATTGCTTGTACTTCTTTCACTCTTCTCACATTAATTACCACATGTGGCCAGGCACACATTTGAAATGCACTCCTGAGATGTTCTCACACGTTCTTGGGTGCCCTTCAGCCCCAACCCC
>NW_017729025.1:96590441-96602399 GCF_001723915.1 Gavialis gangeticus
CCCCCCCCCCCCGGTCATTTGCTGTTTGACTGAGAAACAGCTGAGATATACCAGGAACTAACTCCTTGGCCTCCAGTACTTCAGCCTTACCAGTCTCACTCAGGTCCTGCCAGCAATTAGCAAAGGGGATTTTGCCAACTAAAAGAATCACCCCCTTGTCTGGTCACTACTCAGTAAAGACAGTTAATCTCTTCCTGCCAATATGGTTAAATGCTCTGAGATCACAGCTATCAGTGACAATAAGTTATCATAACAGATAACAAGAAGAGATATTATAGAAACAAAAACGAACATTTAAAAAAAAAACAAAAAACAAAAACCAGTAACCATGTGTTAAGATAAGAGGCAGAAATATAAGAACAAACAAAAGAAAATATTAGAGCAATGATTTCACCTTATTCCTGCATCTTAGCCATAAGCTCAAAGAATACAGCTTTACTTCTTTCCAAGCCAAAGTCCTCTTCCAGACTATTAGCTTACTTCACCAAGCTAAGCCACTGGGGCCATTTGTAGATGTGCTCACCGTTTTCTAAACCGTGTTAACTGATTCACATCACAGTTCAAATGAAATTTCAATTCAAATTAAGGGTTAATAGAAGATCATTGACCATCACGGCAGGAGGTGCTGGCTAAACACAGTGGGCGCATCTACGTGTCACTACAGTGATGTAGTAGCTAAAAATAAGCATGTGCTGCCTGCATGGCACAACAACAGCTGTTACTTCCCCATCATTTAGTACCAATGACGGCGCAATAACAAGGGCACCATAGGGGCACGGGTTGACCCCACCCACTATATGCACTTGACAGCCCCTTAACAGACCCAACTTGCAGCCTCTGTGTGTGAGCTTATTGTGTTAGCACTTGCATTAGGAGGTGATAATAAGCCTGTTTAAGCACTGCTACATTGTTACAAACCTTCTAACAGTTATCTGAAGTGCTGTTCCAGAAACCCTAATGGGTACAATTCACCTGATACTTTAGTCATGGTGAGGTGCTGTTGGCACACTTGACTTTGAAAAGGTGATGCTTTGCATCTGATAGCCTCTATTGTGATTGGCATTTATAATGCTTATCTGCTCATCTGAGTACCCAAAGACTGTTTTTCCTAAAAGCAATGCCATATACACATTAATTAACACATTTTAAATTGCCTAACATGGACTCATTATTCAATGAGGATTAGTTAATTCGGACTGGAGCCAATTTTAATTCAGATTGCAGACGTTCATGTGTACAGTGACAGCTGTCATCCGGATTAAACATAGAAAAACGTAACATCTATCAAAGTACCTCATACCCAGGAAACGCTGAACAAACCATTTCTCTCCTGGCAAGATCCAAGTATGGTTTCTTATCTGGTCATTTACACACATTATCCACTAGGTCCTTGAGAAGCCTGGACTATAATTTAATTTCTGGTAAGTACACATATTTGGGGGACAGAACTAGAAGTCTCCCCGATCCAATTGTGACCAAAAGAATATCTGCATCCTTTCAGGCTTATCTAAAAAGATATTCTCATTTAATTTCCCCCAGCGTGAAAAGTCCTTCTCTGAATAACCAAGTGTTGTTCTTAAGAATCCCAACCTTTTAAAACATATTTGTCATCGTCTAGAAGGCATGACTCATGTGCCTCAGAGCAGGTTACCCAGGGCCTGCTTGTTTGGCTACTTAACAGCCATTTCAGAAGCTAAATTTTCAGTGATTACTTCTTTTCAGTCATTTAAACTTGAACCTCTCCCATCTTCAAAAGAAACTAATTGTTTAAGGAGTAACACTAGAAAATCATTTCATATTATGCAATCCTGGCCTTATTATAACCAGGTATACTAGTTTTCTCCGTTTAAAAATTGCAAAATCTCTAGTAAAAGTAATCACAAATTCCCTGATTAAAGCTCCCGAAGTCCACATTTTTCCATGATTAAAATGAAACGCCACTATAATCTATCTATCCAAGTACTGGTTGAACACAACAATTGAACACATAGTGAGGTGAGTTTGCTCAAAACAACTGATGCCTTTCCTACAGCACAGCACCATTAGGGACAATTCAGTGTTTGAGTATCCCAGGTATTGATTTTAATACTGCATTTCTGAAATGAGACAGTCTGTTTAGGGCTTCTTTTCTAACCCACTCCGCAGACAGGGTGAGAAGAGTGGATTTCAAATAGGCCTTCTCAGTCATGGCAGCAGCTGCCAAATTGCACACCTGTCTCTGTACAGAATGACCATCATACAATCATCACTTCACTGTAGGTCCATAAGTAAGGGCTTCTGGTAATCAGTAACGTCTGCCCCAATCACCACTCCCCCATCACTGTAGAGCTTGGTATTGAAGGAAAACACCTCCACATACCTGTTTTTAACGTGGGGACACCAGTGCATGTGGGGAGACCAGGAAGCATTATATAATGATTACATAATACTTCACAAGAAAGGAAACCTTAACCTGATGGCAAGAAAAACCTAGACAACCAGAGGTTCCTGTTCCGCCACAGCCTTCATCCATCTTTGCAGTCAATGTAAAGTATTCTTTGTTTCCTCCAGCTGCTCTGCCATTGAGGCCTTTTGTTTTATTTTTTGGATCACTTATATAGCCTGGAAACCTTGCTCTCAACCTTGCTGCTATGGGTGATCCTACCAAGAGCACATAACTCCAGACAGCATTATTCCTAAGGACACTGACAGCACACAAGCCTCTTCACCACATCAAGGTTGTGATCCATGGGAGGAACAGGTGCCACAGTGCACATAAATATAAAAGGATGATACAGCTGACCACAGCTTAATGCCACCTATTTATAGAGACTACACATGCTGTATCAGTAACCCAGATTCAAGAAAACATGCACAACTGCCCATGAATATCTCAAAATATTGTAGGGTTGACAGGGAAATGGAACAAAAATCAAATTGGAAGCAGCTCAATAGGTTAACCTATAGGCATCAATGAAAATAAATTTAAATCTCCAACAGAAACAGACTCTTAGAGAAAAGACTTGTCACACCCTTTAGAAACCTCATTATTGGCTGAAAAAAGAAACATTCCCTGTGCAGGTGGATAAATGGCTAAAAAAGCTACCACATGAACTCTCAAAAAGGTTTTAAAGAGAATTCTAATTTTTTTAAGCCTTTAGTAAGTAATCCCAAATGGCTGAAACTTGAAATTTTGAGAGAAACAACTGATGAGGAGGCTTCCATCTGGAAAATCTTTTCAGTTCAACCAAGTGACTTGAACTTACGGAATCTTTCCTACTATGCATATTTTATGTACTCAGAGAACTCAATTATTAAACATTCAGGCAGCATAAGAATACAAATGTTGCAAGATCTGGGTGTACAACATAACACTGGTTCTGGGTTATCAAGCCCAAATCTGAAGGTAATATAATTGGTGTCGGGATACATACATTCTACAGACTGATTTATCAAACTGTCTACACAATGCCTAGTTTGTCGGAATTAACTTGGCTGCTTCCTGTTTGATACTTCTTCTGTTTCCTGGCAATAGAAGATTGAGGGAAAAATAAACAGTAGACAGGTCAATGGGATCAGGAATTTATCTGATGCCTCTCACTCTCCAGGAATAAAGTCATTTGCATTTTCTGCATTGTAACAAACCTAGTCACAAACCAGTACAAACAAAGTCCCAAGGTAGAGAAAAATTAATCAAATCACTCTCCTTTATTGACCATTTGAGTCATGATCAATCACTGCTGAAACTGTCTGATGATGCACTGCTAAACTGATGTCACAAGGAATGCATATATTCCTAAAACTTCATTTCTAGCATCACAGTGAGAATTCCCCGCCCCCTATTTGGTTAGGTAAACACAGGGGTCATTTTGTCAAACTTTCATTGTGAGACCTTTGAACTTCACAGGAGATAAGATTAGTAAAAAAACACCTTTTTTTTTTTGATCAGGGCAATAATGAAAAATGCTTTAAATGCGTCAAAACTAATGTAAATCAGATTAAATTGTTTGCTTGATCACAGCCTCTCAAACACTCCAGAAACTACAGCAGTAATCTTAAGACACTGGAATACCATCTAACTCCTGCTATAGAAGCCAAAGAAGCAGAATTGAATCAAACTGTAACATGAAAAGTTGTGTTGTTGATGACAATGAAAACAAAACAAAAAAAATGTAAAGAACTGTGCAAGAACCAAGAAGCAGCAGAAAACCATGAGGGATTTGTTTTGTTTTGTTTTGTTTTTTTAATATAAGCATGGTTGTGCCTCATTTCATGAACTTTCTAGGAAATGACACACAACTGAAAAGCATTTTGTTAGTCAGGAGATAGAGGTTCAGAAATACTTCCAACACCACCATGCTGCAAAAAGCCGCCTCAACAACTACAGGGTATCCTTTACACCCCAACTTTTGGGAGAAGCAAGATGGAATAGCCAAGTGGAATGTTTTACAGAATTTTACACTGAAATTGTACAGTGGCATTCAGGGCAACAGAGAAAAAAAATCATCCACAGTATACAGCTTTACAAAGGGGAAAAAACACCTATGAAAGCAACCATAACCAATAGCAGGTGCTCCTGACCAACTCCAGATGAAACAAAAGTGGCTACTTATAACACACAATGAAGAACTGAAACCACATGCAGAGGCGATCAAATCTAAATTTAATGACTGCGGTCCTCAGCCAAGTTGCTAGCCTAAACACTTCATCTACAACACACGGGAGTGAAATTAAGTGGATTTTGCAAAAAAAGGTCCTTTTTGCCCTGATAATTCAATTCCAGGTATGTGAAGGTCCATACACAGAAACCATCCTTCTCAGAGGTTATGACGCCATATTCACATGTGCTCTTCACTGACAAAAATACCTAGATCCAAAGCTCGTTACATCTGTGACTTGTAAGCAAGTGTATGTAGCATAAACTAAGAAACAGGTTAGGAATGGAAAAAGGAAGCAAATTTGTAATATGCTATCAAATGCCTAACGCGAAAGTAGGTGGGGGAAAAACAGCCTTTTGAATCATGAATCTTCTGAATTGAAGAACGGAGTAAAGGGTACAGTCCAGTGATTTTTTTTCTTGTTTGTTTACTTTTCATAGGTTAAACATCATTTAAGAATATCAAAGTAGTATTCTCCCCTCCCCTCAAAAATAAAACAATTTAAAAAAAATATCTTCAGTTTGAAAGGTAAGGATTTTTGTGGGTGATCTCTTTTATTAGATTAATTGTATGGCTGGGATAGACTTAGACAATCTTTTGAATGTTTCTGAAATATATTTGAAAGCTTGTCTAAATCTATCCCAACCATGTAGTTGGTCCAATAAAAGAGATCGCCTACAAAAATCCTTACCTCTTATATATTTCCTGAACCATCACAGCTACCACATCACTCCAACACTACCAGCTTCAGTTTTTATTTTTCATGAAAAAATGTATTAACATGCATTCAAAACTAAATCACTGAACAAATGAAAGTACAGTACTAATCAGTAGTTAGTAAACCTATGTGTATTAGTTTAACTGAATGCCATTCTCTATAGATATTTTCTATAGAAAAAGTTGACTCGTGTCAAAAGAACTTTACTTCTATTTGACAATTTTAGTTTTTAAAAATATTTCTAAATTAACCTAATTGATACACGTTTCAAAATATGTACATAGCCAAAGTAAATAATGACATACACTTTATGAAGTAAGCCAACATCTAACAAAACATTTTTTGAAAAAGCCTGTGGTCAGGTACTCAATCATAGCCAGAAGAGTGTAAACCAACAATTAAAACCACAGCTGTCGAAACTGCCCACCCACTGCCAGAAAAGACCTTGAAAGCTTCAGAGATGGTCCTCAACTTCAGTTTATGTGGAATATTCCTCAGGTTACTCACCTCATTTCACAAACTGTTTAAATCACGGGTATCAAACTCATCTGGGCCCACAGGTAGGACAAGTGGTGTGGGACCAGTCCACAGATGGATCAAGCCTATAGGCCCCTGCACCACCCATTCCCCAACACACCTGATCTAGGGGCTGCTACAGTCAATCTGGGACCCATGCTGCATGAGGCGTGAACCCTGGAGTGACAGGAATGGGCACTGTATGTGGCACAGCCTGACCAGCACTGCAACTGCCCCAGCCACACTGCATCACATGCAGCATCCACCCCAGCAGTTTAAGGACTGCGCCACATACGGTGCCTACTCCATCGAGTCCAGGACCTATATTGCACATGGCATCTAGAAGTGCCACATGTAGCGTGGTTTCTGGACCAACTGGAGTGGGCATCATACAAGGCGCATGTCCCAGAGCAGGTGCCACGTGTGGTGCAGTGTAGGCTATTATATGCAACAAAGCTACCACTCTGCCCAGACTACACCACATGTAGTGCCTATTCCAGCCATTCCAGGATGCGCACAGGACACAGCATGGGTCCCAGACTATATGAAGCAGCTGCTAGATCAGATATACTGGGGGAGGGAAAGAGGGAAAAGAAGGAAGTCTATAGGGTCAATCTGGCCCACAAGTTGGCCCCACACATCATGGGCACATACTGTGTCCTATATGGGTATGATCAGACACAGCCACATCACTGGGGGCCAGATGATGAGGCTCTGCAGGCCAGATCTAGCCTGCAGCCATGTTTGACATCCCTGGTTTACATGAGCTCCTCACCCAGCGACAATGCAGACATACATTTACTCCCACAGGCTAAGTACAGACAGTGAAAATGCCCAAGGCTGAATCAATTCAATCTTTGCAGGTTTCCCCAAGCTGCAAAGATTGCACCAAGAATGCAGTTAACTGACGTGCACATTTGAATAAGGAAAGAGTCAGGTGCCTTCAGTGGCCTAAAGCAGAAGCCAGAGGGAGCTAGAGCATGCCTCACAGCCAGCCGGTCACTGCAAAGTACCCAAATTCAGCCAAGCAGAGCCCATCTCTGACTGACTGCCCAGCACACGCTCTTCAATCCTCTGCTGTGCCCACCCCCCCGCCGCAGCAAGGGAAACAGTCCCTCCAGCCTGAAACCAGTTGAATCCCCCTGCCTCGGTGGGGGTTCCCTTGTCCTGAGCAGGGTTCCCCAAACCCTGATGCCAGTGCAGAAGGGGAATTCACCCCTCCTACCACTCAGCATGGTCCAGTGCCAGCTTAGCCCGCCCGGAGGGGTAGCGGGGAGGGCAGGGAGCATTCCCTCCATCTCACAGCCAAGCCAACATCCTGCATCAGCCCACACAGGGGAATCCCCATGCCTCAGTGCAAGGTTCCCCCACCCCAGGCAGGGTTCCCCAAGCCCCGACACGGATGCAGAGAGAGAATCCCTCCTTCCCACTCACCACACAGTCCCATCACTGACACAGGGGGATCTGAACCAGCCCCAGCATGGAGGGACTGTTCCTCCCCCTACCCCCACACCCATGGAGACACGGCTAAGCCAGCGTGGGACCATGCCAAGGGGAGGAAAGATGGAGAAATTCCCCCTCTGCACCATTGGTAGGGCTCAGGGGACCCTGCCCAGGGTAAAGGAACCCCCACTGGGGTCTATGGATCTGGGCTGGCCCCAGTCAGGAGGGACCTGTGGGGGCAGGCAGGGCCAGCACCAGACTGTGCTAAGGAGTAGGAGGTGGGAATTCCCTTGTGGCAGTGCTTGGAGGACCCTACCTGGAGCTAATCTTGGACCCATGCTCCATAAGGCATGAAACCTGGAGTGGCAGGAATGGGCACTGCATGTGGCACAGCCTGGCCAGTGACCGAGACAGGCCCAGGGGGAGCAGGGCTCTGTTCTCTCAGTTCTGCCTGTCAGCCCAAAAGGACAGGGAGGACAGGCAGAACCAGGCTGCAGAAGAGAGGTTTTGCTGCCTCAGCTCTGACAGCCCAAGGGCAGGGCCAACCCTGCTTAGCTGGAGCAGCCAGCATGGGCCAAGGCCAGCCTGCCCACCCTGTGGGGGCAGGTTTGTGGGAGAGGTGCAAAGCAGCCTGGGATGCCAGAGGACTATGAAGTAACTTGAGTCAGGAGGGGATCTGGGAAAGAAGCAAGATAGACCAGTTTAACCTAAATCAGTTAACTCTAATATTGCATTCATCCAGGCCCATCTTAAATTGGTTTGGGCCATTTTGAAACTAAGATTGCTAGGGGATAGGCAGTCAATCAACAGTTCCAGCCCCAGTCATGCCAATCACAGCAGTAACAGTTTAAGTAGCCTAACTCCAATGAGAGCCCAAAGAAAGGTTATGTCCCATCACATAAGGAAGCCTAGGGCTCCCCATGGCAGACTCAACTGCCTGTACACAAATCCCAGGAGCTTGGATAACAAGCAAGAGAAGCTGGCCCTTCTCCTAACCGATAACGATTATGATTTCGTAGGGATAACAGAGACCTGGTAGGACTCCTTCTATGACTGGTCGGTAGGTATAGAAAGCTATACCCTCTCCAGGACAGGTTGTGTTAGGAAGACGGGTGGTTGTGTAGCTCTCTCTGTCAAGGAGCAGTACACTTCCCTTCAAACTGAATTCATGAACCATGGAGGGCACCTTAAGACCCTCTGGGTTAAAATACAGGGGGATCATGGGGTAGGGGATATACTCGGAGTTTATTTTAGACCTCCTAACCAAGAACTGGATCTCGAATTCAATACGGAACTGGCCGAAGCAGCACGTTCCCAATGTATGATCGTCATGGGAGACTTCAACCTCCCTAACTTCTTGTGGGATGAGCACACAGCCAGGTTTGACCAGTCACGTAACTTACTTGACTACATTGACTACCTGTACCTAACACAAGAGGTCTACAGGCCAACTAGGGGAGAGGCACTGCTGAGTCTGGTTCTAGCCAAAGTAGATGATCTGGTGAGTGATCTGAGGATTGAGGACAAGCTTGGTGATAGCAACCATGATCTGATTACTTTCTCTGTCCAACACAGGGTGGGCCACAGCTGGAGTACTGTGTCCAGTTTTGGGCCCCCCACTTCAGGAGGGATGTAGATAAGCTAAACAGAGTCCAGAGGAGAGCCACCCATATGATCAAAAGCCAAGAGAGCAAGCCTTACAAGGAGAGGCTGAGGGACATGGGACTCTTTAGCCTGGCAAAGAGAAGACTCATGAGGAAGCTGGTGGATACCTATAAGGAGGGGTACACATCAGGATCTGGGAGGACACTTGTTCACCAGGGCTCCCCAAGGGATAACTAGGTCTAATGGCCACAAACTTCTAGAAGGCCAGTTCAGACTCGATATAAGGAAAAACTTTACAATCCAAGTGTCCAAGGTCTGGAACAGACTCCCCCCTCCCCGCCCAGAGGTAGTGCAAGCATCTGCTCTGGACTCACCCAAATGCCTTTTGAACATTTATCTTCCTGAGATCATCTGGTCCCTGCAGACTTCCTGCCTCTGGCAGGGCAGCTGGACTCGATCTCACAAGGTCCCTTCCAGCCCCTAATGTCTATGAAATCTATGAAGCCAGTTTATGTGCACTGAACTTCTGCTCTGTTCCAGGTTTAAATCAGTTTCTGATCATTTAAACCAGTTTGTGTGTAATGTTGTCCCTAGGCACATAGGGTACCTATACACAAGCAATGAGGCTGCTCCAACGGACTGTAATTACATCACATCAGAGCAGACTCAGTTAATCACGACTGCTGGAGCATGGTAATTACCAGCAGCCTCCACCATCTCGTGTATCAGCGTCCCCATGCTTAGAAATGGTGGCAGGGTGCTGTAAAGCTTCTTCAGCTAACTTTAGATAAAGCACCTCTGCTGCCATTTTTAAGCACAGGGACACTGATGTGCGAGATGCTCTACGCACTCTAATTAAAGCACCTCCCCCTCCCTACTCCCAGAGCATGTTTATAAATGCCTACAGTCTCAATTTCGTCCACAAGAAAAACAGACCAATGTGCAATATTGTAATTTACACTGTATCACGTCATTTCCTTTGGAAATGTTGCGATGTTATTTTTGAGCTTTTCTTGTTGTGACCTGGGGCAGGAAAGGACATTTCCCCTCTCTTTTTGCTCTAAGTATCAAGGGGGGTTTTTGCCTCCCTCAGAAACAACGGTGTTGGCTGCAGCCAAGGCTGGGGATTTTGACTGGGGCATGCAGATCTCTTACCAGGACTAAAAAAATCTGGAGGCTCCTGGCTAGAGGGTCTTGTTCCTCCACTCAGGGTAACTGAGCAACTGCATTATTTGGGAATAGGAAGGAATTTTACTCCACAGTTAACTCAGCATGGCCACCGAGAGCTTTTGTCTTCCTTGGATCTCTCTTTTAACAAATTACTTTCTGTCCTTGCAGTGGCAGGGTATTGACAGTGTCCTTGCCCCCAGTTTTAGATGCAGCGGGTTGGGGTGTTCTTGGTGTTCTGGGCATTGTGCCTGGTAGTTACCTGAAAAGGGTGCTTATGTTCATGAATTTAAGAATAGGTTAGACAAGACTTGTATAGGAAGGTTTAGACAGGATGCCTTGGACATGGGAGCTGGACAAGATGATATCCTGAAGTCCCTTCCAGCCCTATGTGCCCATGATTCCAAGTCAAAAAAATGGCATGGATCCCTAGCAAGAACACTTCTGGAAGATTTCTTCTGGCTAAGCGACTTGAATGCACTGGATATACGTACAAATAAAATACATGCACAGAATAATTCAAAGAAATACTACAATTCCTTTTACAGAAGTGTTTTTCTTTAAAACACCTCTTGCTGTAATGTCCCTAAACCTCTTGATAATGCTTATACAGTTGATGTGCCTATTGCTGACCACTATAGTCTCATTGTTTCCTTGATCTCCTTGGTCTGTCTATATCCACCTGCTGCCTTTACTTTTATGCTCAGGATTTTTTTAAATCTTTGCCCAAGCACCCTTTTTTTTTTTTTTAATTCTGCATTTGTAAAATATCCAGCACAATGGAGTCCTGGAAGAATCAGTGAATTCTGTATACTTAAGAGATTCATATACTGTGAAGGGCCAAACTGTAAAGACTAAAGAAATGTGATTCCATCACATTTATATTTGCCTTTAAAAAAATTCTCTATTCCAATAAAGCTTTCATCTTTGATTACTATGGCAACTCTTTCATTTCAGAAATTTCTATATATGCTTAAACTGCAAGTGAACGTATTCTAGAGAGACAGAAAAAAGGGTCAGTAGAAACCAATTAAATTTTCACTCTGTGCACAAGAGACATTGAAAATGCTGCAGCAACATCTGCCACACTATCATTAAAACAAGACACATATGAGAGTTTACTAAGTAGAACAGCACACTCATAACCCATATAATTTCTGTTAATTTTTATGAAGCATGTAGGCTCTGTATTAAAAAACTGCTATCACATAAGAATGGCTGGGTACCTTTATAATGCCTTCTAACTCAGTTCAGAAGGCCCCTAAAATGGGATAGCTGAAAATAGTTTGGCAAGCCATTGTTCCAGTTCTACAAACAGACAGGATTCAAAAGGTCTATTCGCATAACTGAAGTTACTCATATACTTTAATATTTGCAGGATAGTGGCCTATGCTTGAAACCTGACAGTTTAACACAGAGGAGTAAAACAAGCCAAGTATCCAAAGTAGTCTTAGGCCATGTCACATTTAGCTAAATGACAATGTCATGCCCAAAGAGGCTCTCCAGAATGTAATTTATTACTAATTTAATGAAAGTGATCCCAAATTTTATGAATGGTTGTACACATTCACAACATGTAAAACCAAGATTGGGGAAAATTGGTAAACAGAAAATAAAAATTGAAACTAAACTTAAATCAAGACCACAAGTTACCAGTCTGGCTCAAATGAGCAAAAGAACATTCCTATGCATGAACACTGAGCAAAAAATAGGGACTTACTGAATTTGTGATTTTGTTATTTTTGTGGAAACCACAAATTCAGTCAGTCCCCACAGAAAGGTACAGGGATCATGAAAAGGTGAGAAAATTAGCAGCAAGTGGGGGGTGGGGGGAAAGGAGGGAGAGGGGAAAGGGACCTGGGGAGGTGGGTG
>NW_017729025.1:96602592-96610989 GCF_001723915.1 Gavialis gangeticus
GGGAAAGGAGGGAGAGGGGAAAGGGACCTGGGGAGGTGGGGGGAAAGAAAAGGGCAGAACAGAGCAAGGGTAAAAACTGCAAAGACAAAAGCTGCCATTTGTCAATCCCTGGGGATGGGAAGGACTTCCAAGACCCCTTAGCCAGAGGCATGGGGGAGCCCCCCCACACACTCCGCCATGAAAATAGCACCCAGTGCCACACTCGCACCACAAAATCAGGGTACAGACACCCCAAATTTGGTCGGTCCCTAGCAAAAGCCTGGATAAGCCTGGAAAATTTCTAAATCTAAAAATGGCAAAAATAAAGAAATATGAAAGAAATAGTTAATAGACCAGACACTGTAATCAAACTGATACATAGAAATCAAATTAATTGTAGTTCAAGGTGCTAACAGCTAACTACTATTAGTTTTTTATATAATGATCTTTCCCTTTTAGCAGAAAGAAAATATTCCCCCCTTCCCCCGACATCTGGGCCAAACAATTTCAGACTGGACATAAGGAAAAGCTTATTTACAAGTCAAGTACCAAGGCTCTGGAACAGGGTCCCCCCAGCGGTGCTAGTCACCCACCCTGGTGATCTTCAAAAAGCACTGACACTCACCTTGCTGGGGTCATCTGGCCCCAGCAGTCTTTCCTGCCCAAGTGCAGGAGGGCCAGACATGATGATTTTGTAAGGTCCCTTCCAGCCCCTAAAAAGCTATGAATGTTGTCATCAAGTCTCCCATTCAATGAACTGATAAACAAGACTCCAGTCGATGCACTTTCATAAGCATAAAGTTAAACAATAGACGTTTTAAACTTACAAGAAAATAATTGTGGGACTTCCATGAGCCAATAAGTACTATAAGAACAATAAACTTTCCAAACTTTCCTAGAAACTTATTAGAATCATAGAAAAAAGTAGGGCTGGAAGGGACCTCAGGATGTCATCTAGTCCTGCCCCCCGCTCAAAGCAGGATCATCCCTACCCAAACCTATCCAGTGCCCACCTAACCTATTCCTTAAAATGACACAGTCAGCCCTGTCAGACAACCACAAGGTATACTACCCAAAACCACCAAGAACACCCCAACATGCCACAAGTAAATTGGGGTCTGTCAGTGTCCCTGCACTGCACAGGTTGTTAAATCCACTCAAAAAAATCAAAAGGGAGAGGGCCATGCCCCCCCCTTCCCCACCTACTGAGGAAGGGAAAAGTTCCCCACAGTCCTTACCAATCTAACCATAAGGTAAAATTCCTTCCTGGTCTCAAATATGGCAATTGGTTTGACCCTGAGCAAAAGGACAAGTCACTCTAACCAGGATTCCCACACTGAAAGATCACATGTTCAGATTCTGCCAAATGGTGTGGATTGCTTTTGACTGGTGGGGGAAGAGGGAGGGGAGGGAAGGGGAGTGGTTTTTGTCATACTTTCTTGTTTTAATATTTTATTGTCTTGTTTTGTTTTTGTAAGCCACCCTGAGTCTTTCTGGGAAGGATGGCATAAATCTAATAAATAAAATAAAACAAAACAAAAATAAAATAATCCTTTACTCTAGAAAGGACTCTGGAAAAATTATAACCCCAGAGGCAGGGGAAAAAAGAGAGTACAGCAAATTGTGAACCTAGAAACCAAGAGCAGCATCCAAAAACACAAGATTTGCAAGGTTCACCAACTTTTTAAGGAGAAGAGGTGTCAGACTAAAAGGAATTGTTTGTAGATCTACAATAAATTACTTGTAGCTAATGTATGTTAGGAAATGGGATAAACCTGGAGTCTCCCTGTAGCAGCCAGGAATGACACCTGGGTAAAGTAGTACTGAAAGCAGTAGGAGCAGCTCTTAAGTCTCTGCAAGCAAAAGGTATAGGAGTTTTCAACACAGCTGCACTGCTACCACCACCACCAGAGCAGCAGTCACTACTACTTCTCCCCAGCACCCAGGCAAAACCCCCTGCCCCAGAAACACTGCCAAACCCCACCCCCTCCCAGCTCCTTGGGCCAGATCAGGCCCATGGGCCATAGCTTGCTTTACCCCGGTATAAGAGGGCTGGAACCAAAGAATTAAATGTTATTTTTGGTGTGGGACTGGGTGGAATTTTTGATCTAGGATAGCTGGAATGTTCATAGAAGATTAGTGTGGGCAATTTCCCTTCAGGTTCTAAGCTACCATTTGGAACTCAAACAGATTCTGGTCCACGCATCAAGAAAATGTGTGTAATCATAAAGAGCTGGCTGACTTCTTCAGATTAAAAAAATGGGGCCTATAAAGCCATTATTCCACAGGATGCCGGCACTATTCTTCCTTGATACTTTTGACCACCCAAGCTAAAAGAGCTCTAGCAAGAAAACAGATTATTTATCTTCCTTATAGTAAGGGAATATCACTTTCCTGGAGCTCAGGAGATCTACAGCAGGACCAGATAGTGGAAAGAGACAAAGACAATTTGGGGAGTTTGTAAGAGAGGAAGTGGCTGCCACCTGGATCTTTTAAATTTTTCAGAAGCAAGTCTGTATAGCTTGGGAAACTACCTAACATATGCCACCCTGAAAATGTAGAGGAATTGGAGCTCTTTGCTGTTTTTCAGGCGGTCAGAACCTACTTTCTGAGCACACCCTCCTCCCCGCCCCCACACTTTCTCAGTGTATAAACAAATTTTATTTTGGCATTTCCTAACTTTTAAGTGCTCCACTTTCAAGTCTTAATGTTCTTTTCACATACGGTTTTCAGGTAATGTTAAAATGAATTATGTGATGAACACATTTGTGTGACATCTGGCAGAAACAGAGTGTGTCTACTTCGATCAGGTCATAAACACATTCTGAACAGCACCAACTTCAGCATACTGAACATTTTGATTACACTAGCAAAATTTCAAAAGTTTCTGTGTTAAAATTAAAGGACTCTATATATCCTTCTAGGAGGTATATCCTGAAAACATCACTTATCAAGAAAAGTCAGCTTTTCAAATTAGTCCAAGATCTTCCTATTCCTATTTCTTAATAGTATGAAGATAAGTTTTACACTTTCCAAATATTGTGCAGCTTTTTGATTTCTGATTATTTGAATGTAATACTCTTCTTAAAGATGCGTCGCATCTCAGGCAAAATAGAGTTCCTAGTCCATGACTAGGGCTCCTGGACAACTACAAAGAAATAAGAAACAATGGTAAGAGTGAACCTACAAGTTCAACCATATGTAAACATGTGGGTTCCTTCATATGGATTCTTTATTAAATTGCATGACTGTAAAGATTGTGGAACGCTAGCAGCCATATCTACAAATATAGTTTTTCATAAGCAGTGGTTTCGAGATTTTTTGGACCAGCTAAACACTATGATCCCTCAATTTCTCATACATCACTGTGTACTTTTAATCAGAACTTTCAATAAAAAAATTGCAAGGGGAGGGAGTACTGCCATCCACGTACCACCGTTTGAGAACTAGCCACAGTACTTCTCCACTGCTGTGACTCTCATGGTAATTAGCAAGTAATATCCAAACTAGCCAAAGAAAAGTTAACACATACCTACCTGCATTATATCTGTTCATTAAGTCCACAAAATAATAGTAGGAAAAGGTGTAAACGGAAATTCAAACTGCAAAGTTACAAGTCTTTAAGACAGGACACATGAGATAGATTATACTGCCTCTGTTCTGACAGACTGAGCTTTAAAGACACAAGGTAAGACAGACCATGCTGTTTGCATATACTGTATTTACTCGCTTCCAAGACAAGGTTCCCCACCAAGAGGGACCAGAGCCACAGCCGCTGCCTCCCATCAATTGCCTCTGCACCCCCTGCCTCTCCCTCCACAGGCTTGGGCCCCTAACCCCCTCATGCTGCTTCTGCCTCCTGACAGACTCAGAACCCACCAGACCTTCCCCACCCTCAGTCTCCATCCCTTCCCCTTATCCTTACTCCAGCATCAGTAGGCTCCATCCCCACTCCAGCCTGAAAGAAAAAAACATGGCCCCAGCATGGCCCAGTAGCAATCTTGCCAGCTCTGTGATGCTGCTACAGAGCCAGACTGCAGCGCTACTTGCACCAGAGCAAGGGTAGGGATAAGGAAGTGGGGAAGCAGATGTGGGCAAGGAGGGATAAGGACAGGGGGAAAGAGAGAGGGGGTGCAGGGTCCTGAGGATGTGGGCAGGCAGGTTGGGGGGCGGGGGCAGAGACTGCACGGGGGGAACAGGCAGGCAAGAGGGAGCAAGCTGCCTGCCCCACCCCCCAGAACCATATCCCCCCACAGCACAACGCCTACCCTACCCAACCACTGCTCTCCCCACTGCAATGGAAAGGTCATGGTCAGTCTAAGGGTTTTGGGGTTGCCCAGAACAAGGTATCTGGGTCATAAATCCAGTGCCAACAGTTAGCTGCAACTGATCCAACATCAAGCAAAAGATAGGGCCAGAAGATATATTTAGAGACTAACTGATTCAGACAGACCTAAGCTTTTGTAGACAACAACCTACTTCACCAGAAGCTATCAGAAACGCACAGTAAGATTCTGATCCATGAATGAGACTCCTAGATGCAACTAAAACACAAAAAAATAATCAAAGGAATGGCAAAGGAGCGAACATGTGGATATATAATCTAAACTCATGTAGTCAGTATAGAGACCAGGTAAAGATAGCAGCCATACCAACAAACATGGACTTTTCACAAGCAGTGGTTTATCAGATAGCACCTAATAAATCATAGTTTCATAGTAGCTAGGGTCAGGAGGGACCTGAACAGATCACCTAGCCTGACCCCCTGCCACAGGCAGGAATGAATGCTGGGTTCACAAGACCCCAGACAGGTGATCATCCAACCTCCTCCTGAATTTGCCCAAGGTAGGGGCAAGGACCACTTCCCTTGGAAGCTGGTTCCAGAGTTTGGACACCCTAACTGTAGAATACTGCCTTCTGATCTCTAACCTAAACCTATTCTCCAGCAGCTTATTACCATTGTTCCTTGTCACCCCAGGTGCTGCTGGGGAGAATAGGGCTCTACCTATTTGCTGTTGATCTCCCCTGATGAGTTTGTAGGCAGCCACCTGGTCGCCCCTCAGCCTCCTCTTGCTGAGGTTGAACAGGTTCAGGTCCCTCAGTCTCTCCTCATAGGGCCTGTCCTGCTGCCCTCTCACCAAGCGGGTGGCCCTCTGAACCCTCTCCAGGCTGGCCACATCCCTTTTGAAGTGCAGCGCCCAGTACTGGACTTGGTACTCCAACTGCGGCCTGACCAAAGTCACACAGAGGGGGAGTATCACCTCTCTGGACCGGCTTGAGATGCACCTTTGGATGCCTGACAAGGTATGGCTGACCTTGCTGGCTGCGGTCTGGCATTGGCGGCTCATATTCATCTTGGAGTCAATAATGACTCCAAGATCCCTTTCTGCCTCTGTGCTTTCAAGAGGGGAACTCCCCAGCCTGTATGTATGCTGTGGATTCCTTCTCCCAAGGTGCAGCACCCTGCATTTGTCTACATTGAACCCCATCCTATTTTCGTCTGCCCACTTTTGTAGTCTGTCTAAATCTAGTTGCAGCCTCTCTCTCCCTGCAAGCGTGTCCACCTCGCCCCACATCTTAGTGTCATCAGCAAACTTGGACAGAGTACTTTCCACCCCCTCGCCCAAGTCACTGATGAAGATGTTAAACAGTGCGGGCCCGAGGACCAAGCCCTGGGTTACCCCACTGCTCACATCTCGCCAGTTTGAGTACAACCCGTCCAACACTACCCTGGGTGCGCCCCATTGGCCAATTTTTCACCTATCCAACTGTGCAGGCATCAATGCCACAGTCATTTAATTTATTGATGAGAATGGGGTGAGAGACAGTGTCAAAGGCCTTCTTAAAGTCTAGAAAGACTATGTCCATGGCAACACCATCATCAAAGGATTTAGTTATTTGGTCATAAAAGGCAATCAGGTTGGTCAGACAGGACCTACCTTTGATGAACCCATGCTGATTGCCCCTGAGTATGATCTCCCCTGCAGGCCACCGACAGATGTGTTCCTTGATGATTCTCTCCAAGATCTTCCCGAGCACCAAGGTGAGGCTTACAGGCCTATAGTTACTTGGGTCCTCCTTCCTCCCCTTCTTGAAAATTGGGACATTAGCCAGTTTCCAATCCCCCGGCACCTGGCCAAATGACCACGAATGCTCATACAGCTGGGCCAAGGGCTCCACGATGACCCCTGCCAGCTCCCTCAACACCCTTGGGTGGAGGGCATCTGGCCCTGCAGATTTAAAAATGTCTAGCCCTTCCAGAAGATCCCTAACTACATCTGCACTGACTGAAGGCCTGACAGAGCTATCCCCAAGTTTGTTCCCACCTCTAGTAGGTGAGATATCCCAGGCCCTGTTCAAGAAAACAGAGGCAAAGAAACTGTTAAAAATATCAGCTCTCTCATCTGGCATAGCCACAAGATTACCGTTTACGTCTTGCAGGGGCCCTACATTGCCTGGTGCCCTCTTCTTGCTCCCAGTGTACTTGAAAAAGGACTTTTTGTTGCCCTTAATCCTGGACACTAGCCTAAGTTCCACCTCTACCTTGGCCTTCCTAATAGTTCTCCTACGCTCACAGACCGAGGAGGAGTACTCCTCTTTGGTGACAGCTCCCCCCTTTCACTGGTTGTACACCCCCCTTTTATAGTCCTCAGGCACTGCTAAATGCCCTTGCTAAGCCAAGGGGGTTGTTGCCTATAAAACAAGTTGTTGTCTATAAAAGTTCATGCTTCTCTGAAATTATTGGAGGGCACGGACACTGAATACAAGAGACGCTGAAGATACTTTAATTCAAGTGGCTGCCAAGAGCCTCTCTAATTAAAGTGCCCCCTTCCCCAACATTACTAGAGCACATGCAAAGACTAGAGGTGCACCAACGCATCAGTTGCATATCAGATCAGCACTGATAAAAGGAAAATTAACATTATCAATAAATCGGCTTTCTTTGGCCAGTGTAGCCAATCTTCACCGATAAATAACATGCCTGCTGGTAAATGGGACCCGGGGCCAGGAGTGGGGAGGCTCCCCACCATTGCGCACACCCCCAGGGAAGGCATGAAGGGGCACATGCCCCCCAGATTTCTGCATGGGGTAGATGCAGGCTGCCCAGTGTGGCCTCAGGGCTCTCCGCTCTGCTGCCTTTGCCCCATGGGCCCTGCGCTGGCTGTGTGCTCCCTGCCTGCCCAGTAACAAGTGGGGGCAGCGAGTTGTGCATCCCGTTGCCAAGCAAGCAGGAGGCGCACGGCCAATGCAGGGTTTCCAAGGGCAAAGGTAATAGGGTAGAGAGTCCCGGTCCCCCAGCAGGCAGCCTGTATTCACCCTCATCCCACTGAGCTCGACTTCAATTAAAAGCATCCCCATGCTTAAAGATGGCGGCGGGAGTTCAAGCACCTCCAGAGCCATTTTTAAGTGCTGGGATGCTGATCTCCTGGACAAGCCACCCACAGCTATGCCCCACACTCCCCACCTTGACCCTGGGTCCCATTCACTGCCCTGACTGGGCAGTGCCCACCAGCCCCACTCCCTCACCGTAGGGTCTTCAAATCTACCCCCCCCCCCACATATACCCCTTCCTCTCTGCAGACTTACCTGCAGAGAGCTGCTCTTCACACTGCCTGGCTGCAGTCCTGTTAAATCGATTATTGGATCGGTATCACCTGATACGGCCGGTTAATATTCAACTATTGGTATAGGCTAGGAAAATCTTTATCAGTGCACCCCTAGCAAAGACACCCTAAGGTATCACCCTGCCTTACATTTTCAGAGGATCATAGGAAAGTAGGGATGAAAGGACCTCACAAGCTCATCTAGTCCAGTCCCCTGCTCAAGACAGGAACATCATAAACTAAACCATTTCAGCCAAATGTCTGTCCAAACTGCTCTTGAAAATTTCCAGGGAAAGAAATTTTTCCAGCAGTGAGATTTTTAGGAAACATGGGCAGAGGAATGGACTGGTTCAAGTAGAAGTCTGAAGCTATCCAAGACAGAAATTTAGGAAATGAGGTACTTCTTACTCTGCCTACATGATCCTGGGCAATTAATTAGCTTCTGAGACTCAGTTCTCCATTGATAACATAGGTATAAATTAATATTACCTTATATGCCCAGTAGTGGAAGAAAAAGAATGTACATGTATAACAAATACTGAAGCATTTACTGAACCTCTGTTGAGCTGCTAACAGCTACTGGAGAAGAAATGCTTGGAGAGAATGCCAAGCTAAAGGAACCCGTCTGCCTCCAGTGCTAGTGTAAGTGGGTCACTCACTCAGCTTCCTTAGTTAAGCCAGCCAGCTCTCAGTTCATTCTTTCAAAACAGTCTTTATTCCTCTCAGAGAGGTTTCACAACCATAATAAGTGAGTCAACTGAGCAAGGGGAGGGGGAAAAAAAAAAAAAAAAAAAAAAAAAAAAAAAAACCACAA
>NW_017729025.1:96611139-96612847 GCF_001723915.1 Gavialis gangeticus
GGGGGAAAAAAAAAAAAAAAAAAAAAAGCAAGCAAGCAAGCCAGAACCTGCTCGCCTCCTGCAGACAAGTGGGAGATTTTTCTGGCTCCGTTCTTCTTCTCAACACCACAGCTATCCTCTCCTCTTCACCCCCTTCTGGAGTTTTTAAAACCTCTTCATGACTCCTCCCTCATTAGCTGCAGCCAGCCCCTAGTCTCCCAGCTAGGTGGATTAGCAGCTGCTGCTGAGCATCTGCAGCAGAGCTCTGAGTCTTAGAGGGCCAGCAACCTCCTTAGAGCCAGTCAGAGCAGTACCTGTTCACCCTAACGTCAAAAATGCTTCAAGGAACAAGGATATAAATCAAATTAATGTAATTGCCTCTAGGAGTAACAGCACTGAACTGAACCAGTATTCCCTATGCTTAACACAGTACAGAGTTGTTATATAAAACTACTATTAATTGGCACTTCTGAGGACAGTAGCATCGATAAGATCACAAACTATTTACATTCAAACAGGTGATAGTATCAGATTACATTTAAGTCCTTGGAACTTGCAGAATTAAGATACACTGGTTCATCAAGTTCTCAGGGTCAGCTAAATGGAATAGATTTTGAGCGCATGAACAGTCATTCAATTTAGATGTACACATTCAAATGTGCATTTTAATAAAAAATTATGTTTTTGTTTTTCTTTTACAAAAATATGTCACTAAAGTGACAATGTTATTCCAAATCAACTACAGTGTATCAGTAATGTTATCAATACAACATCCATTGGTATATTTGTAATTGTGTTGACACTTTCATTATAAACACCATTTCTGAAGAGCTTAAAATTAGTCAAAGCTGGAAATTAGCAAAGTTGCTGCCCAGGAGCATGTTCATTTTGGGCTGTAGGACTTCAAAAAACAACACGTTTTTGCTTTAACGTAACTGAAATTCAAGATCAAAAAAAACAGCATGACTTCACAGAAATTTACCAAGCCAAAAAAAAAAAAAAAAAAGCTTTTCTAAAATACAGAGCAGAGCATCATCACAGAACACACTGAAAATACTACAGTCAAAGCCAAATATAAGCATACATCAAAATACAGGCAACAATTCTTTTAAAACAATTATTTTAACAGTACAACTATAAGCAATTTTACAGATCATTATAAGTACCAGAAACAATACTAGCCATTATAAAAATGAATTGAAACATATTTTGCTTTGGGAAACATGCTACAATACAGTTGTCATATTTCTCCCTCTGACATGTAGGATGATCCTCCCTACATAACCAAAGACTGTCACCATATATTTTCTTACACAAGAGGACACTTCTGTCAAATCAACAAACCAAAACAAGTATATTACATCTCATATTCAAAATATTTATCAAATTCAATCATTTGACTTTTTGCCAGCAAATATATTCTATCCAAGTACTAAACAAACAGTAACTAAATACAGAACTTTTCCTCCTTTCTACGCATCTAATGGATTTTTTGAACCATTTCCAAATTTGGGGCATTCCCCCCCCCCCAAGGAAGCTCTGAAAAGATTATAATGGATCAAATGATCATAAATGCCTCCAAAATAAGTAATTAAGTCACAAATTAAATGCCAATTTTTATTTAATAAATTGCATATGTTCATCAATTTCCCTGCAACTTCTCCAACATATATTCCATCTGTATTATTCACACTATTATACACACACACACCCACACACACACCCCTAC
>NW_017729025.1:96617847-96620975 GCF_001723915.1 Gavialis gangeticus
TCTCCAACCTATATTCCATCTGTATTATTCACACTATTATACACACACACACCCACACACACACCCCTACCCCATCACATACTTAGAAAAAACAAACACACACACAATTCAATGACTATACACTAGGTTGGACTTCAGTGCTTGAAAGACTCCCTATGGTACAACCACATTCATTCACACACATTCTGGAAGCACAGCCATGTAAGACAAGTCAGAAGCAGAGACAGAATGCAAATTAGAGAAAACCTGGGACTATGCTACTAAACCAGTGATTCTCAGCCAAGGTAACATGGCACCCTAGGGTGATAAGTGCCATGGGATGCCATGCAATAGCAGCACTGTTGGGTATATGAACACGATTCACAAGATGAACCCAGAGATTACAATAGGAATCCATAGTGTCAAAAACATTATAAGCTGCTGTGGTTTTTCTGAATTCTCTGCCGCCAAATAACTGCTCTATTTTTTTCCATAGTCAAAAAACAAGTGAAAGCTAAGCGCTGGCAGTTTTCAAGGGGTATCTTGTTGAGACATGTTACCAGACTGACCCACTCCTCCACCCACATGCACCAATGTCACCAGATGTTTCTTGCCTGTGCTTCTGGGCTGCCACTGCTACTCTCCATCCAATCCACAGCACACCTCATTTTTCCTGCATGCCTTATCAGCACAGCCTGTGCCTGTACTTGCTTGCATACTACCAACCCCTGAGTAATGGTATCCAGACAAGGGATGACCAGGTATGGGAGGGAGGAGGGGGGCAACAACACACAGGGAAAGAGTTGGAGGTCCCTGCTTCTTCATTCTGGGGGCTGGTTGCTTTGGGACTCGCCACAATCTCTGCTTCACACCACAACTTTAAAAAGGTGTTCCCTAGAAAACCAAAAGTGACATATTGTACTTGAATCCAAAACAATTTCAAATTTAAGATGACCACCCCCCAATAACGAGATTCTATATACAGAAAAAAATATAATTATTATAACTTTCCAAGTATAGAATCCAATTAGTGAAAAAAGCATCTTAAATATGTAGGTCATCCCCTCCCCTCATTGCTGTGGTAGGAAAACAGCAAGGGTTAAGGGGCCAGACTCCAGTCTCTGGCTCCCCTGCCCCTTGTCCCATCATGCCTGACCCTGCCATATGTCCCTCTGTTCCTGCTTCCCTGCCCTCCTTCCCCTTACCCCCTGTGCCTACCCCTATATCTCCTGCCTTCCCTATCCTCTACTTCTCCCTGCAGCCTGCCTCCCAACTCTGCTCACCCTCTCCCCTCCTCCTCCCCACCCCCAAACCTGCTACAGCTCTGCTCCAGATCAGGGCACTCAGAAGCAGTAGTGGCCCTGCCCAATCAGGGAGAAGAGTAGCTAGTTAACCTGCAGTTGCAGCTACTTTCCATCACAAGACAAAAAAGCTAGGATTTTGTCTTGATTTGGCAACTGACTTTTTAAACTTTTCTTTAATACAGGGGTGACCAACTTGAAGTACACATGCCACAAGTGAGCAGGCAGGCTCTGTATGTGGCATGCAGCAGATCACGAAGGGACCAGAAAGCAGAGGAAGGGGACCAGAGTTACTCAGGGAGGGCACAGGCTTAATTTAAAGCATGCCCACTAAAAAAAGATCACACACACACACACCCTGCCCCCCACTGCTTTAATAAGTTACTTTATTAAGAGTGGAGGTGCAATAACTTGTAACTGTTTTATTTATCTGAAAAAAATTCACCCATCCAAATGGCTTTTCAGTAGGTGCTTTTCAAAGGGATTCAGATAACCAAGGAAGTATTGTATTCAGGGTAATAATATGTGAGGCATGCATACAGTTGGCTGTAATCATATTATAAGACAATATCAATAGAACCATAAAGGTCCAAATGAAGGTACTGGTCTAATGGAAAGTTGAGCCAATTAAAGATACAATTTATAGAAAAATTAAAAGGGTTTAATAAACAACATGAGACTTATCTAGCCCATAGAGCTCTACATCTTCAGACTTTTCTCCATATTTATATGAAGAAAGGTCCTCTCTCTGCTACTCTTCTTTCTGAAAGGAAAATACAAATTTCTGGAGGACATTCTTTCTTAATTTAGTTCACAAACTCAGTTTTCCTGTTTAACAGAGACCAGTGTTTAGCTGAATTACAGAGTTCCCAATCCACTAGCACTATTGAATTGACTGCCTTGATATTGTTGTATTTGTCCAAGCACAGCCAGAAATAAAGTGAGGGTAGCCAGGCACTGGAAGAGGCTACCTAAAGAAACAGTGGGATCTCCATCCTTGGAAACCTTCAGAAGTAAATTAGACAGATACTTGGTTAAGACAGCTTAGTCAGGGGGCCTGCACTGACCAGAGGGCTGGACTCAGTGGAGGTCCCTTCCAACACTACTTTCCTGTGATCCTAAAATTACTTAAGGCACTGGTGGGCACAATGGCAGCACTCTTACCAACAACACTAAATATATTTTGAACATACAAATAAAACTAAGTGACATTCAACAATAAAGAAAAAAATTAAGCTTAGATCCTCATGGATATATTCAAATACTACACTGAAATCTCTTTCATATGCCATCATACAAAATTTTTAAAACAGGTAGGCCATCCTGATTAAGGTCTATATAGAGTAGAGTATCTATGCCCATGTATTTTCTTGTTCCATGTAAATTTTATCGTCATTTTCTGTCCACCTGCTAGGCATGCTCATAATTTTTTTTAAATACAGCCCAGACAAAAATGTTAAATTTTGACCAATTACTTACCTTGCATAAATTGCCCCCAACACTCCTCCTCTTTTGTTTATTTTGCAGATTGATACTTTAATATTTACTGCATTATAGATCTAACTTCTCTGAAGTCCCAAATATCAAGAATGCACTACTATTTATACCCAAATGATTTCTAAAGAGCTAACTTCTCTAAGCCTGCCAAATTTAGAGCTAACATACCAAACTTTGCACATATTTTAAGGCTAGATGTTCTCTCAAAAATAATGAATTCCTTTACATAATAACTCTATATAAATGTTTAGCATAATAGATATGCATGAAACATGCATTGCAGAGACCAACTGGCGGCTACAGGAACGGTGCTACACTGAGGGCTTTGGCTTCCTCAGCCATGACCGGCAC
>NW_017729025.1:96636596-96644379 GCF_001723915.1 Gavialis gangeticus
TTTCTGCAGAGCTGCTGCTTAGCCAGTCAGCCCCCAGGCTGTACTGGTACATGGGACTGTTCCGTCCTAAGCACACGACTTTACACTTCTCTTTAGTGAGCCCCATGAAATTTATTCTGGTCTTTCCATGAGTTTGATAACACTGGTTGGTGACTTTAATTCAAAACAAAAAAGTCACCTTCTAGACAGGATGGCTGTAGGAAATACATTTTACCTGATCTATAGCAGAGGTGCTAAGGATCACCCTGGAAGTTATAAACCAGTAAGATTTCACATCCCAACCAGATAAAATCTATTTAATGATCACTTCAGCCAATTTAACACAAAACGGGAGAGAGAACATGGAAATAACTACTTAAACATTACATTGGCCAGGGTGGCAAAGAAAAAAGTATGCTTCTCTAGTTTACCAGAATTCTCTGAACAAGCCAAGTGGATGAGCATTTAAGTAACAAAACCTGCAGATGAAGTTTCTTTAGCAAAAGACTTAGAACTTCAGCAGAATCAGCTTGAGTGAATGGACACCCTGGTGATGACAGACAAATTTCAGCACTGACACTAGAAGGAATCATTTGTACCACTCATTTACTTTCCTGAGTTCCAAATCAATCAAAAATCAGGATAAAAAGACAGGCTAAACATTTAGTCAACCTCTCTACTTAATATGTAACAAATCAAAACATGTTAAATTCCATTTAAAAAGAAATGGAAAACACTGAAATTATGCTAGTCAATAAACTTAATTTATAACCTCATTTGAAATACCAGAGGTTATTCAGTATTTAGTAATACAGTATCCAGTATTTGAACCTAATAGTTATAAAAAGGGAATTACTGTAACTATTAGTGAAGTTGGAAGAAGTTTCCCCTCCAGATCGTTACATAATAACCTGTCACAGGGACCTTGGTCCCTTCCTCTGCAGCAGCTGCTACCAGTCACTACTGGTTAAATCTACTTGACTGGACAAACTACTAATCTAATATGGTTGTTTCCACTACCACACATGATGGGAAAATTAAGAAAAATAATCTTAGTGTAATTCTTTCACTTCTACTCAGTATCACATCAACCATATCTAGCCATAAATGTATATAGCTAATATCCCAAATCGCTCCAATCCTCTCCAAGTTCATTAGGCACATTTGCATCAATATTTTTATTTTTCAAGCATGTGTCTTACTAGTGTAGATGACAAATCTAAAAGGACAGAAGGTAAAAGGAAACCTTCCAGAGCCGTAGCAGTTTCAGTAAATTATCATATTCTTGCAAAGTTACTTCCTTCTTGTTCAACTGATGTCTCTTTGTGCTTACCAAGCACGAAGTGCATTAAATTACAGTAACTTTCTTCTTCAAATATTTGTATTTGAAGAAGAAAGTTACGATAAATTTAACACACCAAGTAAATGCTTTTTCCACTAACAGGAACACAAACGTATGTGTACACAATCTGGTTTTCCAAAGGGTCACAGCTTCGCAGTGGTATAATGAATGTCCAAGATTTGGTACATAGAATCAAGCTATTCACTTCACAGCAGATGTAGTCTGATCCTATTAGAGAAGTATTTGAAGACTTATTCACCCAATTACTGCATTTTATAGAGCAAGAGCAAACATTAGTTAAAAAAAAGATAAAGCCTAATGCACACACCTCACACATGTAGCTCATGTTATTTATTGACTGATTCATAAAACCTTTTTTCAATATTTTTATATATGCTGTATAACAGAAGTGTGTGCATGCACCTGTACACACATACCAAATACAAGGTTTAAGTACATAGCCTTGGAACTGAAAAAAAGACTACATATTTACCAAATTCAATGTAAGCTACAATCATTAAGTACAAAATAACCCACTTCAATTACTGTTAACATTACGGTATTAGCAACAGGAAAACTGACCAGCTCTAATCATTTTCAAGGCTTCTAATAGCTGCCCTTTGACAGGTGCTTCACCTTCACCTTTTCTTGCATCAATTATTATGCACCTAAGCCAAATCCAGTTACAAGAAAATGCAGACAAAGGGATGAAAAGATGCTGTTCAGTTTATGTATTTATATGCAGATATCAAATAGCTGATATTATGTAAGCAACAGGCAAATAAGTGGAACCTGCTTCGAGTTTTGTGATTAAACGAAGTATGCACACGAGTGGACCTGACTGTAATCACAGATGTTAAATTCATGAATATGAAAGAGTCTAAGGACAGTCACTATTTACACTGTAAAAATATTACTTTGTTACAGTATGAGTTCCAACAAAACTGTGAAAGTGTTTAGCCCAAGTAATTTGACAAAATAAAAACAATTATTAGAACACTTCTAGAACAGTATTGTTACACATATATACACAGAATACACAGAAAAGCAAGATGCTCCAAGGAGAAAAGATTACATAGTTGACAACCATATCAGAATAGCTGGAACAAGGTATTTATAATAAAGCTTTAAAAAAAAGCTTTTCTCTCCCCTTACCTTGTAGATTTATCAAAGCCACATAGCCTTCACTATGAATTCTCCTACAGAAGCTACACTTTTTTTTTAAAAAGAGGTTGGAAGTATTTTTCCCTTATCAACAAAGTTACCAAGTGGACATAACGCACGTCATAAAACAGCATCTCTAGTTTTTGGAAGAATACTAACATTTTTCGGAGGACGCATCACAGGGAAGTTTCTTTAAGTGTAGACCACACAAATTCTAGTGCTGTAATTGTTTTTATACAACTCTAATCAGCTATGAAGTATTCCATTTTGAACCCTTTATATACATAAACTTGTAAACTACATAGAGCACATTACAATACTAGCCCCTTTTGAAGGCACAGAGTAAAAACTGGTATAAAACCTAGTAATTCACTATGCTTTGTTGCAGGGAAAAAAGCCCAACCCCCTGCTTCTCCCCAAAAAACTACTTTGGGATTAACACTAGGATTTGTATTTTCCCAGCCAGTGTTGGGGTTACAACTTTTAGTTCAGAGTAATTCTAAAATACTGGTAACTGGCAGCTTGTATGACAAGTAAGGCATCTTCTGACAATCATTTAAACTCTAGAACGGTGCCTTAGGCATGGACATAATTTGAAGGCTTAAGGCTAGAGATTAAAAAAAATAATAATAAAGTACAGTGATCTACCAGCATAGAAACCACCTCTCCTTCCCTTCCAGCTCTGTTACTATGCTCCTTTTAATTTACGATTATTAGTAAGGTATCACAACATTTTAAATACTGGGACTGGTATATTAGTTTTAAACTGGTAATTTATTTTTAACTCAGAATTAGGAGTTCAACAGTATTACACTATCAGAAAATAAAGTATCACCTTTAAAAGTTGCAGTAATACATTATATATGCCCTATATCTTAAAATTTACATAACAATCCATATTACAGATAGGGCCACTACCACTGACTGTTATTAAGGCTACCATACACTTCCTAATAAAAAGATACAGTTTTCTGTTATTTATAAAACTTTGCCAAACTTTAATCATTCAAGCTGAATATTTTCCAGCCAAATCAGTTCAGCCTTTTCTGAGAACAAGGCTACAGAAAAAAAGTTGTTTTGATCATGTTGAGTTACTTTCTCTTTGAAAATCTCTAGCATCTTCATGCGTTTGAATAGACATAATTTGGCATGTATCACAGATGTGCCACTCCAATTTCCCTCAAGGAAAAAAAGTTTGCACATGCTCAATAGAGACATCTTTCCTCTGACAGCTGAATTACCTAAAGATTCTGTCTGCACTGACAATGCTCTAACCTAGACTACAAAAGCTAGACCAGTAGGACAAATGAGTTGGACAAGGAGAGTTGGGAAGCAGAAACCAAGAGTATTAGTGGAAGGACAGAAGTAGATATTGGGAGCCAAAAACAAAGGACTAGGGGCCAGTAAGTAGGAAGGGAGAGACTGAGATCAAACAGTGAGTTAAGAGACTAAGACTTAAAAGGAAAGGGAAGCAGACAAATCTAATGAGAAGGCAGAGACTATGACAAGCAAATGGAGTGAAACAATAGGGTATTAAAATAGAGTGGGAGCTCAAGAGGCAAAAAGACCAGGCGAACAAAAAGCATGTGGGGGCCACTTGTGGCCATGACAGGCGAGGAAGAGAAACAAAAGGCATGAAAAGTCATCATAAGCAAGAACCTGAGGTTGTCTTGGGGGAGAGGCTAGTGGGCAGGGATTGGAAAAGATGATCAGGGAAGAGAAATACAAGTTATAAGAGTCAAAAGGGATGGAACTAGGGCTTGCTGGGTAGACATGCAGAGTGGCAAAGCAGCTTGAGGAGTAAGGAAGTGGAAGAGGACAAGAACCCAAGAGTACAGAAGACAAAAGGCTTGGACAGCAGCAGATTGGAGAGAACAGAATAAAGACGGTCCCCTAATTTAGAGAGAACAAACAGAAGAGTTAATTCCCAGAGCATGTAAGTTAAATCCCAGAGCCTGGAATTAAATGCAAGATTCCTGAATCTCAGTATTCTTCTGCCTATTCTATCTTTCTATGAAATCCACTGGCAAAGTGCATTACTCATCCCACTGTATTAATGCCCAGATAGAGGATGATATCCTATTGCTGGTATCCATCACTTTGTTAGCTCAAGTGGCAAATTTTGTGTTAAACCTAAAAGACCTATCCTGCTAATGGCTCAGGCAGTGACATATAGTGGCATACCACAGACTTTCCATTCCTTCTCTGCCCTCCCCACTTCCAATTTCATTTTTAAAAAACTAGTAAGTCACATGTGCACACAAAACTGTCAAACGCACAAAAATTGCAGATGACATGCACTCAAAAGTTGCAAAATGCCAGAATCAAGGATCTCTGTGCAGTTACTATTTGGCCTTTTATGAATATACAGTTTATTATGTGATGATCATATGCTCTTTCTTCCATACTGCCTTATTTAGTCTACAGGGTTGTCAACCAAGGGTACACATTCCCCCCCCCCGGGAGTACTTGAGAAGGCCCTGGGGTTACATACAGGGACAGAGCGACACCACACTCCATCCAGCACTGCTGAACAGGCCTGCCCACGTGGACACGGGGGAAGCTCGCACATGGCACCTGCCACCGAGCTGCATTCAGATGCAGAACCCACCCCCACCAGGCGTGGCCGCCAGGGGTACACTGTTCCAAAAAGGTTGAAAACCCCTCGTCTACAAGATGGATAGTGCTCACTTAAAGCAACAATTCAACGTTCTCCTCTCTACTAAACATGCGGCTTCATTCTTTCTTTATTATATATTAGTCAAAGCCTACTCCTAATGGCTTTCTGGCAATTCGACTACTTTAAAGTACTTCACCAAACATTAATTTATTTTCACCACAGTACCCACAGAGGGGGAAACAGAAGTATAGAGATTAGGGTCAGAAGCCCCTGCTAATGTTGACTGCCCAATTTAAGGTACCTAGAACCTGAATTTTTAGAGTACTTAGCTTTATGTAGCCCTTTACATGTTCAAAGCACAGCTCACATCAACAAGTGCAGCTGTGAAAGCTCAGCAGTTCTGCAAATCAGCCCAAGTCTGGCACCCAGAAAATAAGGAACACATGATTAGCAACAATGGTTTAAGTGACTTGCTTAGCATCACACAGGAATTCCTGGCAAAGGCAGGAACAGAATCAAAGCAGCATTCAACTGTTTCTCTCTTCCTGTGAAAAACCCTGCCTTATTCATTACACACCTTCCAATTTCCACAACAAATAAAGCAGGATTCCTACAGACAAGGTTCCTTACTACACAGCCCTGACTCAGCCCCAGCCCAGGTCTCAGGTTGTGCCTTGAGTCAGGTTGTGCATTCTGTGGGAAAAAAAAAAAAAGAGTATGCAATAATGTAACTGCATCACAATGCACACACACAAGGGAC
This sequence comes from Gavialis gangeticus, assembly GCF_001723915.1. Lineage (NCBI taxonomy): Eukaryota > Metazoa > Chordata > Crocodylia > Gavialidae > Gavialis > Gavialis gangeticus. The sequence goes on from NW_017729025.1 coordinate 96,642,462, forward strand.
CAAATTAAGATGCACAAACAACCATTAGCACTTAACTTTGCAGCCTTAAATGTTCTCTCAACAAAGTTTTGGTACATAATATAAATACAGAGCAATGCATACGTATTATATAAATATAGTGTGCATGTATCACTGTTTATATATTATGTATAATCTACCTTGATACAGATATAACATGTTAAACATTCACACATGATATGCATCATCTACACTTTTTTCCCTTATTGTAGTAGAGGTAAATTCCATGATCAAACTGGAAAAAGATCTGCAGGCTTTTGAATGGTTCTAGCATAAATTAATTTATCTTTGCTTTGGCACTAGCTCCCCCTCCAGACCAGCCTAACATCACAGTAATTATTATTCTTTTAAAAAAAACAAACAAAAAAACCTCTTGACTACACGTGATTTAAATACTCAAATGCAACATTTTCTCTCCAAAACATTATTTCATCTGACTGCCTCAAAATTATGCTGAAAAGACTGACCAGAAAATGAAGATCCAAAATTATTTTTTTATTCTTTTGCACTGCACATAAACATAAGATGTGAAAACTCATGCAGTCCAAAATATAAATGACATCTAAGGCAATGGTTTATACATCTCGTAAAAAGGTAAGAACAGACCAAAAACAACCTGTTTTCAATGGGTATTTCAGTGAAACATTCATCTTCTACATAATTCTGCTATACACTCAAACTAATCTGCTTGTTTGTAATCCTAATGCAGTGATCATAAACAATTAAAATGCAATTTCACAAGAAAGGAAAAACCCATGTTCTTTAGTAATAGTAGCCTTGTTCATTTTCTTACCTAATACATTTGATCTCAAGCAAACAAACAGATTTACACCTGGTCTACTGTTTATACCATTTTCCTCCAGCTGCCTAGCTCATTTATTCTGGCAACGTTCTAAACAAACCAAATACTAAAAAAAAAAAGGACCATTATAGCAGATAAGCTGACCCTCTACATTTTTCAGTTGCCAGATATCTTTATATCTCCAATTGCGTATGTATCCAAGATACTGAACTTGTGTGATTCAGCATTCTAGCCTCCAGTTCTTACTCAACCTTTCAGTATTCAGTGGCTTACTAAAAATACAAATAAATAGTTACATCCTCCATATAGGAAAAGGTGGTCGGCTTCACCTTTTCCTTGCAAGTTGTTAAGAAAATGCAGACTTAATACTCCTCTTCTTTGCTGCACAACATAGATGGATTTCAGCTGGAAGTGTTAAGTATTCATTCAACTTTGGCAGTACACAAGCTTGTTCAGCTATAATACTGAGGCACCAGCTTATTAAAAACACTCCCATCTAGCAGAACTAAGGTTTGTTGGTTGTGAACTTTCTCCAACCCATGTGAAGAGATTACAAATCAAACCCAGCCCCAGTGACCACACAGGGTACATGGTAATAGGGCTACTACAAGTTGGCCTTAACAAACCCTCCTGCTATTTTCAACTTGAGGAGAGTCTGGGCCAGGCCTGGTAACACTGTGAAACTTAAGAACTCCTTTCCCACTGAAAGGGCTACTTAAGAAGGGGCCCCTTCACCTTAAGGCAGCCCCATGAACAGCGCTGCTGCCACCCCAGCACAGCACCACATCACAGGCATCTCAGCCCCAGGGTGAGACAGTGCTGTAGGCACAACACCCGGGAGCAAGATGCGCAGTCCTGGGGCCCTGAGCTCACCCACCCAACGCTGGTGGCAGGATGCGGGCCTAGCCAGGGGCCGGGGCACAAAGCCCCAGCCAACGGGGATGACAGCCGCCCGCATCTTGCCCCATCCCGCTCCCGCTGCCCACACTGATCCCTCAATCCCGGGACAGCGCAGTACCGCCAAGCGCCGGCTCGGCCCCAGGGTAACACTCCCAACCCCCTCCCCCGCCGCGCATCCCCAAGGCGTCTCCCGCCCCG
>NW_017729025.1:96644753-96646091 GCF_001723915.1 Gavialis gangeticus
GAGCGCGCCGCCCGGCCGGCGGGGACGAGGAAGGAGGGCGCGCGCACTCGACCCCGCCAGCCAATGAGCGCTCGAGTCGGCCGCGGAGCCGCTCCCGTCACGTGAGGGCGGCCGGGGAGGCTGTAGCGCGCATGCGCCGCCGTAGCACCGCGGTACCCGGGGTGGTTGGTCTCCGCTAGCTGCCGCCACCCCGCGCCCGGGGCTGTGAAGGACGCGGCGCCCAGACACGCCCGGCCGCGCGCTGCAGGGGAATGCCGGGCTCTGCCTGCCGGCTACGCGGCTGGTGCAGGCGGTCCTCTCACCGCCGCCTCCAGCCTGTGTCCCGCGGGGGCCCTCCGAGGGAGCAAGCGGTGCTTGCCCCGGCTCAGCCGGGCTCCGCGGAGCCAGGGGCACGTCCCCGCGAGCAGGAAGCCCCGGGTTTTCCCGCTGACAGACCCCCAAGGCTGTCCCGAGCAGAGGAGAAAGCCGGGCGGGCGCTCCCGGGGTTTGATCCTGCGCAGGATCGGGCCCCCGGAGCGCCTTGCCCGGGGTGGCTGGACAGCACGGGCTCTTCCGCCGCCAGGCAAATAGCCATCACAAGCCAGAAGCGGCCCAGATTGATTCCCCCTCTGTCAAGCCATATAATTTGGGCACTTGTTGAACAACAAGGGAGATTTACATCTTTGTTTGGCATTTGTGTTGCCCTATGAAGTGTTTCTGGCAGCCCAAGGATGAAGAAAGGCAAGGTCTGGTTCCCCCCTGTCAGCAGGTGACCCTGTTTATAAGGCACTAGCTTAGAGGCACCTGTAATGTCATCATGCAACATGCTTCTGCTTTCCTCCACCACTAAAAAAAGGTAGCCTAGAGGTCTCCTTACTGCATCTTGCGAGATCCACAGAAAACTGTCACTGACATAATACCCTCAAGGGGATCCTGGAATTTAGCAAGTGCTGCTATTGTTGCAGCTTGGAGACCCCAGCTGCAACATTTGGATCTTGCATGTTCTCTGTTAAAAACCATTTATAAAGCAGTTTTTTTAGAAAAATGAAGGCAACTGCCAAAAAATGATAAATAGTTTTCAAGATAATAAATAGTTTTCTGGAACTTCATAATACATGCTAGAAAGCAAGAGGAGTGATATATGCACTCTGAGCACAACACTGGGCAAGGGCAGGGACTGGCAGATGGTGCGCTCTACATATAGAATTATTGCCCCCTCCATATATTTCCAGAACAGTTCACCTGCAAACCCCCAAAGGGATGATTGTCCCAGCTGGTAGTCCAGTGAGCCCTGCATGCTCTGCATCTTTGGCTTATGATACCATTTTCTGGAAACGCAGCAGCAGATGAACATTCAGC
>NW_017729025.1:96651091-96655319 GCF_001723915.1 Gavialis gangeticus
ATAGAATTATTGCCCCCTCCATATATTTCCAGAACAGTTCACCTGCAAACCCCCAAAGGGATGATTGTCCCAGCTGGTAGTCCAGTGAGCCCTGCATGCTCTGCATCTTTGGCTTATGATACCATTTTCTGGAAACGCAGCAGCAGATGAACATTCGGCTACAACCAAAATTCATAAGGTCTGCAGGGTACACCTTAGTTAATAAACTGCATCCAAGATTTGTTAAAAAGAGCCACATATCAAAGCTTAGTAAAAGAGTATCATCTTTCAGCGCTTGTGTAATGTATAGTATTAATATTCTTTTTTTCCTGGTAAGAGGTTAAATGGCTGGCATAGAAGGGAATATGTGAAGTGAAAATATTCCAGTTAAGGGCCAGTTTCAATATTTTGTAATGCCAGATATGGGGAAAGCAAGAGTTTCCAGGATACAGGTTCTCCACATAAGTCTATCACACCCTGTCCATAAAGCTCCAGAACAATTCTCTTAACTCTCCAGGCAGCTAGTGCTAATCAGTATCCCATATCAGGCATCTCTCTCTACATGTTTTGTCCTGCTTTTTCACTGGGAAACACCACTTTTTCCCTTGAAACTAGTAAACACCCTCTAATATACAGAGTCCATAGCCATGTCTTCCTTGTTCTTTCACTTCCGACTTGAAATGCTGAGGCAGTCACCTTGTAATGTGGGCACAGACCAGTGGCCTTCTGGGCACAGCTGCTGCAGTCAGTATCATGGGGAAAAAAGATAGTAGAATCAATATCCATAGCAACAGTTAACAGAGAGCTGGCAATATAAAATGATAAAAATATCTATTTTCCCCTGGTTTTGAATTCCCAACTGGCATTATTACAGACTGGCTCCAACCTACTATTTCAGTGTCTGAGCCAGTGGTTCCCCGTTTTGGGGCTACTGTTGGTGACTCCTTACCTTTATTGTTATTAAATTGTTAATTAACAGGTGTTATTGAATTATATTAAACAACACCTAAAAGCCCTAGACAAGGATTGTGGTTCTGTTTGTGCTACCCACTGTATGCATACATGCATATATATTAAAACAATTGCTACCTAAAAATAAATCTCCAGTCTAAATATATTGAGAAGCAAGAGGTGCATACTTCTTGTAGGAGAAGCAAGAAATGCATACTTCTTGAGTAGGAGCTCTAGATAAGGAGCTGATGATCCAGGGAATTTGGAAGGGTGAAATTTCACAGGGCAAATGTAGTAAAATCTCTTAAACTTTAGGAAGCTTTAGCTTTGGAAGAACTTGCTTTAAGAAAGACTCCCAAAAAGGGAGAAAAAGAAAACTGTCCACAGAGCTATCCAAAAAGCCGAAGAACTCTTGCTGCTTAGTCCCTCTGGATGTACTTAAGGCAGTTGGGCCAGACAGAAATACCAAGCTACCAAGATGCCTAGCAAACTATTAGTATTATCTTTGGTGTGAGCGTTTCTGAGATATAATAGCTCCAAGCTGGAGCAAAGTCAGGGCTAAAATAAACAGGCTGTTGCATTAGGATGCCTGTGGTGCATACAATTGTGCTTACTCCCGTGTGAAATTAAATGCTTTTCAAATGATTGCTTAATGCTATAATGATACTACTGCTGCTGCTGGACTACATGTCTTTAAACCCTTGACACACTGTGCTATAGGCCTATTTCCTTAAACCAAAGAAAACCAGTTAGCACCAAAAATGACTGCATGTGTTACAGGTGCTGTTGGATGGCATGTGAAACATTTGTGCCATTATGAATGGTGGGGGTTTTTTTACCTACATCCTAAGTCTGGGCATGCAAGGCCATGTCACTAGTTTCTGCTATGACTTGGTGGGTCTGGCACCTGGGAGAGTGATGAGGAAAGTAAATGAAAGATGAGAGAAAACTGACATAGCAACAAATCCACAATTGTGCCCTAATGGACCTACATACCCTTCTAAAAAAGCTAAAGGCAGCAGTTGTGTGATTTCAGAAGTAAGTTTCACATATTAATATAAAAGGACCACAATTCAATACATTTTACTATGAAAAGTGGATTACCAAGTATAGAGACTCCTTTGTGATTCCACTGACAACTCCTCCACTGGACAAAAATGAGTGCTTGTTACCCTGACAGTTTCTAGGGATAAAGCTTCCTGCAAGCTCAAGTGACTGAGTACCCATGGGGATATCCCATTCATGGTTAACACATTCAGCACAAATACTTCTCTCATTGATCTAAAGCTGCCAATGTCTGCATACCACTGAACAAAATTAGTACCTAGGTTTCTCACACTGAACACTCTGAAAATAAGGACCCCGCAACTAGTGGCCAGCTCTGAAAATTCTGAGAGCCTTCTCTGATGCCATATAGGAAATGTGTAACAGAGCAATACCTTAACTACAAAACCATTCTCATTTGATGTAGTGTTCTTCTTTATTAACTACACAGTCTCAGCTCTTAAAGCCAATGAATTAGAATTGATCCTACAACAACCTCCATTCACTGCACAGCTACGTTCATCATCCTTCCTGTGTGAAGACTAAACAGAAATCTCCTCATTTGAAACCATAACAGCCTGACTTGTCAGTAATATTTGAACCCAAGACACTCAGATCCGGAGCATGAACTTCTACCACTTGTACTAAAAGATTCCTTGGCTGCATTAGTAAGCTTTTAGCCTCTCTGTGAACTGGAGGCGGCAATCTCTGTGTCAAAGGGTTACATAACAGTTCTGTAATATTTCTAGTATCCAGATTTGTGAACTCCATGAGAAGGCAGTAAGCCCAGTGAGTAGGGCAATTGTTACAACCAGGACAGCAAAACTGGCACATTTATTTGCTAAGTTAATGTGTCTAAATGAGACTTGGGTCAACCTGAAGATTTGTTTTCCCACACCTGCCAAATGCAAGCTCACTGATAAAGGTTATGAAGTGGAGAAGGAAGCACTAAGGCATATTAATCTTCCAGACCTCAACTCAGACTACATTCCCCTGAACTGTGATCTAGTTCCTATGACTAAAAGATGTATTGATGAAGGAGACTGAGCGAGCAAGTTGACTAGTGGGTGCAGCTCAGTTATAAATGCCCAGACTGGGTAGATGGAATCCATACATTGTGTGATAATACGAGACAGTGGCTTATAGATTTGGAAGTTGATATCTGACACCATGCGGAAGTAGTAAGGTCCGTGAACATCAGCAATGCAGCTGGAAGTCTTCAGCAAATTAAGGAACAAGCTTCTGTAGTTATTATTTTGTACATCAAATAATTTGGTCAAATCTAGAAAAAAAATTCTGGAGACACCAAAAGAAGGAAACTAGGTTTACCTTCCTATAGAAAGTCAAGTTTTTGCTCCAAACACCTACAGACCTACAGCTAGGTCCACATAGGGACTTACGTGGAATTTAGGCACCTAAATCCAATCTTGCACTTCTCAAAACTCTTCCTAACCCTATAGATGCCTAAAGCTTGCAGGGATAAGCTGTTGCAGATTAGTTTGTAGATCTTAACAGGGATTAGGTGTGAGAAAGGCAAGACTGAGGCACTACTAGGCATGCACGCAAGCAGAATGTCAGGCATCTTAGGAACCCAGTTGATTAAAACTAACTCACCATGCACTGTATAGGGAGCCTACATGCCTACTACAGGGCTATGGAATTCACTCTGAGGACCAGGTGCCTAGAAGCCAGTTATCACAATGCCTAACTCGCGTGTCTCTAAAATCATTACCAAAAAAATGTCAAAGGCAGGGAACAAAATTAATATTAATTTCCTAGACATAGCCCCAAACTTCACTAAAGCTTCTTATCCTCCACCAAAAAAATCAGCCTAAGACAGGGACTGAGAACAGAAAATTTCAACCCAAATTATATCAAGGTGACAAAAACCTAACAATTGAAAGTGGGAATTTACCACAGAAAATGTTGACCAATGTTAACTATGAGTACCACTATATGCATGGTCTATATCAGGGGTGAGCAAAATCCATCCCTCCAGGCCATTCTATCCAGCCTATGGGGCCCCTAAAAATTTTAGTAAATTAATATTTGTTTGCTTCTGGCTGGCTGTCAAAGAAGACAGGGGCAGTAGGACCCAGAGGGAGCCGGCAGGACAGAGCAGCCCAGCCCCAACCCACCCCCAGCCATTTCCCTGCCTTCCTGACCCCACACTGCTCCAGCACCACGTGGCTCCCAGCTGCATTGCTGGGGAGTGGGGAGGGGTGTAGGGAGTGGCAGAGAGAGAGAGAGAGAG
>NW_017729025.1:96655465-96655669 GCF_001723915.1 Gavialis gangeticus
GTGTGTGTGTGTGTGTGTGTGTGTGTGTGTGTGTGTGTGTGTGTGTGTGTAAAGATAGGCAAAGTGTGTGTGTAGTGTGAGTCCCACATGCACATCCCATCATACATGTGCACGCACACACCCTACCCTGCCATACCCATAGACCCCCACACCCCCTCACAGCCCAGCCACCCTCCCACTCCACACATTCTCCCACAAACCCCA
>NW_017729025.1:96655680-96659059 GCF_001723915.1 Gavialis gangeticus
GGGGCAAGGGGAGGGACTTCTGGTGGCAAAGGTCAGAGGCTAGGGGGGTCGGACTTATGGTCACAAAAAGGCGACCGGGGGCGGGGCACCTGTCAAGGGGCGGGGCTACCCATATGGCCCTCAACAGTATGCCAAAACTCGGTAAGCAGCCCTCCACCTGAACTAATTGCCTGTCCTTGTTTTAAATGTAGGGTTGCCAACTCTCTCAATATTTATTGTGTTTTTAAAGTTCCACCCTTGGAGACTACACCTGAAAGTCAGCTTTCATGTAATTACTTGTAAAACTAAGTTTTTAATTCTCATGGTAATGAAAATAAGCTTGAAAACATGAACTTGCAAAACAAAGTCAAAAGGCAAATGTACAAAAAAAAATCTACTTTTTTTGTAATCTCATGATATTTTGGACCTAAACCATCATTTTAGAACACTCAGGATTTTCAAATTATAAATATCCACTGTGAATAATCCTCTTATAGAAAAGTTCTGTGGCTATCATAACAGCCCTACCCTACCACTTAATTGGCTCCTTGGGTATACAGTAGGTTGGGGTGGGTCAAAGCTCAGCTTGCTCTAGCCTTTGCATTTTGATGTAGAGGCCCATAGAGGACAACTATAAACTGGCACCATTTAAATCAGCCCTGAGAAGGGGGCCTGACTCAGGAGTCAGGAGGCCTGAAGGTGTCTTTTTCTGTGCTAACTGGAAGAAAGAAAGAATACAAAATCTAGCCCATTTTTTCCAATCTAGTGAGAGACCTAGTGCCAAACTAAGGCACACAATGAGAACAAAACTCCAAATCTAGGTCTGCTATAATTTAAAAAGCACACAGAGAAACATTATCTGTCCTGGAGTACTGAAAGCACAGAATCCATACTGGTATGATGTCTTTTATCCATATCAAATAAAGCCTGTCACAACTGTGAAAAAAAAAATAGACTGGGAAAAAAATCCATAGATCCACACCACGTTTTTGTCTTCCATTTAGGAATCAACTCACTCCAAAATTCAGACCTCTTGCCACTTAGAAAATAGGACAGCCATGTGGTTTTATCAACAAAAGTACCACCAGAATATAATGAGAATTTAATTTTCCTGGGATTTGTTATTTGGAAATTTTGCAAGCATAGCATAACCTTTATAGAGAAACACTATACAAATCTTAATCAGTTGGTGAATAAACAATATCCTCAGTATTATAGAAAGCTTTTGTGTTTTGATTGGGTATGGGGTGGGGGAAGTGATTATTAAATATCAGTTATTTAGTACAAAAGCCATTTTAAAAATTTAAAAGCATGTGTGAGAAACTTTAAAGAGTCCACCTAATGTAATTTCCATAAGTACTTTTTAAATATTAGAATTTAGAAAGCAGGCTCAACAGATTTAAAAGTTGATCTTGCACTTGTGGAAGTTTACAAAACCCAATCTACCAGGTTCAATTTCTGGTAAATTATCACAACACAATTTAGTAACATCACAAAGTTTTTAAAACATTTGAACTAGTAGTTTGCACAATATGGAATACAACAGGTCAGTAAAATATGCATTATTTATTTTCCTGATATATTTTTGGAGTTGTTTAAATACTGCTTTTAGAAATGCTGTTAGGTCCATCTCAGTAAGTGGAAGTATAGAGACTGCTAGTGCTTCCAACTCTGGATAAATAGAGAATCTGTTCTTATTTACTGAGGAATATCACTGTTACAATATATTTAAAAAAGCACTTCAGCAGAGGCTATAGAAGCACTTAAAGGAGCTGCAGTATTTCTAGACAATTTTGTTGGCTCCAGTTATCAAAGCACTTTAAGTTTCCAGTTCAAAGCAGGAGAAACAACAACAAATATTGCACAAGAAATGTTTATCTATATCAAAAGCATTTTAATAAAGTGTTTTATAAATCAATGCAGAGCTGCTCCCTCATGCCATTTCCACTCTCATACGTAATGTTTTACTTTTGAATTCTGGCTACTTTTTGTGTGTCGTGTACTGTGCTTACTGACCTCTGGTATAATAAATACATAACAAACAAATTTAAAAGTCCAGGGAGGTGCAAACTTATTAAAATGAGCTGGGCAAGTTGTGCAATAAATTATCCTGTCATTGTCATGGATAGTCAAACATCTTGTCTGTCTGTAAATGCAAAATACTGCCATGCAAAGGTGTGTCTTTAAGAGTAAAGCAAGGGCAGTTGCATTACTGAACCAGTTTTCCTGTGTACTTCAACATAACTAAACTGGTCTGTTTTATAAGTTGGGAGAGTGTTTTTGAAAATATAAAGCCAAATGTATGGAACTTGCACAGACTTCAAAATGTTAATTTTAGGATAACCCAGCTGCAAATAACATAGCCATATAATCATTTTAAAGATGTGGCTTTTACAGGCAGTGTCAGTGCTACAAAAAAAGTCAATAAAATATTTATCATTGACAGGGCTGGTAGAACTGCCCATCATTAAGATTACCCAGCACTTCCCCATATAAAAACCGGTTTTCAGTCACTCATAACTAAACCGAATGTCAACCATTTTGACTGATGGTTTCCAAGAGCCAGAGGCAGGGGGAGGAGGAATAGATTCAGCCAAGAGGCCTCAGGGACGATGCACACCAGAGACTGGCAGAGGAGTCGGAAACTGACTGGATTTCAGTGGGCAGATGGACTGGCTGAAGAAGACTGAAAGTCAGATGGGAAGATACCAGTACTTGCCAGAGAAAGAAAATTAATGTGTGATCAGGTAACTTAAAAAATGTTGTAATATGCACCCAGATAGGGATGGCTCCAGGTTTCAGACACAGAATATTCTGGCATTTCCTCATTTTGAGTGTTTGACTTTGAAATGCTTATATTCCTTTAGTTTAGTGTTCTGTGGGACCATCCCCACCTTTGCTCCCCCTCCAGACACCCAAACACAGAGCAGCTGAATGTTCAGCACCTTTGAAAAACCATGTCACTTATTTAGCTCTTTTTTCAGTCTTGGCCTTGACCTTTCAGTTTTCCCCTCTGGGCTTGGAATGCATGCTAACTTCCAATAATCCTTTCCAAGCTAATGGCCTGATTGTATGAGATATTTAGTTCTTTCTTGTATATCTGTCTTCTCATAACAGGGAATTTATATCAGATATTTCCACCCTTTTTGTAAATCTATGCATCATTTCTTTAAGGACTTAAGCTAGTTTTTCAAGGCATGTCCTGGGCTTACATAACAGTCAGGCACCAAAATGCATCAATAAGGGAACTTATATATACACATGTGCTCTGGGGTTGGGGGAGGTGGTGCTTTAATTAGAGTGGCTCATAGAGCAGCATCTTGTGTATTAGCATCCCCACACTTCAAAACAGTGGCAGGGGCACTTGAACTAAAGCTCATTCAAAGAGCTTTAGTTCAAG
>NW_017729025.1:96659126-96674863 GCF_001723915.1 Gavialis gangeticus
GCACTGGGAGTAAATCTCATTCAAAGAGCTTTAGTTCAAGTGCCCCCGCCAGCATTTTGAACTGCAGGAATGCTAATACACGAGACGCGGGAGGCTGCTGGAGCGCAGGAATTACCACGTTTCAGCAGACTCCGCCTGTCAGAGTAGCCCCCATGCTCATGTACCAGCACCCTCTGTGTTAAGGAGTGTGGTTATCTCAGTAGTCCTTTCCTGACTAATGGATTTGAAATTGAGATGGCAAATTGAACAGCAAAAAAAAGGAGTCTATTTCTGTAACATGGGACAGGCCACTTTATGGTTATGATGAAAAATGTAATCACCTATTTTCAATTAGACATATATTTATACATAGGAACCTATCAAAATTTTCATTTCACGGAAATCGCAAAACCTGGCATTGCCCACAAAAGCAGGCAAAGTCCATGAAATCTGCAACTAAAGCAAGCAAACAAGCAAGCGAGCTCTGAGAGGGCTGCCTGTCATTTGCCACCCCCCACCAATTGGTGGCAAGGGGTGGGGCTGCATGACAGACAGCCTTCACAAACAATCAGCAGTGAGCAACAGACCCATGTGACAGACAGCTCTCATAGCCAATCAGCATGAGGGGTGGAGGAGGGGCACCAAGATCAGTCAGTGATTATGGCGGCTGGCCCTACGATCTCCCAGTAAAATTGGATGGCTGCTTCCTTGAGTTAGGTAGACCAGCATTTCCCAACCTTTTTCACCTCATGGCACACTTACTTGGCCTCCCCCACCACAGCGGCTGAGTGGAGGTGGGAGGGGAGGTGGGGGGATGGTGACCACCCAAATGCCACAGACCAGGGGAAGAGGGAGGGGGGGGAAAATTGGGTAATAAGTGGCTGAATGCCACAGACTGGGGAGGGAGTAGCGAGCAGTGGAACGCCATGGAGCAGTGGGAAGTGGGTGGCGCGGCGTTTGAATTACTGGCTAGAGCCACCCCCCCACATATACCTATCTGGCTGCCCACAGCAGCAGCAGGCGGGGGTACATGGCTCTAGCCAGGTGGGGAACGTGGCTCCAGCCCAAAATGCTGCAGCATACCCATTGGGAAACTCTGAGGTAGACCCCTATTTATAAACACAAGGGTGTATCTGTGTTGCTTGATTATGGCACCAGGTGGCACTATACTGAGATGCGACACTCCAGGCATATTATCCCCCAAACCAGAAGTAATGTAGCTGCCTTGGACTCCTGATTAACCTACCCTACACAGCCACACAATTAATGACACAATAGGAAACAAGCCACAACATTTGTCCAAAAAATATGTGCAATAATTTTGTGGCTGTTTTAATCACACTTTAAATAGGTGTGACATGGTCTCCACCATGCAGTCCAATGCCAGCTGCATTGCGAGGCTTGGCTGACAGCTCCCCAGATGTTGGTATGTTGACAGCCATGTAGTGCTGCCCTGCACTGGGTTGAACCCCAGGGTTTTCAGGGTTCTCTCTCACCAGATTTTCTGACATCCTGGAGCACGGGGCTCTGGGAAGCAACTGGAGACTTCGGTGTAGTCCCAGGGCTGAGACCAACAACCAACTGATTGTCGGTCCCAGCCTTCAGATCCCACCAGTCTTGAACTGGCTCTGGTGTGTCTGGGGCTGGGACTGACAATCAACAGATTGTTGGTCCCAGCCCTGGGACTGTATTGGTTCACTGGACACCTAGCCTTCAATTTGCTGGTGCAGGGTGAGCCAGGCTCATGATCCCAGGGTACCCTTGCACTGGTAAATAGTAATGGCACGAGTGGACTCTGATCTCCAATCTCAACAATCATGCCTTCTGCCATGCCACACGTGCATGGCAGAATGCACAATTTTGGGATTGGGGGTCAGATCGCAATTTCATGAACATGGGCCAGGTGCCTTAGCTCAGAGCTTGTCTGCATATGTAGAGATATTTCAGACAGTAGTTTTGGGCACAAAAACTATCAGTATTTGGTACAAAAACACACTAACAAACAAAACAAGGAAAAGCAAATTATCAATACCAAATTGGTTAGTTTGGCTTGGCTGATACCTGCTTGATGGCATCTGGTTAGACCTCTTTGGTAGGCTGACAGGCTAAGGACAGACATTACATATAAACTGGTATAAGTAATCAGAAACCAATTCAAATCTGTAATACAACGTAAGTTCAGTGCACATAAACTGCTTTCAAAATGGCCAAAACCAATTTAAGATAAACCTGGATGGATGTAGTATCAGACTTAAATTAAACCAGTTTATTGAACTTCTGTCCCAGACCCCCTCCAGATTCAAGTTATCTCAGTCCGGCAGCACACCAGGATGCTTTGTGCCTTCCCTGCAATGCCCCCCTTGCAGGGTTCGTAAGTGAGCCTTGGCCCAAGGTGTCTGCTAAAGCCAAGCAGGGCAGCATGCTCTAGCGCTACCCCAGCTTCTGGCTTGAGCTACTGCAGGCATGTGGCTGCATTTCTGGAATCAAAAGTGAATGTGTGTTCACTTGCTTATCAGTGCAATCTATGCAGCTTAGACTAACCTGCAAAGATTGAATCAGTTCAGCCTTGAGTTTTTTGACTGCCTGTATTTAGCCAGTGTCCAGGAATTAATGTGCTTATCGGTAGAAGTTTGTCCCAACTATAACTCGAATGACCTGTTCTTCCATCTGTCAACAACAGCACAAGAAGAAGATCTGCCTCCTACCAAGGAACCAGAAAAACCAGCAACTGTACTCTGGAGAAAAGCTTGCAAAGTTTATGCAAGCTCACTGGTGTAATTTCGTTCCTCCTTACTGCTAGCAGCAGCAGTACAAAGGCAAGGATGAGGCCATCATACTAATGATAGCACAACTGCAGCAACTCTTTAAATACAATAACCTCCTTCCAACATTGAAAAGGAAGAAGAGAAGAAAGAGAACATGGTCTTTCCTCCTGACAGAAGGAACAGAGGCAACCTGCTCTCTTGCAGACAGGAGCTAGCTCAGCATACAACTTTTCTCAGTCCTGGAGTTTTCGAGTACTGACTCAAAAATCAGTACTGTACTCTGTCTGTCTTCCTGTTCCAGGAAACAACAAAGTGAGAACATTCAGTGCCCCTGGATGCCCAAGTAATCAGAGTCAAACACCCACTTGTAATTTCTGACTGACCAAAGCTTTGTTCCTGTTCTATCAGTCATAGACATGGCCGCAGTAATGGACCTTTGGCTTTGTTTACTGCAATCCACTATATCAAGAAACATCCAGAAAAGGCTTGAACTGGTTCAAAATGTATTGGCTTGTTTGCAGTTTGTTGTGAGCAAATGGCTCCGCTCTCTGCTTGACTCCCTGCTGAATATAAAGATCTGTTCAAGGTTTCTGTCCTGATAGCCAAAACTAGCACTAGCTATCTTTTCCTACTGTAGCCATGACCTGCCATAACAGCCATATTCCTCTGCAACCATGAAACCACCAACCAATGGAGAGAAATAGAATTTTTATCAGTGGTGCTAGAGAATTTGCTCTTGCAAGAGATAAAAGTAACTACAGTGTTAACAGTTTTCATTGCTAAAATATTTCCTTACTTTCCTTTGCAGCCTTAATATACTATTATACTTTAACACTAAAAGATGGAGAAAAGGGAGAAAAATGAACAAAAAGAATTACATGCACAAATTATTTCAAAAGCATCCACTAATTTGAGTGCTACATTTTTGCATACATGATTTGAGGTACCAAGGACCTGATTTCAGAGGTGCTGAGTCTCCCCCCTTATAGGAACTAGCTATAATTTTGAGTGCTTACCATATCTGAAAATCAGCCCAAGCATTTCTTAGTAAGGCGTCTAAAATTAGTATTGCTTCTGAGAACATTGATAGTTCTTCGAAAAAAAAATATTCATGCTTACTTGCATCTTATTGTCTAACCACATCCCAGCTTCCCTTTCTCTGCCAACACCACCCAAAGTACTTTCAAGTCTGTTTTTTTTTCTTTTCATGTCACTCTTCAAGCACAGTAAAACCTCTCTCCGGTGCTGTCAGTTGATCAGGTATTACTGATTTCACTGACCGTAACGAGGGCTAGCAGCCTGAGAGGCAGCTTGCAGGTGGCAAAGGGGCTTGATGAAAGACTCACCTGGCAGAAGGCCAGGCTTGAGCCATGTAAGCCCTGAGCCTGAGCTGGTCGGGTACTCTAGTCATGAGAGCTATGAAGTGAAGAGCTCCTTCTAGTAGAACTCCTGAATTGTCTGGAACAAAGTAACTGCAGACCCAGGAGCAGGAGGAGGTTACCTGGGACAGAGAGAGGCTTGTCTAAACAGGCAGGTGGCCTTGGTTTTATGTTAAACCCAAAAGACATTTAGGTGCTTGCCAGGAGGTGCAAGTGTTTTTAAGTGAGTTATTTAGCCTTGAGCCCTGCTGAGGGCAAGCTCAAAGCCCACTTAGAGAACTAGTGGCCTGAGAGGGGCTAAGAGTGGAGCCCACCAGCAAGTGCAGTACCCCAGAGAATGGAGATCAGAAGATGCATGAGCCCAGAGCCCTGATAGGGGCTGGGAGTGGGATCACAGGATCAAGGAGCCCAGAACAGGGCTGAGAGAGAGCAGGACTAAAAAAGTCCCAAAATCAGAGAGTGGCAGAGAATTGGAATAGGGGGTCCACCAACCTAGATAGGGGTTGCAAGCTGGAATAGAGGGTCCACAAGTCTGAGAGGGGTTGCAAGCGGGACCCAAATGTCAATGCACCCAGAGAAGGGGTGAGAAGTGGACTAGAGTGTCCATGCGCCCAGAGAGAGAGGTGGAGCATGGGACCAGGGTCCAAGAACCCAGGGAGGGGGTACATGAGCGACCAGGGGGTCTGAGGGCCCAGAGAAGGGACTGAGCATGAAACTGAAGAGCCTGAAAGTCCAGGAAGGGGCTGAGCGGGTGACAAGGGAGTCTAAGAGCCCAGGGGAGCACTTAATATGGGACCAGGGTCTGAGAACACAGAAAGGACTGAGAAGTGACCCCAGGGTCCCAGAACTCAGAGAAGCTGTGGAAGTGACCAGAGTGCCTGAGAGCCCCGAGAGAGGGTTGGGAGTATTGAAAAGCCCAGAGAGGAGCTGAGTGGAACATATCAGGGATATATATCATTGGGTAATAACACCTGCAAAGCTTGGGTCATGGTGCAGGGGCAGAATGGAGCCATACAATTAGCCCTTAAGGCTGCAGGTGCCCTGCAGAGGCACAAGCAGGTGGAGAAGCCCTAGTGAGCCTGAGGGCTGAATGGAAATTAGTGGGGTCGCAGCTTTCCAACAGTCCCCTCTGTTTGTTAACCCCACTTGTTGCATTCTCTTAAAACATTTTGTGGCACCCAAAACAGTGGCACTCTGATCTGATTGAGCTCTCTAGCTATTACTGCAATCATAATTCTTCTGCTGTGTAGTATTTAGCAAGTATTATACATTTCTACTGTTCACATCTCCTTTCAATTCTAAATTACAACTTGGGTATACATCACAAGCAAAATGGTTTACTAAAAAACAAGACAAACCTCTATGATTCCTACAGTCAGATTTGCCAGTGTGCATAAAAAATCCAAGGGAAATATATATACCTTTCTGAATACATTATTCTTTACAGAGGACTAACAGAGGCTCAGTACCTGTACAAATCAGGGGGTAAATGAGAATTAAGGGACCTTAAAATTGGGGACCCTATCTCTGAATGACTCCACTTTGCTTTTGCCTCTGTGAGCCAACCTAAAGTGCAGTCAAAACAGTAGTTGTGAACAACTCCCACACAAAAGATGCAAGGTAGTGGCAAGCCATTTTGCACTCTCCTCTTTCTCTGCACATCCATACAGGAGCCAGCTACCATCTTTCTAGGCCTCTGTTAGATAAAGCAATGAAAAATGATACTTGCATTACAAGTAATTCTTATTAATTGAACCTAACCTTGCTCTAGCATCTACAGCAGAGCTTACGTACTATGTTGTAAGAGAGATTTCAGTATTTTGTGCTATAGCTACCATACCAAAGCAATTCTTAAATACCATAAGTGGTGCATAATACAATTTTTATTAAAAACTGATTTATCATTTGTTTCGAGTCTAGGCCTCCCTCTAGGAAAGGGCTGAAGGTATTTTAGTTGGCATGCTCTTGTACATATCATAGATTAAATGTTTAAATCCTTTAAAACATTATTTTTAAATAATAAGAAATTGCAAAGCATAATCATTTATGTACAATGCAAGGCCAGTTAAGTGAGGTCATGTGGTAATATAAGCTTTATGATGGTAAACTGATGAAATATGATGACTGTAAATGTCGTTTACTTGGTGAAAGATCAAAAGGTGGTGTCTTAAGTCTATATAGATGTATACAATATAACTATGTCACTTTCCTGTTTCAAGCCTGTCTTTCTGCTCTTTCAGAGTCTAAACTACACTATTTTCCACTGGCTTGCTGACCTGTAATTCATGCCACCTCTGAATCAAGACCAAAGTCTTCAGAGGCATCTTACTGATGAGACTGAACCTTAGGGCTGAGAGAAGCAAAAATTATACTGTGGATTTATCTAGAAAAGGACTCCTCTAGAGCCATTACCTGAAGTCTGGCGCTATCCTAAAGCAGTCTAAATCTGTAATAAGAAGACAGCCAAATTAATGTATTCTATGCGGATCTGCCTTTTGAGGACCATCCAGGCACTTCAGCTGGTGCAGAAAGTGGGCACATGCCTTCCGACAGGGGTGGGCCACCAGGAACACATGACTCCAGTGCTCCAGGGTCTGCACTGACTTCCAGTAGTTTTCGGGCAGCAATTCATGGTGCTAATTTTGACCTATAATGTCCTAAACAGTCTGGGCCCTACATACCTAAGGGACTACCCTCTCTGCTATGTTCCATCATGATTCCTACAGTCAGCCAAGAACAATCTTCTGCAAGTACCATCTGTACACCAAGTTAATTTGGCCAAAACATTTGGGACGTCACTCTCAGTAGTCACTCCTGAGCTCTCTAATTCCTTCTGCCTTGTGGTCAATCAATCAGAGTCTGAGCCTTAGCATCCTCTGAAAGTATTTCAAGACCTTTTTTTATTTGGGCAGGCCTTCAGCAGGCAAGTTTAAGTTTTGTGCCATTGCCAGGGAGTTTCTTCTATTACATATGATTTTATTTTAACATTTTATCCCTATTTGTAACTGATACTTTTTAAATGGTACCTGCCTAAGCCTCATTTGGGGGAGGCAGTATATAAGCTTAATAAAATGAATAAATAAATAATTTTATATGGCATCCTTCATAACTGTACACTGCAAATCCTTTTAAACAATTAAAGATATAATGACAACATTAAACAATAGGAAGCAATATAATCACTGTTAGCATGTCCGTTCAGGGTACCGCTGGATCCCCTGGTTCTCGCCTGCCACGACTTCAGTCTTGTTAAGGAAATGGGGAGGAAAGAGATGGTGAGCTAATTAGTGCCCGTGGAAGGACCACGCTTGGTCTATTTCATAATCTAAGTGCTTTTTTATTCTCTTTTTACAGGAAACCAGTACAAAGGCAGCAGCTTGTCCACGTCATTCCTGGATCACCCCCGTACTCCAAAGAGGATTCCCGGCTCACAATTGGGACGGTAAGTGAGGGACGCATTCTGGTCGCTTGGGCTGTGTGGGATGGTCTGTGCCTGTAGAATCCCCTCCACCCCTGCTTGCCCTGTGAAGGGAGTCTCCGGACTTCTCAGTTTTTATTAGAGTCCTTGTCCACTCCCCATATTCACAAAAAATGAGAAAAATAAAAAAAAAACTTTCTTGGTTTGGTTCCAGCTGGGTTTCCCGCCACTAATTGCCTCATTAGCGGCTTGTTAAGGACACCACCCAGCCTCCATTGCCACATGGAGCCAGCGTGCAGGTTCACTAGTTCTCCCGCAGTCAGGTCTCGCCCTCTTGGCCCCCGGCGTCCCTCTCCCTTCAGGGTCTGCTTGTTGCCAGGTCTCTTCAGTGGTCTGGGCAGGGGACACTTCTCCCGCCGCCCCCTCTTGTTTCCCATTGGCTCTCTCCACCCTGCTGCAGCAACCGCGGCTTCTTCCCGTGCCACAACTTCAGGGGTCTGGGCAGGGGACACTCCTCCCACTGCCCCCTCTTGCCGGCTGTCTCCGCCCTACTGCAGAAACCGTGGCTTCTATCTTCCCCGCAACTCACCGCCGTTCTCGCGGATTCCCCATAAGTAGTGCATGGGTCTGGGCTCTGGCTGATCCTGCGATGTGGATCCTCCCTCTTGGATCGTCTTCCCCAGAGAGTCTTCCCCGGAGCTCCTATCTGGTCCTCTGTGGTGCCCGAAGGCACCTTCCCCTCAGGAGCATTCTCCTCATATCCCCTGGGCACCAAGCCCCATTGGCTCTCTGCGGGCGTGGGGCATCTCCTCACCCTGCTGGCTCATAATTACTTTCAGCTGTGTGATTTTCCCCAGTAACAGGGCCTCGGTCTGGAGCCCTGTTACAATCACGATTAAAAAAAAAAAAAAAAAAGGATAACAGCAGCAGAGGAAGAAACAAATCAGGAGTCTAAGGCAGGGGAGAAGTGAAGAGTCTACTGAAGGTAGTTACTAGCCCTAGAAGCCGCTCAGCAGCATCTTCTGGAAAGCCTGAGCTGCCATTAAACTGGCAGTATGCCCTGTAGATCAGTGGTCTCCAACCTTTTTAAGTAGGAAATCATCTTTGGCATTCAAAAGCAACCCAAGATCTATCGTGTGCTGCTGCCACCCCACTTGCCCAGCAAGTAAGTCTGTGGAGAGGGAGTGGGGGAGATCAAAGCAGAGGGGAAAAAAAAATTATTTGTGGGTGTGCCTTCCCAGCAGAGAAGTCCCACCCGGCCAGGCCCCCACTCAACTTACTCTGCAACACAGTCCCTCACTGTGGCACTCAGCCCCTACCCCCTACCCCAGCCTCAGATCGACTCTAAGAGGCTCCAAGATCTACCATTGAATCAAGATCCACTGGTTGGTGACCACTGCTGTAGATGCAAGAACACGGCAACAACTTATGTTCCAGTTCAAACAAGACATCAATTGTCTTTTTAACTGCAGTAGCTTTCCCTGCCCCCATACAGCACCTGGCTGGGCTCATTGGTCACTACTCAACTAGCAATGCCTTCTAAAACCTCTGTAAAGGACTAGCTGGCAAGTAGCTCCCACACTGAAGCACCCTCATGCTCCAACCAGCTGGGTTAGTGTCTACATGTGCGCTGCTGCACACAAAGGAACTCCAAGTAGATACAAGTACTACCCTGCTGCAGAATTAATTAGTTCTGTGCATCCTAAAAGGGGCACTCATGAACACATATCCATTATGTGTGATATCCAGGGATCCTGGTTTTGTCTGATTTTAAAAAAATCTCCAATTTTCAGGTTAAAAAAAGTAACCCAAAATCTACACTTTTCTGTGATCAAACTGAAACACCACTATATGTATGTATGTATGTATTAGTGGTATTCCATTTTAATCAAAAAAAATGTGGATTTTGAATTATTTTTTTAACCCAAAAATTGGAGTTTTTTTTTTTAAATCAATGAAAACCAGGACTTTTTTTTTTTTTTAATTTGTATCCGAGACCAAATAAGCCAAAACTAATTCCAAATCTAAGAGTCCGGAACTATAAGTGGCCCTACTACCAGAAAACATCCTCCACCCACACCTGGGGCTTCAGATGTTTCCAAAACCTTTGGCAGACATCCTACTTGCAGGCCCAAGCCCAGAGGCTTGGGGTTCAGATGCCCCCAAGTTTTGCTTACCCTGAGCCATAAGGCCCTTGAAGCAAAAAAGGGAGGAGACACAGAGAAAACCAGGGTCCCCAGTACTATCAGTACAAAGCCAAAAAGCTCAAGATTTACCATATAGTTCATTGGTCTGGGCTCTGCAAGAGACCTGGCATTTCAAGCCCCCACCTCAGAAGTGCCAGCAGCACTTCTGGTTTTCCAAGACCCCCTCCCCCCAGCCAGGGATCAGCTGCTGGGGAGACCCCCCCACCACCCATGGCTGATAGGCAGCTGGTGCCCCATCCCAAAACAGGAGGCACCAGTCACCCATGGGTGTCAGAGCTTGCTCTGGTCCTCCTGATGCCAGCCTAGTACTGCATTACCTCAAGAGACAGTCCCAATTCCCTATAGAAGGAACACCCAAATGTTTTCTTAAGGGCTACAAACACAAAAACGGTTCTTTCAGGAAGGTGGAAACAACTGACCACCTCCTTTGGTGGTGCCATACAACGAGGTAGAGAGAAGGGTAATCGTATTCCTCATGATAGTGATAGTGGTCAAGACCATGACCAGAGGGGCAGTATTGTACAGGCACCCAACCAAGCAGTAAAGGACCCAGACAACCACTTTGACCAGTTCATCTCCTGCTTCAGGAACACCCTGTGGAAGACAAAGAAACTGCTCATGTACAGACTCACAAACCTCTCAGTTGAGGACTGTCAGGATAAGACTGAGTGAGATGCAGCTGCACTACAAAAAGTAAGTAGAGGATGACAGAGAGGAGATGGCGGACATCACATGGAAGACAGGGGACTGGCATAGACTGTTCAGGGGCAGGACCCCCAAAGAGGATGAAAAAGAGGAGGAGGAGGAGGAGGAGGATGACAAGGACACTGACAAAGAAGGGGTGAGCAATGAGGACAATGGGGAAGAAGACGACAACAAAGCCAACGTGGACTAAGGACTGGGGAAGGGGACCAGAGCAGGTGGGAGATGGGAAGAAGAGGGGGAGGTAGAGGGATTGGGGGCAGTGCAGCATAATTTTAACAGCTAAAAAGATGGTGACCAGGGTGTGCTGGTGCACAGTGTGGTCACTGTAATGGGAAGTGAATATTGTAACAATATATATGTGTTAAGGACTGTCAAGTGAACTGAACCGGTCACATGGCAGGGCTGTTAGAGTAGAGTTTGTGTGTGTGTGTGTATTTTTGTAAAACCTAAAACCTGTGATAGGTTCCCTCAGTATGTTTGCCCCATGTGGGCCACATGTTTTATAATAATGCTCAGCACTGGCTGCATTTAATCAACTTCATAGTTGGCTTCCATTACTGAGCACATTCTGTTTTTGGCAGCAGCTTAATGATAGATAATGTATTCACTGAGGTTTCCTTGTATGCAAATATAATATAAGGGGCTTTTTTTCCCCATGCTGATCAGGGGCGGGGGGAAGAGGGAGGACACTGTCTTGTATTTAAGTAAATACAGTATTAGTGATTTGGGATGAGATCCACAAAAGTATTTAGGGATACAAGTATATTTTTAGATCTGACACTTAGGTATTTGCAAGAAAAAAATCTTTTAGTCCATTTGTTTTGTAAATTGTGCTTGTCTCCTACTTGTACAGGAGACCAACAAATGAAAAAATGATTCATTTTCATCTGGAGTACATGCATACAAACACTGCATTCAGATATGACCATAGGCTCATTCTCAGTAGATGGCTGAATACTTAGTATCTCAATCAGCCTTTTTAACACAAGTCTCAAAATTCAAACCCTCAAACCCCTTACTAACCTACTGTTTCTTAGCTTTGGTCCTTGTCTGTTTTTAAATTATGTTATCTTTATTGTGTACATTTTGTGTAACAGGAGTGGTAGGCTTCAACTTTAGTGAAGACTGGCTGAGTTAAGACTAGTTTTATATCTAGAATGAATTTATATGACAGCAATAATACATGATAAATTGTGTAGGCATACTAGCATACCATATGCCTCAGAGAGGGCAATAGTACAAAATCAGGTGTGTATATTAACTATCCACATATTATGGGAGTATTATAGGCTCAAAATTGAAACTGAAGTATTTTAAAGAGCACTGGAACACCAAGTGCCATATTCCTACATCTCCATTTTTTCACATCTTACTGCTTTTATAAAACATTTAAATAAACGTGGGCTGGCTAACAAGAGTCAATCCAGACCTTATACTGATCACATATTCAATATGGAACTTCCACAGGCCAGACTCTCTTTATTTTCTCAGTTTTATTCAGTGAAAGATTATGTAAGCAGGAAACCACTGTAAGTGTGTGGTTTGATGGTATAGCAGCTGAGCTTGAGGTAAGACACTTTGCTTCTACTTTTCAGATGCGCCACAGATTTCCCACATAAACCTTAGGAAAGTCACTCTGGTGCATCATTTCTACTTCCCTCCTCTACCTACAGTGGTATGCTAATACCCTCTCAGAGGGAGTGAGCAAATATTTTCAAAGATCTTTCAGATCCTGAAATAGTGTTAGAAAGAGCAAAGGAATATTTGGATCTAATGGGCATTGGCACTGTAGTTTCTTTTAAAATAATACTGTATATTGGATTCTTGTCAGAAGCTATCACAAAGCTTTATTTCTCTGTTAGCGTGAAAAGCTGTTTTTTGTATTGTACTGAAGCTTTTTGCGTGGTGTCACAAGCTTTTCTTTTCCCCATTTAGAACTAAGGTGAAGTACATCCTTTTTATTAAGTTCACTGCCATTTCTTGACATGCTGGATTCCTAGAGACTCATTCTGGCTGTTAAGAGCTCTGTTTGCTTCTGTGCTTTTTATTTCAGTACATTTTACATTATGTGGCATCCCCTCATTCAACCCTTACTTCAGACCCACACTACGGTGGCTGCAACTTGAGGTTACAGGGGAAGCATTGAGCATTTATTCAGTTGCAAAACAGACATTTATTTAACTAACCTGGTACAACAGTAAATGGAAGTAAAATGGCATTTTTATATGATTTGAATAATGTTTTGGGATCCTTTGGGATGAACAACATTAAAAATAGATGCTTTTAAAAATACTCCCTACTGAGTTGTGTCAATTTAGTGCAGGGGTGGGCAAAATGCGGCCCGCAGGCCAGATGTGGCCAGCCAGGCCATTCTATTCAGCCCACAGGGCCCCTAAAAATATTAGAAAATTAATATTCATCTGCCCCTGGCTGCCTGTCATGCAGCCCTCAATGGCTTACCAAAACTCAGTAAGCAGCCCTCCACCCAAAATAATTGCCTGCCCCGATTTAGTGGTTGCAAGAGAATACAGAGCTAAATTTTGCGAAGTGCAGCACTGTGGGTGCACAGTGAGAAGGCACCAGGCTATCAGTTCTTACAAGGAAAGCAAAGGATTTTTTTCTGAAAATGAACAATGTAAATACAGTCACATTGTACATACAAGAGACCTGCCCTGAACTCCAGGCTACTGGATGCACTTAGCACACCTCACACCATTTGAAGACTGTGCTCACAACTGACAATACTAAGTATATCAAGAGTCAGTTATAGGAGGCTTTACTCCACCGATGGCATGCCTAGAGGATACCTCCTGTTCTCTGGCTCCAGAAGAGAAATCGTTCACAGAGTCCTGCCCTGAATTAAGGGTGCGGCTGGCAAGTAGATGATAAAGCAAGGGTGGGCAAAATATAGTCCGCAGGCCATATCCAGCCCATGGAAGGATTTTGTCCGACCCGCTGCATGTCCCTCGGTCCCACCCTGCCTGGTTCAAGTGCCATCTGGCCCATGGTGCATCTCCCCACCCCCAGGTGCAGTGGGGTTGGGCAGTCCCATAGCTGGACTCCATTTCTGGTCAGCCATGGAGGTGATGGCAGCAGCTCCTTCTGGCTGCTGCTGGCTCCAGCCCCAAGGAGACCGAGCCAGACCCACACAGGCAGGGCTCAAGCCCTAGACTCAGCATATAGCCCCAACCGACCCTGCACAGGGGGTCACAGTCCCTGCAGCACCTACTCTGGACCAACCACTCCAGTCACAATGAGCAGTGGCAGTGGCCAGACAGAAGCTGCTGCTGGGTGCAGGGGAGAAAGCAGGTGCCTGTGCCTGCTGCCAGGTCTGCCTCCTCACCATTACCAGGCCTGTCTCACTGCAGCCACCCCGAGCTCATGCCAGGACTGCCCTGTGTTTCCTCCCCACCACTGCCACCATCACTCCCTCCAGGCTGCCCTGCACCCTTGTGCCCAGCAGGGTGGCAGTGGTGGGAAGGAGCCACAGGGTAGTCCCAGCACTGGCTCCAAGCAGCTGCAGTGAGAAGGGCCCAGCAACAGTGAGAGGGGAGGCAGCTATGCCCACTACCAGATCCCACTTTTTCCCTTTGTCCAGCAGCAGCTTCTGCCCAGCCACTGTCACTGCCACGCATCATGGCCTGGGTGGGTGGGTCCACAGCAGGTGCTGCAGGGACCCCAACCCCCCCGCACAGGGTGAACCAGGGCCAGGGCTGTGTGTTCAGCCCTGGGCTGGGCAGAAACTGCTACTGGGAGCCAGGGAAAAGCTGCACTTGGAGGTGAGTGCAGCCACCTCCCTCTCACCACTGCCAGGGCCTTCTTGCTGTGGCCACCTGGAGCTCGTGCTGGGCCTGCACTGGCTCCTCCCTGCTGCCCTGCCAGGCACGGGGGCCCAGGGTGGCACTGGTGTTGGGAAGGAGATGCAGGGTATCCCTGGCACAAGTACTGGGTGGCTGCAGCAAAAAGGCTCCAGCAGCAGGGACTGTCACGTCTGCCACCAGGCTTCACTTTTTCCCTATGCCCAGCAGCATCTTCTGCCCAGCTGCCACCACCACCTCCATGCCCTGACCACCACCCCTGAAGCCAGGTAGCAGCTCCAGCCCCTCCTTGGGGTAGAAGGTGAGACCAGAAGCAGTGCTGATGGTGGCACAATCCCTGGCTGAGCTGCCCCTATGGAAGCTGTCACCTGCCCAGTCCCATCCCACATAGGGAGGTTTGGTGAGCTGGTGGGCTGGGGGGAGGTATGGAAAGGGAAGGGGGAGGCTGACCCAGCCTGTGACAGCTCCCCAAAACTCCCTATGTGGCCCATAGGCCCAAATCATTGCCCAACCCTACTCTAATCCCTGAAGCATGAGTGTTCAGATGCCTTCTAAGTATTTTATTGTTAACCCTTAGACAAGATTATGGCTAAAGAACAGCTGGCTGAAACTGACCCAAGCTTTGTTCAACTAAAAGAAACTGCAGTGTGGCAGCAAATACTACAGTGTTTTCTTCTACACCTTCCCCCCCGGCCGCATCCCCATTGATGCACACACCATTTACTGGGCCAAAGGGTATTCTGCAGGGAAGCACATATTCATTCACAGAAATGCATGAAATTTTATTTGAGATGCAGTCAGGCCTAACACGACTGCTAAATAGCTAAGCGTCATGCAAAATGTATGACAACTGGCAAGCCTGCAAGTAAACCTGAGCTGTGGAGCTTACTTTCTGGGAAATGCCTTCTCACCTGGTGTTTGTTAACAAAGGCCCTATTGTATCATTGCCCTGAGTGATTCATCAGACTTATCTTTAACTTACACGTCAGTAAAAGTTAATATTTAGACAGCCATTCTAAGACCAACATCTTCGGCCAGCAAGGGTGTAACGCAAAACAGGCAAAGCCAAGTAAATAGAGACACATATTCTATTTTTCCACTGGTTTGCTGGTGTCCAGATTATTACAACACTGACTGCAACATCACTATTACTTGAAACTTTTAGCACTGCCAGCCAGAGCATGACATAACAAGTATCAGGTAGAGTGCTTCTGGGATCTGAATGCTGTGACTCAGTTAAGTGTTATGAATGGTTGTGTTTAAGTCACAACAAGAATATGTTTTCTGTTTGTTTGTAAAAAAAAAAAAAAAAAAAAAAAAAAAAAAAAAAAAAAAAAAGGGTTCCCATCAGTATGGTTGCCCAATATGGGCCTCATGTTTTATAGGCATGCTCAGTGTTGGCTGCATTTAATCAACTTCAGAGTTGTTTTCCGTTACCAAGCACATATTGCTTCTGGCAGCAGTTT
>NW_017729025.1:96679863-96681608 GCF_001723915.1 Gavialis gangeticus
ATTCCCACTCCTTATCCTATTTGCTTCAGGAAGTTCTTTAGGAACATACTTGGAGAGACTGTAAGCCAAATAAAGTAAAAGCTGATTATTTGTTTTCTGAGTTCATGAAAGTTCATTTTTCCCATGAATACCAGTGGATCTTTCACCAATATCCCCACTAACTAGGGGTTTTATACACACAGGAAATCATACCACCTCAAATAATCTTCTACGGGTAAAGCAGTATAATTGCCATCACATGGAAGCTGTTAGACTGGTCCCAAAAATCTCATACTACTATTCCCATATAGAAAAGAAAATAAGCTATACAGGTACAAAGCAGCTTTATATTGGTGTTTTTATCCCCTGCATTTACATTTATATCAGTATAACTACTTGGATTTAAAAAAAAATTGGGGTAAGAAAAATAGTTATATTGGTTCAACTTGCAAGTGCAGACCAGGCTCAAGTTCAATACAAAAAAGTGGGGGGAAGATACAATTAGAAGCTCATAACCCACATGTTATTTTTATGATTCCACTGTGCGGCAACAATAATTTTCACCATTTTAAACACTGATTTGTCGGTGCAGTACAGGATATGGCCATGGGGCCCGGCGGCCCTGTGTCCTCTGAGAATGGGCTGTGAAGGCATGGACTCACCCAATTCTAACACTAAGCAGAGGTGACCCAATTCTTTCCTGACACATCTTGGTGTTGAAGATTTTTTCATTAGCAGGTGGTTTAATCTGCTGCATGTAGTCCCAGATGTACTGGGTCCAGTTCTTCCTTGGGGCTCCTGCCTCTCCTACACCCTGTCTAAGTACCACCCAGTTGTTAAAGAGTCCATTACGCCCTTGGCTCTCAATAGGCAATCTCCTTCCTTTCCTTGCTCCTGTAGGCCTGCATTCATCCCATGCCTGATTTAAGGAGGTGGCAGCCAAGCCAGTCTGAAAATCGTTCCATCATGGCTTGATAAATAGAAGAGAAATGAAGAACAACACAAAGCCAGGAAACCAGAACTCAGGTAAGTCTCTTGGCCCCTGGGGCCATTGCAACCACTGGCTGCAGCCACTAGCAACAAGGTAAGTCAGTCCTGAGGGCTGTCGGCCATTTCCCCCTGCCTGGCACTGTCAAATAAGAGAAACCCAAAAAGACATACAAGAGCCTTTCAGGACACCTGGACAATTTCGCCTACAAGCTTAGGCATTTATTGGCCTTATGCTTCAGCATTCACCATCAGTGCTTTTATGGCACCAGCCAACTCCCCAGGTGCAATGGGTCAGTTTGCCCGCCCTCATCAACTCAGTTCTGTTCGAGTAATGGGGCTCGATTCTCCCACTAACATTCCTCCAGCCCAAGACAAATCACTGGCTTTTCTTCTCCTCCCTTTTCAGGAGGCAGCAGCCCAGCCTAATAGGCTTCCCACCATCCTAAACGAAAGTAAAGAGAACTAAAACAAAAAGACCTTATTTGAAGTGTTGCTGGCTCTTCTGCAGCCTCCTTGTTCTCCTGGTGCAGCTTCTCACCGGGTCTCCCAGCAGCTCTCACCACTGTGGGCTCAACGATGGCATCTCAGATTATCAGAGCCCCTCCAGGCTTCTGAGGGTAATATCAGCCTTCCTGTCTCCCAGAGTTTCTTCTCTGGCGTCTCACTGTTCCCAGGGCTATGCGCCTGTCCTGAGTCCATCTTGCCTCCCTTCTGGTCTTGGGAGCAGGCCAGAAATGCTGGCACAGCCATGGGGGGGGGGGGGGGGGGGGGGGGGG
>NW_017729025.1:96681751-96687674 GCF_001723915.1 Gavialis gangeticus
GACAGGGACAGGGACAGCTGCTTATAAAGCAGGGCTCCTTTGGCAACTGCTGGTCCCTTCTTGTTGTCAGCTTCAGCTGGGTCAGTAAGTTTTCTCCCTCTCCAGCTGAGGACTCAAATGGGGCTTTTCTCACTTTTTCACATGGTTATATTACACAGAAATGGAAAAGCTTTAAGTATTCAACTAGTTATGAATTTTCTGTATCTTGTTGTTACTTAAACAATAAACATAAAGACAAATTATGGGCTACAGCCTTAGGTGGTATAGGTAGGTGTAGCTTTCTATTGAAATCAGTGGCCCTATGAGGATGTATATCAAATGAAGAACCAATCTTAGAATATGTGGCTAGGTACAGACATTCAAAAAGTCTGAGGCAGAATCAATCTAAGTTATGCAGTTTTCTATAAGCAGCATTAGTTTAGATCAGTACCAGACAGAACACACATTTGCCCTTTGCTGAAAAGGGGTAGCAAATCTTAGACCAGGTTCCACCATTTTTTAACCAGTCTCTGTGTGCTGAACTGCTGTTCTGTTACAAGTATAGACTGGTCTCCCATCACTTAGACTGGTAAAAGTGTAATGTCTGTACCTGGCCAATAGGACCAAGTAGAAATTAGATTTACTTAAAAGATGGGGACCATGGGGGTAATTATTACAACAACTATTTAGTCACTTCAACTAAAGAGAGAGTGTACTGGGCTTGGAAGAAGTGAGCGAAGACAGGGAAAACCCCACACTAAAGGTATGTCTAGATTTGGAAAACCATGGTGGCAGAACAATTAAGACATCTAAGCATAGGGAGGCTGGACCTGATGATCAAGAGGTCCCTTCCAGCCCCTAACATCTATGAAACTGTAGCCCCAGCAGTATAAGTTTGAACCTGATGCTAGACTCCTACCAAAAGCTGACAACTTCCCTCCATCACCCAGCCACACCTCATTGTAAAATGGGTACCTGGTCATTTGGACTGGAAAGTTAAAGTTAGCCACATCAGTTCTTTGTGTACCACTGGCTACAAGAACTGGCCAGACTTAACAATGCTAACCTACTGGGTTGCTAGGATAATGTGAACTTGTAATCCTTCTTGACTAGACACTGCTGAGGGTTAGTTTGAAATCCTTTATTCAGTTCTGGTCATCTGTATTCTGGTCACAATTCGCTTGCACATCTGTATTCAGGAAAGATTAAATCAGAATGGAGCAGGTACAAAGGACAGTAACCAGGACAATCAGGGAAATGGGGACCCTACTTCTAAAGGGAATTTATAAAGAACTTAACCAATTCAACCTAGCAAAACAAGGCTGAGAGGGAACTTGACTGCTCTCCACAAATACATGACACAGTGAACACCAGGTAGGGAAGAGTTATTTAAGTTAAAGGACAATGTTGGCACAAGAACAAACACATATAAGCTGGCTGGAATAAGCACGGGCTAGAAATCAGAAAAAGATCTATCAGAAATGCAGTGTTCTGGAACAGCCCTCCAATACTGGTGGGACAAACAACTTAACTCCTTTTATGAACAAGATTATATGACACGGGTGCCTGTAATTTCAGGCAATTGGACTTGATAACTCAGGAGGCCCCTTCCAGATGTATGTTCCTAAAACCAGACCTATCAAGTGCCTGTAGACATGCAGGATGCCTGCTCTGATGCACTGTAATTACAGTACATTGCAGTAGACTCAATGAATCAAGTTTGCTGGAATGTGCTAATTGGCATGCTCCAGCAGCCTGGATGTCTCATATATTCAGCATCCCCTTGCTTCAAAGTGGCAGCAGGGACATTTTAACTAAAGCTTATCAAACAAGCTTGCGGGTAGTTAAGGGCTGGTCTACACTCATATTTGCACCAAAACAAAACACAAATAAAATTAATTCCCTTATTTTGATGCAAGTCTATATGTGAAGAATATTAGCTGGCAATAGAAGCAGAAGTGACTTTGGTCACTTTCATTCTCAAAAAAAAGGCATTCACAAAGACCTGCAGGGAAATGACAAAATCAAGTATATGCATTGACCAGCCCTAAGCTTCAAGTAGTTTAAAAGGGGGCTTGGGGAATCCTTGCTTTTGCCAAGATAGTCAAGCAAAACAGAAACAGATGTGATATAATAAAATAGATCTTTTATGTGCCTTTTTAGGAAGGTGTTCTGCTATTGTATTTCATTGCTTTCCAATATGTAGTTTTCTCACACTGGCAGAAAGATTCACATTATAATGGCTCTCAATGTGGTTATGACTCAGACATGTTTCTTATTGAGCCAGGCAAACAGAGGGGCACAAAATATTCAGGTGTAAATGTTATGTGTCACTATAATCATCACAGTGCACCATCTGTGGTGCATCCACGCATGTGCTTTACTGTGGAGTTAACTAATTCGCTCTACAGTAAAGTATCACCATCTACACATGTGCCTGGGACACACAGGTGGCAGAAGGGGGGGCCAGTGGGGCTTAGCCCCCCACCCCCTGCAACACGGAGCAGCAGTAGGGCCGCAAGGCAGCCCGGCCATGGGCTTCCTGTGGCTGCAGCACGGGCGGGGAGGGGCATGTTGGCAGCGGTGAGGGAGAGAGCAGGGATAGGACTGGGGGAGTGGCAGGCACTTGGGGTGGGATTGAGCCCCAAGTGGCTCATCTGGGGGGCATGGCTCCTGCCGCTATGCACAGCCCTGCAGGCATGGGGGCTGTGTGCCCCTGTATCTGTGCAGGGTAGGGCAGCTGCCACTGTGGGCTGGGCTCTTCCCAGTGGGGGTAGGAGCAGAAGCAGGACTATGCTCGGGGTGAGTGGTGGCAGCTCTGGGAGGGGGCTGCAGCCACCCCAAGATTCACCATAGCCCACCCAACCTTGTTCCCAGCACCACTGATGCCCGCCCAGAGCACAGCACACACCCCCAGCTGGCAAGAACCTGGCACTGCCCCAGCCCCAGCCCACAGTAGCAGCCCACCCTGCCCTGCACAGATCACTGTCACACACCCCGCCATGCCTCCCAGGACACATGCAGCAGCAGCAGCCACTGCCCCTCCCCATGCCCCCAGCCAAGCCACAGCTCTTTCCTGCACCCCGCCCCATTCCACCACGGCTGTGTAGGGCCTGACAGGGTGGGCGCAGGGGTTCTGGGGTCTCTGCCCCCTCCAGCCTGGCATTGCAGCTGAGGCCGGCCCCACTGTAACCTTTAGCTCTGGGCCCCCATGGGCAGTGCGTGACTGGAGCTGGAGCAGGGAGGCAGCCAAGGCTGGTGCAGCTTGAGCCGGTGTGACTGGGGCCCAGAGGCAGACAGAGCCTGGCCCAGGAGGCAGCTGGTGCTGGGAGGCAGCCAGGCCAGTGCAGCTAGGGCTGGGAGGCAGTTGGGGCCAGCGCAGTGACAGGCAATGCCACTCCCCCCTGCAGCCGTTTCCCCTCCCTCTTCTCCCCTCCCCCGCAGACTTTCCTGCAAAGGGGGGGTGGAACAGAGAGGTGCATGCATGCATGCACGTGCCCTCACCCAATTTTTTTTTTTCTTCCTTCACCTATGCTGGGACAAGTACTATCCTATGATGGAGTAATTTATGCGACCACAATGCATATGGAGATAGTGACCAGGGCTTGTTGGGTACGAGGGAGCTACAGTGCAGGGGCTGCCTGTTGACTAGCCCTGCACTGTAGCACCCTTGTGCCCCAGCCAGCCCCTTCACCACCTGACGCTGCCACCCAGAGCCTGGGGCTGACCCCCAGAACCCTCTGCCAGCCCAGAGCTGTTCTGCCTGCCCCACTCATATTGCTGCCATCCCACGCAGATGTGTAAATGCTGTGCCTGGGAGCACCCAATCCCAGCATGAACGGCACCAGAGTTTATTGCATCAGGGTAATTCTATGTACAAATGCACCCACTGAGTACCATTTCTCCACAGCCCTGGCTGCATTATTTTAGTCATGGTAAACGGCCAAGGCTTTTGGTTTCCAAGTATATGGGGCAGGATATGGTAAGAGTAAGGTGGTCAGCATGTATGTGGAGGCAGAAAGGAGAAGGTGACAAGTGCCCATTGCCAGAGAAGATGAGAAGGATGGAATCTGTGACCCTGACCCTTCTGCTGGTCACAGAAAGCATGGATGAAGTGTTAACACAGGTAGCTTACTGAGTGAAGAGATAGGTGAAACTGAAAGAGGGAGAACTATAGCAAAACATTGTATTAGCACTCCTCCAAAAAACTACACAAAGAAACAAAAAGAAACCAGTAGTTCCCTGGATCAATCCCTCAACACAAAGTCCTGCAACTGGGAAAGATTTTCAGCATACCAAGCCTTCCTGTATTTCCCTACATCAAATTGTTTAAAGTTAATTTGATATTAAACAGTCTCTTGCTTCCAGTACCACTTAATGATAATCACTGCATGTGGTGCAAATGTTTCCAATTGATCAATCCTATGACTTTCTATTTCAAACTTTTAGAACTGAAACACAGCCTTTTATAAAATGCTAATTGAATGCTACTGAAGCTTAAGCTTTCAACTACTGTAAGTCCAACATAAAAAGGCTATGTTCCATTTTAATTTACTGTTTGGAGTTTTGTTGTAATTTTGTGCAAACAGGCAATAAGGGGCCACTAAAATGCAACTGGTTCTGTTGGCAGAAGTCTGAAATGAATTTAACATAAAGGGCTGCTGCTCTAACGCTAATTTAGTGAGGCTATAAGCTGAAAGCAGAAACCAATTTTAATGAGATAATGGCAAAGCATTACACTGCCTTTATTTTCTGGTATTGGAGAATTGGGGGAAAATATTCCACCTCAGTGATCTCATTTTCCATTGATTTCCTTGTGATCATCTATTGAAAAAGAATCCTACATAATTAAAAAGAAATGTTAGCAAGTTGGAATTTACAATAAACCAGACAACTGACAAAAAAAACCCAGAACACAAAATAAACAGAATGAGGGAGGTTTTGGCAGCTAAGTAGCAGGGTACTGCAAAAAGGCATAGGAAGTGATTTGGGATTATGGGAGAAGCGTTAGCTGAATGAACATCAGCAGGGAAATATTTAACATTGCCATTGGTTGGTTTCAGAGTCAACACTATTAAAATGAACTGAAGCAATATACATTTATCAGAGTAATTGTTTCAAACTGTCTGCAAACTCTGGGTAGAAAACACTGCATTGGTTCACATTTGGAAGATTTTCTTCATATGCAGAAAGGATAGATTCTTTTATATGAAAAGAAGTCTATAAAACACATGCTGGTATTACTGTTACCTTGTCATTGTCCTCTCCATTTGTCTGATGCATCTGCCACATCTTGCCATTAACCTAGACTGTAAGTTCCAATCTGAAGGCACTGACTTTTTTAAACTTGTCTTTATTTTTTCTTACTACTACTTGTCTGTGCAGTGCTTCACAACATGGGTCTGTGACCAGGACCTCAAGACACTATTGTAATACTACCACTACTACTGCAATTTCAACCACGTTATTTTACCATAAATTGATAAGTACATGTTTTCCTATGGGCAATATAAGATGTGATTCTCAAGAAACAATGAATAAGTACATTACCAAAATTCCGCAGTCAGATTACAAATACATAAACTGCCGTTTCTCTGCCAGATAATATCCTTTAAGGCAATCAACTAACAGGTTAAAACTACCACCTCCCTTTCTATACTAGGATTGTAAACATGTTTTGATAACCATACTAGGGAAAGTCCTTTTTCCTTAAAAGTAAAAACAACAAAAATAAAATTAAAAAAAAAACCCAACAACAATGCTTTAGTCAAATAATTTTACTTATATATAAATATATAGAGTTGATTATACCTGATAAGTACAATAGGGTTTTTTAATTCATGGTTAGTATACGGTTTACAATACCTGTAAGTAGTAATTTCCTTGCTACTATTGGCTTAGTTGTTTTTGGGGGGGGGGGGGGGGGTTTTTTTTTTTTTTTTTT
>NW_017729025.1:96687685-96694266 GCF_001723915.1 Gavialis gangeticus
GGGGGGGGGGGGGTTGTTTTTTTTTTAATTATGAAGTTGGTAACTCAATCATTGTCACTTAGCAACCTTAACTGGCTTTTTAAAATTAAATCTAATAGCATATCTATCATAGTTAACAACAGTGACTGAAAACAAACAAGAAAGTCAACATGGAAATTACTAGACGCAAAAAGCTCCTTCCTTTTAGTATGGTGCTGTTACACACATAGCTTACACATTTTCAGCCTCTCAATTTCATTCCTAAATAGGAGGTCATATGCAGTCTGCTCTGGTATTAGTAAAATAGGGTGATCAAAAGTTGTTCTAGAGACTCCTGTATGTTCTATTGGATCTAAAATGAGGTGCATTCCTTAAAATAAAACCCACTAGAGTGGGTTTGTTCTCAGCTGTCTCCTCATTACCCATCACTAAATTACAAAAATCTTCCGCCCTCATGTCTTGCATCAGTTGCATTTTTATTCAGGAAGATACAGGAGCCTCTGAGAAGGTATGATTTAGGATCATCCCTTTGGAATTTGTGTTTTAATTCATCACTGGTGTTTGTGAATACCAATCTGTATGTTGGTAGAACGTCTGGGATGAAAGCATCATTTTTCTCTCTTCTTCATTCCATTTCCTATTATTCTTTCAGCTGAAATATTTCCATGCAGAGCACCAGCATTTCTGCAGATCATATGCCTCCAGCAACATGAAGTCATTTTTAAAAAATATATTAGGGGGCTAAAATATATTGGGAAGCTAATGAACTTTCACTGAGAGTGAAGTATGATCCTAGAAATGGAGCTCAAAACAGGCAAGAGAGGTATAAAGGGAATGTCACGGTGGGATGGAGGTTACTTAAATGAAGCTAAGACAGAGAGGATGGCAGGGTAAGAAGAAAACTGGCAATGAACAACGTGGGAGAACTAGTGCCATATGGATGAAAAGACAGAAAGCAGTAAGGCTCATGGGAGCCAAGAAAAGAAAAGTGGACAGAGAGGAAAAGGTGATAATTGTAGAGATGGAGTGAGGAAAGAACTGATGGAGGAAGAGACAAAAGCTATTGTACAGAAGACATGTATAAAAAACATGAAGAGAGATAAATTAATAAATAGAGGACTTGATCAATGAAAGCGGCACAGAAGCAGCCTACTCAGCAGTTTAGAATCATTACATTTGGCAGGTGATGTGGCAGCAGTAATAAATATACCAAAACAATTAAAACAGCATGAGAAAGTGAAGTGAAGAACTCCAGGAAATGGACATTAGTTTCTGCACCACAGGTAGAAGCCAGAAAAGTGAGGAGAACTGCTGTCAGGCTTTGGCAAACCTCTTGCATTCCAAAAGGAACAAATACTGGTAAAGGCTTAGTTTATAAAAGGGCACTGTGACAGGGGGCCATCCCAGGGCGGGGGTCTCACGTCGGCCCACCCACCTATCTAAGTAGGGCAGTCTGACCAGTTTCTCCTGCCATGACTTGCTGTTCCCAAAACTGGTGTATACATATGGAAGGCTGCCCATTTTACAGTGCCCCCGATGCCAGGGGGCACTGTACACAACTCCAACCTCCCCTAATCATGTTCAGTGCCTCACAGATGGCATCCTAGAGTTGCTCTTTGATCTGGCTCATGGCTGAGTCAATCTCAACACCTTGCTAGGCCTCATGCATTCATCCTTTCACTCCATCCCATCAGGCCTCATTCATACCACCCCCCTCTCAGTGGGGCCTTTTCTACTCTGCCCTCTCTCAACAGGCCTCTTGCACACTGCTCCTGACTGGGCCACACCCAACCTGCCCTGCTCCCCTAAGCGACCATGTGGGCCATCAGGCTTGCCTACTCACACTCCTTGGCTGGCCAGCACGCAGCCTCTTGGGCTCTCTCACAACCCTCATCTGAACGGTGGCCAGCCAATTCACCTCATCCTGGGCAGAGCCCTGACCTAAGCCCTTCTCAGGGTAACTTGTCTCTCTTGCCTCCTTATTGGGGCCAACTACTTGCCCAACATTTTTCATTTCTCACCCAAACTTGGCCTCACCAGGTCTGAGGACTTACCAGGGTCTCAGCCTCTGGCCCAACTGCAGCCTCAAGCATCTGTAGACTTACTTTCGCCCTTCTGCCCCCCTTCCTGGAGCATCAACTTATGCCCTCCTACTAGGGCCTTCCACTTGTGCCCTCTCGCTAGGGCCTTCATTTCCACGTATGCCTCCTCACTTGGTCCTTCCATGTATGCTGTCTCACTCAGGCCTCTCTACATCTCTGCCCCCTCACTGGGGCCTCCAAGGTCTTGCACCCCATGGGGCTCAAGTATCCGGAGATGTGCCTGGCCCCTGTGCCTGTCCCTAGATGTGGGTAACCCAGCAAGATGTGGGGGCTGAGGTTTTAACATGACTCTACCTGCCTTTGACTGAGGAGGTAACTGGCCTGGCATTTCTGCAGGACTGTCCTGCCACGGACAGCCCCACCAGACCACCCTTCCCTAGCAGGGTGCAGCTTTCAGTCTTACCCCGGACCAACGCAAGCCTATCTGCTTTGGTCTTATCCCTACTGGGCAACATGTTATTCCTGGGCTGCTCCCTCTACAGGACCTTAGTTCCAGCCTCCTTCATGCCCAGTTTCATAGTTTGTAGGGTCGGAAGGGACCTTGCTGTCTTGTTGAGCCTTTCTTCCCCTAGACAGTGAAGGCCGCCCCCACAATCGAGGGGACCTTCAGCCTCCTTAGGCTCTGGCCCTGCCTCCAGGCCAGGCGGGGTGCCAGATAATCCACCGTGGCCCAGGCCTGCCCCTCACATTGGGCTTCATTGCCCTTTGGCCTTCTGGCCCTGACCCTCTTGCATTGACCAGTTGGGGTGCTCTAGTCCCCACACCACAGCAGCTGACCTCCTTGGGCAGCAGGGGTTCCCTTCTGGGCCTCACCATACAGCCATCTCACACTGGGCTTGCTTAGAGTCCCAGAGATCACAATAGCATGGCTCTACTCTCAACTGGGCTCACCTGAGCCCCAGGCCTCACCCCTGCCTATTCTAAATCAGGGGCTTGCCTAGCCCAGGGGTGGGCAATTATTTCGGGCAGAGGGCCACTTACTGAGTTATGGCAAGCTGCTGAGGGCCACATGGGTAGCCCCGCCCCTTGACAAGTACCTTGCCCCCCTGGTTGCCATCTTGGGACCAGAGGTCCCACCTCCTAACCCCCGCCCTTTGACACCAGAAGTCCCTTCCCTTGCCCCCAAAAGTACTCCTTTCAGCAAGGGGTTTTGCCATCTCAGAACCAGAAAAACACCAAATTATATTCTAACAAGTGAACATTTACAACATTCATTAATTTGATTTTAAAAAATTATTTTGTCTTAATTTACATGCGTTTGTGTAGTGTGCATAGAGGTGCTTGCATGACACCTTAAAATGAATTCTTACTCTTCTAAACTGTGGGGAGCATGCAGGCTGGGTATAGGTTTGTGCAGGGCGGTGGGTGGGTGTGGATATGTGGGCTGTGGATGGGTATGGGGTTTGTGGAGGCATATATTGGTGGGGAGGGTAGCTGGGCTCCATGAGGGGGTGTGGGTCTGCATGTATGGCAGTGCAAGGGGGTATGTGGGTGCATGTGTATGGGTGTATGGTGTGGGGTGCTTGTGGGACTTGCCGTATGAACACACACAGTGAGCCTGCCTCATTGTCTCTCCTGCTCTCTTTCCCTTCACCATTGTGCACACGCACGCGCGCACACACACACACACACACACCCTCTCCTGGCCCCGGGATACCGGCACGCCCCTGCTCCTGCAGTCCAGTGATGCAGCCAGGGGCCATGTGGTGCTGGAGCAGCTGGCTGCATGCAGGGAAAGCTACCATAGGCAGACACTTTGGGTGTGGGGGGGCTTCCCCTGGGTCCTACTGCCCCTGGTTCCTGTCATCTTTGACAGGGAGCCCAGAGCAGATATATATTAATTTTCTAAATTTTGTAGGTGCCCCGCAGATTGGATAGACTGGCCTGGCGAGCCGAATCTGGCCCACAGGCTGTATTTTACCTGCCCCTGGCTTAGCCCCTGTGTAGGCCTGCAAACAATAAGCCAGTTCCCAGGCTGGGCCTTGTTCTCTTTAGGACCACTGCCTTTTTACTGGGGCTTGGGACCCCACTGGACCCCTAGGAACCTCCTATCATCTCCGTAATTCCTCCCTTACCTCCAGGGTGTTGTGAGCAGCGGCTCACCCAGGTGTTGTTGTTCTGGCTGCATCATCAGGGCTGGCCCACACCTGCCGGCTGCCTGCTCTCAGCCTTAAAGTGGCAGGCACCTAAAGATGCATTACCACAGGCACACTGAATGCAGCCCAGGAGTTACAGAGCTAGTGACTGGAGAAGAGTGGAGTAACTGAGCAAGAGCTTTTTGCTAATTCCAGTATGGTCTGGGATCAATGGGTCTTCATCATAACAGTTTGGGATGGTTGAGAATTTTGCAGTTAAAACATGGTTCCATCAGAAGATGCTGGTTCAAAACTGAAACCTCCAGGAAACCATACACCGGAGTTCCCTAATTGGTCCCTTGGTTGCCCAGCTCCTGCAACCTAGGTAGTATCTAGCCTAAGATTCTGAAGAGCCTCTAGATCTCACCCGTGACCAGTCCTCATAGCAGGACCAGTCCTCCTGCCTCAGAGATGCAGGCTCTGGAAACATTAACAGATGCTGAGTAAAATTAACAGGATTGTCAGTTTCCACAATGAAATTCAAGTGGACACCAGTGAAACTAACAAGCCTTGCATCGGTTTCATTCAGCAGCTGCCAGGCAGTATGTTTCATTTAAAATGCTATTTCCAGAACAAAAAGAAGATTGATAGAATTCCCAGTTCCTGCATAACATTTTTTGTTTTGTTTTGTTTTGTTTTAAATGGGCCCTTTCTAAATCAGACTAAAACCAAAATTTTATAACATCCATTTTTTTTCCAAAAATCAGATATTCTGAATTCTAATTCCTGTGCAACTATAATCCCACCTGTACTATGACCGTTTCTTCAGCCAAAGTTTTGGCACGTGATACTTCATAGAAGCCATTTATCTTATATGGTAATGGACACATACCTCTTCTATTATGTATAAAGTGCTCAAATATGAAAACATCATAAAGGGAATAAGACTCCCCATCTGTTCTGTTTAGTTTACTGGCTACAGCATTAAAATGACTTGCCAGGTCATTTCAACTTAAATTTTGACTTTTCCAACATTTTCAAGTATCTCAAATTATGGGTGTCCAATTTGAGATATCTAAGGCCAAGTTCTCAGTGGCACTACACAGATGTAAGTCTATATTAAGATAATAAACTGAAGTTGCCCAACATCCTGGTCATCAGACACTAACTGTCTTGAGTTGGACAGCAAAAATCCAAAAATGAATGAACAAATTTGTCTGTAATGCTCCCAATTATCCAAGAGTCCCCACCAAGTTAGGCCTCCCCTCAACTCACCTGCCATGACTCTGATAATAAACAACCGAATAGCAGGGGTTCAGTGTTGTTTAATACAGGGGTCCCACTTGGGGTTACTCACAGATCCAAGAGCATCTGATGAAGAGGGCTACACTTCCCCTATACCCCCAGACACACACCAGCTGTTGGGATTGAGACAATAGACTGATACAGGGTCCTGGCTTGGTTCAGGTTTTGACCTGGGGCAATTCCAAAGGCACTTCCTAGCCTTACCTGGGTTGCTCTAACCCCTTGTCTGCAAAGGGGCAACAATCCTGAGTTTAAGTTCAGACCTTAGAACTCTACTGGTCCCAGGCAGCCTTCTCTCAAAGAAAAATAAAAGCTGAAAAAGAAAGAAATGAAGAGAAACCTAATTCCTTGGATGGTTGCCTCTATTCTGGCTGATGCCCTTCTCAGCCTGCTGGCAACACTCCCAACTCACTCAAGCCGCTGGATTTGTTTAGTAATTGAGGCCTCACTCCCTAGGCATGGGAGCATGACACCTATGCTGCCCAGTATATATTGAGCCATGGGGCTCTGACACCTCTCTGCCTCAGTGTCCCAAGCCTGCCTGCCTCTGCCATAACTGGTGAAGGCTCTCCTCCTTCTTCCCCGGCACTCTGGGTGTCTTTTAAACCTCCCGCAGTGGTGCTGGGGGCTGATGTCATCAGCCCGGCACCGCCCAGCTTGATTGACAGCTGGCTCTTAAACCACACGGTACGTCATCGCTACCCTGCTGCTTCCTGCTCCGGGAGTGAGTTTTGTGTTTTATTGGGAGCTTGTTCAGCCCATTTGGGGTTCTGGGTCTTGCTCGTGGGGTCTCTCAGGCCCCTTTCATTACATTGTCCTATAACTTTGTGTGGCTCCATTTCTCTATCTGTACAAGGGGAATAAAAATTCATAAAAGTCCCTGGAGGCTCTCAGCTGCATTACTGTTACCACTTCTGAAAAATGGCCCTTTCCTTGAAATAAACTGTATGGCAAAAGGAAAAAAAATCCTTCCTTAGTAAGACACAGCTCCTTTTTCAAATCCCAAACTTCTGGAATTTTCTAGAAATAAACATTGGCAAGAATCTTTTTCTCCTTGCAAAAAAGATGGTTTCAGCCCTGCCTGGCTCTCTCTCCATTATATATATATATATATATATAT
>NW_017729025.1:96694607-96702397 GCF_001723915.1 Gavialis gangeticus
ATATATATATATATATATATAAAAACTGTATTCAGCTGATCCTCTAGCTACAATTAGAAATAACTCTGCCCTATGGTAACTGGAATGTTCTGTTCCTATGACACATTCAGAGGTTAGCCACAGTAACGCTATCCAAACTTACATGATGAGGGGGGAAAAAAAAAAACAAACGTCTTTCTTTATAAGCCAACAGTAAACTATAAAAGCTGCAAATGGTTAAAAGATTATAGAGTCGATTTTTATTGTGATAGATTGGAAGGAACTAGATTTCATGTTCATTCTCAGAAAAATTGTGGCATCCTTAACATCATTTTTTCTTTTTGTGGTCATACTTGCAATGTTTATTCAATATTTCTGTGGCAGAACTCAGATCCAAAGTCGTTCTTACAAGCCATCGGTTGCAGTTTAGAAAGAAACAATTCTATTTAGACTGAAGCACAGAATCCAGTCTTTAAAAAAATCTGTAAATGCCGTTTGACTGATGGTTTATCTGTATTAGTGCTATTGGGTGACTATCACTGGAATTGCACAGTTCAGATATACCTCAGATACAGTCCTAAACAGGGAACACAGTCAAAAGTTACACTTGTTGTGCAATTGGCCCCTTGAAAGCACTATATAGCCATGCCCTACCAGAAGAGCATAGTTGTAGAGCACTTTAAAAGTCCCAGATCGAGCAACGACTCCATCCTCATTATATGAGGGTTCAAATGAGCACTCCAAAGTGGAGTGCCTTTGTTAACTTCTGTGTGCTTGCACAGTTGGGTTTGATGCAGCCCAGCCCTGGCACCAGTGCTGTCTGTATGACTGGTGTGCCTTGAAAGGCTCCAATCCACCTCGTCCCACTCCAGTAAAGACTGGGCAAACCCCAGCCCAAGCTCCTTCTCCCACTCCCATCATTCAGATAACATCAGGACTGGGAGCAGACGGTAGAGCTAGGGGAGAGAAGTTGCAGACATTCTACTCCTCACCTGGATCCGCTCCAAAGTGGAGCTCAATCTCCCACCCTCCTGATCCGAAAGTGAACCACTGTCAGGTCAGGAGGGTTGATCTAACTCATGGGACTTTCTGTAAAGCACCATGAGTTAAACAGGGGAGCTGTGTGTCTGTCAATGCCTAGGGTTACCAACCCAATAAATGCTTTTTACTGACAATCTGTAAGATTTTTACTGGCAACCAACCTTTTTCACTGACATGTATTTTTACTGATACATATTTTGCATAATGTAAATGGAACCCTTCTACTAGGCCCTGGACAATGGTAATAAGAGCCAGGTCCAAGTTTAACACCAACACCAAGTTTAGCATCAACTTTATATATCTGGCTCAAGCCCCAACCCAAAAGCCTAGGAAAATAACATGACTTTCAAAAACAAGGTGTGTATTATATTCAGGGGTATGTTATATGCATTAAAATATGGCAATTCAAATTCCTAATTAAAAATAAAAACCAGTTGAGGTCAATAATGCCACAAATATCAAATACATTTTCATACCTAACCCAAACCAAAACTATGTTGCAGTGAAATTTATATTTACTGTTTTGGATATATGAACACAAGGACCAAAGTTTCACAGTAACTAACCATGCCTGTGACAAAATGGAAATAAATCCTTAGCACTTAGCTCTGTCTCATTAGGTTTCATCTTAGGAAGATCAGTTTTCTGGATCTCCATTTGTGCACTCTCGTTCAAATTTCAAGGGCAGTATAAGCAGCAAGTCAATAATTAAGGCTGTCATACAGGTCTGGAACCTGACAAATTTATCAGAAGCAACTTTCCTATCCAGAGATTATACTGTTCAGAAGGAAATCCAACTCTGGCAGTGATCATGTCAGTCTTCCTAAGATACAGCACTGGGTTGGGTAACGTTCCAAGTTACACTGGCAATTCAGTAGCCAGCATTGTTCCACTGTACTCTGTGCATCAGCCAGGCAATCGTGGGGTGCTTCCTACAGGAAGTGCCTTCTTACAGTTGAGACGTAAAAATGAGGTTCCTGACCACCTGTGCTCATTAGCAAGTCAGCTGTGCTCCACTAGAATAGCAGAATCAGGCTCAACATCCTGGCCAAACCCCGATTTTAGTTATTGCATTCCACACACCTATCACACCATCAAGAGGAAGTGCATTCTCTCTAGCTGTTGTTGAAGCTACAGGAAACATTAGCATACTGAACTGCTGCTTTGATAAACGCTCTTATTTCAGGTTCACACTAAACAAGAGGTTCAAGAGCCCCTGTCCTCAAAGGCACCTTGGATGGAGAGTTTCTGTGATAAGCATAGGCAGCAGTTAGAGACATACAATGATCAAGATGTTTCACTTCTAAATGGCAGAAAATGGAGGTGGAACAGTACAAAGATGAGCTAAACACAATCAAGACTTCCACAAATCAGACACTGTGACAAGCAGGGTTGGGCTCTTTGTAGGGGATGGCACAGGTAACCATTAACAATCCTGAGAAATTAGGACAAGGAGTGAGAAGTCATTAAAGACCAGCAGAAAAAGAAATAAATGACTTTGTGTGACTAGTTTAATTTATACCAAAGGAAGACTGATAGACAATTTGTTGGAAGAGAAAGTAATGGATACATCCAAGACAAAAAGTATCTCAAGTACTACTGTCTATGTTGCTTTCCTTCCTGGTTTCCAAAGTATTTAAATTCACAAAACCACAAAAAAGTGAAGCTAGACATGACCTCTGAAGGTCGACTAGTCCAACCCACTGTCCAGAACAGAATCATTCTTATCCAAACTCCCATACAAGTCCTTGTCTAATCTATTACTAAAACTACATAGGCAATCCTGTCAAACAACCACAAGAGAGAGCACCCTAACCTGTCACAGGTTAAAACAGGGGATAACAACAGCCAGTGTCCTGCTATTGCAATCGTTGTTAGAGGATGCCTGAGAGAGCCAAGGAAGAGGGCCAGGCCCTCTGCTACAGGGGGGAGCAAAAACCCCAACAGTCCATGCCAATATAGGGTGAAAGTTCTTCCTGACCCCAAATGTGGCAATAAGCCTGCCCCTGAGCAGAGGGGCAAGACCGTTTAGCCAGAAGTCTCCAGAAAGTGCTTTTCAACATGTTCAATGATTTGGATGTTAAAAGTGTACTGGCAAAGTTCACAGATGACACCAAATTATGAGGGAGTGCAGTCACGCTC
Source organism: Gavialis gangeticus (assembly GCF_001723915.1). Taxonomy (NCBI): domain Eukaryota; kingdom Metazoa; phylum Chordata; order Crocodylia; family Gavialidae; genus Gavialis; species Gavialis gangeticus. Next base: position 96,697,770 of record NW_017729025.1, read on the forward strand.
CAAGACAGATTGGGGATACAGGCTGACCTGCACAGGCTTGCGAGATGAGCAGATTATAGCTGATGATGTTTAACATGGAGAAATGTAAAGTGCTCCATCTGGGGAGGAATAGTCTGCAACACACTTACAGGCTTGGCAGTGCTACACTTGCCAGCACCACAACTGAAAGAGACCTGGGGGTCATGATAAACCACAGAATGAACATGAACCACCAATGCAATGCCATAGCTGGCGGAGCGAATCAAACATTGGCATGCATCTACCGATACATCTCAGGCAAGACTAAGGATGTCATCCTCCTGCTCTACTCGGCTTTGGTGAGACTGCAGCTGGTGTACTGCATCTAGTTCTGGGTACTGCACGTCAGGAAGAATATGGAAAAGCTTCAGAGAGTCCAAAGGAGGGCCACACACATGATTAGAGGTCTGGGCTAGGGACAGACATTACACATAAACCGGTTTAAATTATCAGAACCTGGTTTAAACCTGTAACAGAACAGGTGTTTCAGTGCCCATAAACCAGTTTGAAAATGGCTGAAACCATTTTGAGATAAACCTGGTCAAATGTAGTATCAGACTTAACTGATCTGGCTCAAACTGGTTTATGCAATGTCTGTCCCAGACCCCTTGCTGGTTTAAATTAAATCAGAGTCCCCCAGCATCCCAGTATACGCTCTGGGCTGGGCGGGGCTCTTTGCTCCACAACAGGGCGGACTCCTCCCCTCTCCTCCCTGGCTGGAGCTTGGCACAGACTTGCAGGCACAGCAGTGTCTGCTGGCTTCCCTGTGCTCCCCTTGCCCCTCCCTCACCACTCACTGCTTAAGCAGAGATCCCTTCCTCCTCACTGCCACAGCATGGACCATAGCTAGCATGTGGTATGCTAGCTAATGCTGAGAGGTGTCTGTGTGCGTTCCTCTCCAATTTCACTGGAACAGGCAGACAGAACAGTGACTGCTTAGGGCTTTTGGAGCTAATCAACAGGTCAGCCAGTAAGCTGTTTAAGAAGTTTGAAGTGATGTGGAAAGAGGCTATTGTTTTGCTAACTGGGTGATAAAGACTGTTATCAGCCCATCAGATGGCTTACTTGCCTGTCCTTTTACTGCGGACAGTATGACAAAGCAGGGAGGGAGATTGAAAAGCTCCATATCATCAACAGATGCATGCACTGCATTCACCCCCTTGCCTCAGGGTGCTAGCCCAGGGCTGGAGGCTGACAACACTCCCGCCCCTTGTGCAGCCAGCAGGAAAAAGCCTGGGACCGACCAGGCAGACATTCCTAATGAGGGAGTACTGCAGGGCCTGGCCATGTCCCCCTCAGCTCAGCTCCTTGCAGAAAGGAAGGGAGGGCTGCTCTAGCACCCCCCCCCACCATGCCCCCAGCTTCTAGGCTAAGCCACTGCAGGCATGTGCCTAAATTTCCCCCGTCCAGAGACAGTGTCTTTCCAGTTTTGGTGAGAGGCAGAACCTGAGTTATCTCAAGCAAATAAGGTATTGAAGGACTTGATAGGGGACATGGCAGAAGTGATGGTGCAGGTGAAAAGGTGAAATAGCTAGTGAATAAGTATCTTACTGGAGGGAAATTGATTCTTCAGTTCCTGCCAACAGTTCCAGGTTGTCACCCATGGCATTAGTTGCCAGGAATGGATATATCCAAACTCAGATATGTTAAGCTCAAAAGAGAATGGAGATGTGGCAGATACATAAATATTTGATTCTGCATGGGGTTGTGCCACCAGAGTGGATTCTTTGGAAATTGCACATAAAAATGGTCAGTGGTGTCCAGTATGAGATGCACACTGCATTGGTAGCCTCACTCTCAAATGTGTGTTTGCTTCCGCCATTTTTACTTGAAAGGTCTGGAAGTTAATTGGGGTCTTGCAGTACCCTCAGAAAGGAACATGGTACTAGCATATGTGCATGTTGACTCTATTATTCCAGAGCTGCTTTCAAGAGGCAAGTTGAGCCTGTGTCCTTCAGGTGCATGGGGGAGAAAGAGGGGAATTTATGCAAAGGACTCCAGAAGCAGCTAGGAAGGAACTGGCCGTCTACAAATTCATTGGGAGGACACTCTGTTTACCAGGGTGCCCCATGGGGTTACTAGGAACAACAGCCATAAACTGACAGAGAGCAGATTTAGATTAGACATTAGGAAAAAATGATTTATGGTGAGGGTTGCCAAAATCTGGAATGGGCTTCTAAGGGAGGTGGTGCTCTCCCTTGCCTTGGAGGTCCTTAAGAGGAGACTGGACAAGCACCTAGCTGGGGTCATCTGACCCCAGCGCTCTTTCCTGCCCAGGCAGGGGGTCAGACTCGATGATCTACTAAGGTCCCTTCTGACCCTAAAAACCTATGAAATCTATGAAACTAGTTCAACCTAGTCAGGTTAGACTAATCTTCAAAGATTGAATCAATTCAGGCTCAAGTTTTTTGAATGTCTGTCCCTAGCCCTGGAGAGCAGGGGATACAAGGAGAGGCTGAAATACATGGGATTTTTCAGCCTGGAGAAAAGAAGACTTAGAGGAAACTTGGTGGCAGCCTATAAGTATATAAGGGGTGTACATCAGGGCCTGAGGGAAAATCTGTTCACCAAGGCACCACAGAGGAAGACAAGAAACAATAGACACAAACTGCTTGCAGATCACTTCAGATTGGACACAAGGAAAAACTTCTTTATGATGATTTGAGTGCCTAGGGTTTGGAACAGAGGCAGTACAATCACCTACCCCAGAGATCTTTAAAAAAAATGTCTTGACACACACCTTGCTGGGGTCATCTGACCTCAGCAGTCTTTCCTGCCTAAGTGCAGTGGGGCTGGACCCGATGATCTCATGAGGTCCCTTCCAGCCCCTAACATCTATGAATCTGCAGATTTCAGTCCCAGTAGGATTACTGGCATACCTAAATAAAAATCCCCAGTATTGGTTGCAGCCAACACCCAATGTTTCTGAGGAAGTTAAAAAACAACCCCTGTCATGTAGCAACCTTAGTATAAAATCCCCACCCGTGGCTGCAACCAACACCCAATGCTTCTGACAAAGCTAAAAACAATCCCTGACCTGTGTAGTAACATTTTAGGGGGAAAAAATTCCTCCCCAGCCTGATGTGGCAACCAGTATGGAAGACGCCTATAGCAGAGCACAGGCATAGTTACTTCTAGATCATCCTTGACCAATACTCATCCAACCTCTTCTTGAGCACCTCCAGTGATGGAGGGTCCACACATTCCTTAGGCAGTCTGTTCCACTGTCTCACTATTCTAACCATGAAGAAGGTTTTCCTGGTATCTAATCTAAATCTGATTTGCTGCAGCTTCAAGCCATTGATCTGCATCCTGCTTTCTGCAGGAAGAGAGATGATGTTCTCTCTCTTCTTTACGGGAGCATGACAGGACCTGCCCCTGGGAGCAGCTGTGTCACTCCCTTGGTGGCTACAATGATTTTGGCAAACCACTCTAGTCTCCCAGGCCACTGCCCTGTGGCCTGCCACACTTTTTGAAGGTACCACATTATAAATTTGGGGAGGCTGCCCTCAGAATCCCAGAGTGAGCTTTGGGTGCTTCTCCCTGCCTTGTTCATTATCAGGTCAGTCCCTACCTTGACAAGGCACTGCTCTTTCCTACAGGCTTCAACCACCTTACTCTCCCATATTCTCTTTGCATCAGACACCCTGATCCTATCTTGATCTACCAGGCCCTAAACCCACAGTTCACAATGCAGGGTACTTCACTGACACCCATTTTAGTCTCCTTCCTCCCCTTCAGCCACTTCCAAGCCTCATGATTATAAACCTAAACATACACTACCATGAAACAAGCTTCTTAGTTCTGTGTGAGTCTCTCTGCAGATCCCTTTTTCCTTGCAAGACGAGAACCAATATACATACAGTATTTACTTACTGACTCCTCCTTCTGATCACCAGACCCCTTCTCCCTTGCAATAGGACCCAGATGCTTCTAATCTGCTAACTTTAGGCTTACTGATTTACAGCCACTTAGCTCTGCTAGCTTTTTCCCTGGCAAGCAACAACTACCCTTTACACTGTCTTGCAGCCAAGACTCCTTCTCTGTAAGCTGCCCTCTTGCAGCCACTTAGCTTTGCTGCTTGACTCTACTCTTAATAATAGAGATTACTCATTTGCCCAGTTAACAGCAGCTTGAGGCAGAGGTTGGCAACTTTTGGGGCCAAGTGGCAAAAAACCCCTGCAACCCGGATTGGAAGATGTTGGTGTTCTGGGGCAGATGGCAGCAGAGCCACAAGGAGCCTGATCCTTGTTGTGCTAGCGCAGCCCCAGCCCCTTCCCCGCTGTGCTTCCCTAGGTGCACGTGCAGCTGCTGCCAGCAACAAGCTGTGCTGGAGCTCCAGACCACAGTACAGCTGCTTGCAATGTCATAGCTGCCTGCTGCAAGCACCCTGGGGTTAGGGAAGGCCCCTGCCACCTGCCATGAAGTCTCTGCTGCTCACAGCACGGCTTGTCACATGCCTGGCTACTTTCCATGGAGCTTGGGCTGCTCACAGCAGGCAGCCACAAGGTTGAAAGCGGCTGCGATAGGGTCTGGAGCCCCATCCTGGCTTCTTGTCGGCAGCAACTGCATGCACACCACGGGGAGAACGGCAGGGAAGGGGCTGGGGC
>NW_017729025.1:96702564-96710800 GCF_001723915.1 Gavialis gangeticus
GCTGGGGCTGTGCTGCCCTCAGCCCCTTCCCCACCATACACTCCAAGGCATGCATGCCATGGCCACTAACCACGGAGCCGGGCCAGGGCTTCAGACCCCAGAGCAGCTGTTCACAGCGTGCTCACCATCTGCTGCAAGAAGACCAGGCTCTGTGGTGACAGCAGTTGCAGGTGCACCTTGGGGCACACGGCAGGGAAGGGGCTGGGGTTGCGCTGCTCCAAGCCTCTTCCCTGCTTTGCACCCTGAGGTGTGTGTGCAACTGCCACCAGCCATGGAGCTGGGCCAGGGCTCCAGACCCCAGCGCACCAGTTGCAACCTTCCAGCTGTCTGCCATATCTAGCCCAGGCTCTGGGCAGCTGCTGCCTACTAGAGCCCAGGCTGCTCACAGCAGGGCTTGCAGCCTCCTGGCTTGCTGTGAGCAGCCCAGCAGCTGCCCAGAGCTTGAGCTGGCTGTGGCATGCTGAGCAAAATAACTTTGTGTGCCATGCTCTGGCATGTGTGGTGGGGGTTACTGACCCCCGGCCTCAGGCTTTGCAGCTTATCTCTGGCCAAGCTGCATCTCCCAGTCTGCCCTCTGCCGCCCTGCTCAAGCCATAGAGGTGGGGGCCTGCAACAGGCAGCCCTTTAGATATGTAAGGACTGCATAATGTCTCTCTTCAGCATATTTTCCACCAGCTGAAAGTGCCTGTTTCCTTCAAGCTCTCCTCATATGGCTTGCCTTCCTAACCCTTTATCATTTTTGTCACCTGTCTCTGGACCCATTTCAACTTCTCTGTGTCATTTTTAAAATGCAGAGGCCAAAACTACTAAGTACTCTAGATGAGGCCTAACCAGTGCTGAGTCAAGAGACACTATCACCTCCTGTGTTTTGCATGTAATGCTCCTATTGATGCAGCCCAAAATCGCATTCACATTTTGTGCACCTGCATCACACTGCAAACTCAGATGGGCTAGTGACAGACATTACACATAAACTGGTTTTAGTGATCAGAAACTGGTTTAAACCTGTAACGGAACAGATGTTCAGTACACATAAACCGGTTTGAAAATGGCTGAAACCAGTTTGAGATAAACCTGGTTGAATGTAATATCAGACTTAACTGATTTGGGTCAAACTAGTTAATGCAATGTCTGTCCCGGACCCCTTGCTGGTTTAAGCTAAATCAGACACTCCCAGCATGCTCTCTGGGCTGGACAGAGCTCTCGGCTCCACAGCAGGGCTGGCCATTCCCCTCTGCTCCATGGCTGCAGCTCCAACAGGAAGGAAAGAATGGGCAGGAAAGAATGCTGGGGTCAAATGACCCCAGCAAGGTGTCTATCTAGCTTCCTTTTGAAGACCCCCAGGGTAGAAGCGAGCACCACTTCCCTTGGAAGTTGGTACCAGATCCTAGCCGCCCTGACTGTGAAGTAGTGCCTCCTGATATCTAGTCTGAATCTACTCTCCAACAACTTATGGCCATTATTCCTTGTTACTCCCAGTAGTGCTCGGGGGAACAGGGACTCTCCCATTGCCTGCTGGTCCCCCTTGGCCAGTTTATAGATGGCCACTAGATCCCCTCTCAACCTTCTCTTGTGGAGGCTGAACAGGTTCAGGTCCCGTAGCCTCCCCTCGTAGGGCCTGCCTTGCTGTCCCCTGATCATGTGAGTGGCCCTCCTCTGGACCCTCTCGATGCTGTCCACATCCCTCTTGAAGTGCGGTGCCCAGAACTGGATGCAGTACTCCAACTGCGGCCTGACCAGTGTCATATAGAGGGGGAGAATCACCTCCTTGGACCTGCTCGTGATGCATCTGTGGATGCAAGACAAGGTGCGGTTAGCCTTCTTGACCACTTCCTCACATTGTGGGCCCACATTCATCTTGGAGTCCATTCATTCTTTGTTTAAAAAGAATTTGAACTAATGAGCGAGGCTGTTTGTTTTATGATAGAGTGATAAATGCTGATAACAGAGATGATAAAATGCTCTGTTATCATTTAAGGAGGAGGGGGGGAACCCCTCCCTAATCCTGCTGGGGCCTGGCCACACCCCCTGTGGCTCAGCCCTGTGCAAGGGAAGGGGAGGTCTTCTCTAGCACCCCCGAACTTCTAGCCTGAGTGACTGCAGGCATGTGCCTGCATTTCTGTGCAGTTATAAAGTGATTCAGCCTAACCAAGTTAGACTAACCTGCAAAGATTGAATCAATTCAGGCTCAGGCTTTTTGAATGTCTGTCCCTAGCCTTGGAGCTGGTGATCAGGGCCGGCCCTTCATGGGGGGCAAATCAGGCAATTGCCCTGGACCCTGCATTTCGGGGGGCCCTGCAGACCCAGGCAAAGTGGTGCAGTGGGTCCGCGCTGCCACCAGCTTTGCTTCTGGCTGTTCGGCAACTCCCCCACCAAATCTGCCGCCAGCTTCCTTGCATCCAGGGGCGGGGCCCTGCACAGGCCAATTTGCCTCAGGCCCCACACCCTGCTCGGGTCACCTCTGCCTGTGATCCACCAAGGCTCCTAGATCCTTCTCCACAGTGCTACCATCCAGCCAGTTATCACCCATTTTCTTTGTGTTTTTTATTATTCTTCACAAGGTGCAGCACCTTGTATTTGTCAGCATTGAATTTCATCTTGTTAGCTCCAGTCCAGCTTTTCAATGTGTTAAGATCCTTCTGAATTGTACTGCTGTCCCCCAATGTGTTCACAACCTTCCCAGTTTCATGACATCTGCAAATTTGCTCAAGAAGCTCTCTGTTCCAGCATCCAAATTATAAGTAAACACACCGAACAGCACTGGGCCTAGGGTAAACCCTTATGAGTCTCCAGTTAAAACCTGCTGCTTTTCCAGCATGGCTCCATTTATAATTACCCTTTGCTTGTGGCTAGTGAGTCAGCTATTTATCCACCTTAGAGTAGCTTTGTCTAGCCCATATTTCTCCAATTTGTTCATGAAAAGGTCATGTGAGACTTTGTTAAAAGCCTTGCTGAAGTGGTGCTGGCTCCCTGCCATACTCTTGCTGCTGCTCTGCCTTGCTCTGCATGGACCACATCTGCCTTTGGGAGCAAAGCTTGCTCTCCCTACCCCATTCTTTCCTCAGTGTCTTAAAACTAAGTATGATGTTGACATCAGTCCCTTAGGAAACAGATCAATACCAACTATTTTCACACAAAGATGTGTAAAGCAATGATTATTATTAGATGTGCCTGCCAGAGGGGAAGGAAGCAGGACAGGTGAGTAAGATGTGCCGGAAGACCACTCTTGGCAATCAGCAAAAGGATCCTAAGATAATGGCAGATCTTGCTTGTGTCCTTGCACTGCTTCCTAACACCACCCAGTCATCTACAGCTCCTCTCCCTTACCCAGTTTGCTTGCTCAGCTCAGTCTCACATGGTCCTCCTCTTAAGTGTATACTAATAGCAACACAAGTCTCTAGAAGTCTGCTAGCTTCTCTGTAAGATTTCTCTCTCTTAGGGCATGTTTACATGTGCAATTAGTGCACAGGAATAAACTCTGAATCTTATTGCTCCAAAGTTTTTTGCTCCTGGGTGCGCTGTTTGAATGTGCGCCCAGGAGCAATCAACTCTGGAATTTATTCATGAGCAGTACATGAAGCCCAGTTAGAGCAGCCCCAGATGGCAAGGGACCCTTGCGGGTCAGCCTGTCAGCCCAGGGCTGTTTCAATCAGGCTCAACATACTGCAGAAGGGCTGGCTGCGACACGAGGGTGCTACAGCATGGGGCTAGCTGGAAGGCAGCCCCTGCAGTGAAGCACCCTGGTGCCCCAGCCAGCTATGGCATAGTCTACACCAGGGGCAGACAATTATTTTGGGCGGAGGGCTGCTTACTGAATTTTGGCAAGCTGTTGAGGGCCACATGGGTAGCCCTGCCCCTTGACAGGTGCCCCACCCCCCTGGTTGCCATCTTGTGATCAGAAATCCCACCCCTTAACCCTGACTTTTGCCACCAAAAGTCCCTCCCCTTGCCCCCGGAAGTACTCCTTTCAGCAAGGGGTTTTACCATCTCAGAACCAGAAATATACCAAATTATGTTCTAAAATGCAATCATCTACAACATTAATTTGATTCCAAAAAAATATTTTTGTCTTGATTTACATATGTTTGTATATTTACACAGAGGTGACTGCACAATAACTTAAAATGAAGTCTTCCTCTTGTATACTGTGGGGGGTGGGTATAGGTTTGTGGGGGCTGTGGGTCTGTGGCATGGGAGTGGGTATGGGAGGAGGGTGGCTGGGATTTGTGTACGGCAGTGCGAGGGGAGGTCTGGGTGCATGTGTATGGTAGGGTCTACATGTGGGACTCACCCTATGAACACACACACACACTCTGCCCCTGTGCCTGCAGAGAGAGAGAGAGAGAGAGAGAGACACACACACACACTCTGCCCCTGTGCCTGCAGACACACACACAAACACGCTGCCCCCGTGCCTGCAGACACACACACACACAGGCTGCCCGATGCCTGCAGACACACACACATACACGCTGCCCTGTGCCCACAGACACACATGCACTCTGCCCTGTGCCCACAGACACATCAGTGTGGTCCCACGCTCCATGGTCCAGGGATGCAGCCGGGAGCCAAGTGGTGCTAGAGCAGGGTGGGGGCAGAAAAGCAGGGAACTGGCTGGAGGTGGGTGGGGCTGGGCTGCTCAAGCCTGCAAGCCTGCCGAGGGCTTCCTCTGGGTCTTACTGCCTCTGTCTCCAGTCATCTTTGACATGATCCGGGGTGAATAAATATTAATTTACTAAATTTTTTAGGGGCTCTGCGGGCTGGATAGAATGGCCTGGTAAGCCGGATCCAGCCTGCAAGCCGTATTTTGCCCACCCCTGGTCTACATGTGCACTGCTGTGCATGAAAAAACTCTGCAGCAGGATAGTACTTTTACTTACAAGTACTACCCTGCTGCAGAGTTTATTAGTTTCCTATGCCCTCATAGGTTTGCATGTGTAGCCTCTGAGATGTTCTAATTAAGTCAGCTCTCCAGTAAATATCTTGTGTGGATGTGCCCTTATCATGACAGCAGCAACCTGCTTTATAGATGGGTGCTCCTTGATAGATGAATGCTTCCTCCATCACTGACACAGCAACACTCTTTCCCTTTTCCTAGAACTTGAGCCAACTGACATATTTGCTGTGGTTTTACACCCTTTCCTTTTCATGCCTGCTCAGTCATCTCTCAACTTCTTTCCTAAATTAAAGTAGGCATCAAAAAACTTAAATAATACAAAGAAGGGCAGGCTTCTCTTTGTCTGCTCCTTTCTGTGGCAGCCCAACATGCAAGTCTTATTCTAGTAGCCCACAGCCTTGATACTATCAAATGAAGTGAAACTTAAACATCCAGGCTCTGCTAATTCAGAAAGACTTGCATTGTGGGGTTTATGGAATTTGGACACATCTAGTTTGGGCAGAGCTGCAGCATCTTTGGCTTCTTTCCTCAGCATTCAGGCTGCCAGTGCAGAAGAAATCTTGGGATTATACTTATAAGTACTAAACAAGGCGAAAGCAGCAGTACTCCATCTCCCTGCTTTCTGCTTCCTGCAGAACTACTTAGGTCAACTGCAAATGGAGCATTTCAGTTAGTGTCAAATCATGTCTAAACCTTCTTTAACTAAAAGTACACTGTAAAAGAAACAGGGACTGCTTCCTGTATCCAGCATATTTGCATTGCAACCATTCAGGCTGGACCAAGTCAGGAAGACTTTTGAAGTTGCACAAATGCTATTTAGCTTTAAAAATATTTTTATTTTGTCAGAGTCTGATGTGTCAGGAGCAGATCATAATTTCATAATTACCATGGACATATCATGTCAACATGAAAAATACAAAAATGGTTCTGTCAGTTTTTTTTCTTGACAAAACCATTTTAATGACTGACTAGATCTGATGAGCACACAGCTCTCTACTCTACTACTTCTTTGAAACTTTTCTTGCACTCCAAGTGAAGATGTTGGAAACCACACCTGTTCTTCAAAGTTAAATGCATGAATGAAGTAATGACTTGCAATGTGGTAAACAATACTTAGAGTGATCTCTGATGGGAGTAGATTCCAGGGTTGTTCTTAGGCCAATCATTCTCAACAACAGGCTAATTAAAGATTATGTGGTGTATAAAACCCCTTCTGCACAAAGGAAGAGAGAATATTTTGAGACACAGCATGGCACTGAGAATGGTGAATTGCATTGGGATTCAAGAGACCTATTCCTGGTTGTACTACTGGCTTGCTCAGTGATCTTGCCCAAGTTACTGTGTCTTAGTGTCCCCATCTGTAGAATAGGGATAATGATGGATGCTTCCGTAGTACATTTTTGAGATATATGGACAAAATGAAGTATCAGAACTAAGTATTTTGAAGAGAACACTTCAGGCTCAGATAGAAGTAACATTTGTCATGCAATCATCCCTTTCAAAGCACGCTACATCTGTGCCCTAATGGAAATGGATGACTGCAGAGAGCTTTTAAAGTCCCCAGTCATGCAACAAATTAACCCTCATTTTATGAAGATTCAAGTGAAGGTGCTCCAAACTGGAGCACTTGCATTAACTTCTGTCTGCTCTGGTGGCTGAGCTGATGCAGCCCAGCTCTGCCCCAGTGCTGTCTGCATGATGGGAGTGGGGAAGGGAGGGGAGGGAGTCAGGCTGGTGTTTGCCCAGCCTATGTTGGAGTGGGGATGGGTGGATTTGAGCTCTCTCTCCCCCCCCGGTCATAGGCCAGGGACAGTTCCTTGGGGGTTGCCAATCCACCCATCCCTACTCCAGCGTAGGCTGGGCAAACACCAGCCCAAGTTTCTTCCCCTCCCTTCTTCCCCCTCCCATTGTGCAAACAGCACCAGAGCTGGGAAAGGGAGGCCGGGGCTTGGGGAAGAGGCTGCAGAGATGCAGCCTGTCTTACTGAATTGGCTCCAAATTGGAGCTTGATCTCTTGCCCTCCGGACCCAACAGCAAATGTCCATTAGGTCAGGAGGGTCAGTCTAACTCATGGTGCTTTATGTGAAGCCATGAATTAGAGCCTGGAGCTACACTTCTCTCTGTGCCTTTGGAGAACTTCACTTATTCAATATAGAAGTTTGTCTACCCATCCGCCTTTTGTAGTCATCCTCCTTTCCCTTATAACTGACCCAACCTGGATTTCAGGGATCCAAGCAATCTATATCTGTTAACTTCTGCCTCCCTCCCCAGTATGAAACCAAAATCTTTTCAGTCTCCTCTTCATCTTAACCCCTGAAAAGATAGTATGGGATGCATGTACAGCTGCTTGGATTTTGGCAAAAAAAAAAAAAGAGTCATTATAAAATACTCATTCACTGAACCAAAACTACCTCACCTGAAACACTTATCAGGCTTGATAAACTTCCTGTGGTTCTGAGTACCCTGCCTGAATTCCTGGTAGGTTACTGAGGACAGCCTGCCATGCCAGGAGTCTGAATGTTTGAAAAACCTGGGGCTCCCAAGTCTTAACTGAAGCTCAGCAATCAGGTCTGCAACAGAAAGCCTGGAAAGCCTAACTCTAACCAGGGCTCTCAAGGTGTCTAGGCTTCCTGCTGTAGAGCTGGGAACCTGAGCATGGAAGTGCTGGGGCAGGCTCCCAGAGTCCACAGCAGTCCTACCATGAAGATCTCTGAGCTGGAAGCCCAAACATCCATAGGCCAGAGACAATTAACAAGCAGGGCTGTTGCCAGAACCCCAGACCCTGAGGGACTCACCACCTACTAACTGCACAATCCCAGGGAGTATGTTTCATTTGGAAATTATCACAGTCCCATGTTTCAAGAGGAAAATTGTTTTGGAATATCTGAGTCTACAGAGTGTCTGGCTCAGATTCAAACAAATCTGGACTGAAAATACATTTGAAAGATTTTTGTTTTGTTTTGCTTTGCTTTTTAGATCCTGCATTTTGGTCAGCTCTAGCTGCAACAGCCCTCCTCACTGTGCAAGACCAACTTAGTAAGAACCCAGTCCTTAGTTTGGAAGAAAAGTCAGCATCGCCTCCACCCCACACTTCTGAAACTAAGTACCACCCAGTGGTGCATGGATCAGAAACCTGCAGAGCATGCTGCCATTTGACAGGAGTCTAGACAATAAATAGGGTCCTGAGGAGGCAGCACTGTAGAGTATTCCCTGGTCAACAGATGACCAGGTACAATACAGGCCTTGACAGGGGCATGAAGTTGTAGCATTACAAAAATAACCCGTTTAAACACTAAATTTGTCCAGGAAACAGCTTTTTTTTTTTTTGTCCTGCACACA
>NW_017729025.1:96710872-96711863 GCF_001723915.1 Gavialis gangeticus
AAACAGCTTTTTTTTTTTTTGTCCTGCAGCCACCATTTTTGGGCTGCACCAGCCATTTTTAGGAGCACAAAAAGACTGAACATTTGGCTGCAGAATTTTTCATACTGCTAAAACAGCAAATAAAGCACAAAAAAATAAGATCTGCTAGGGCCTTCAGTAACGTGATATCAAGGAGCTCCCTGTTTAAAAAATCATCATCGGGGTGTTCTGATTCCTGTTACACACATGACAGACTTGGCTGGGGCACGGGCTATTTTTTAAAAAGAAGTGCAAAGCAGTTACACCAAAGCGAGGCACAAACCACTGATAATATCTGCCATCCTGAAAAGCACAAACAATGCTTTTTGTTCAGTATGGTCACATTAACCAAGGGTCCCATCTACCAGCAGTTTCATCTGTCCATTCCCCACTAGATGGTACAAGAAATAATCTATTTTGCCCTTTATTTTTTGGTATTGGCAGTCACATCAGTACTGCATGCAGACTAGAGAACCAAGAGCAGATGATGTTGGTAGACAAACCATCAGACTGTTGTCTAGATAAGCCCTGACACAATTCTGATGTCAAATTAGAATCTGATCCAATCTTGGAGAGTGGCTAAAATGCTGAGTGACCCTAATAATAATAATAATAATCAGGTACTGTATTAAAAAAAATGTAATCTATATCTTGTGCAAGCGTGTGACAATAGAAAGATCCTTGGGATGACAAATACTTATCCCAGAAATCTAAAGTGAGAAACATTTGTTCACAAGCTCCCACTATGAGCTTGTCTACAATTAGGGCTTTGAGGGTATACAGCAGAACTATACCAGCAACCCACTTCCCTTGGTAAAATAACCTTTTGATTGTACAGTTAAAGCCAGTTCCCCAGTGGAACAAGCTATATCAACAAAAGAGTCCTTTTCCCAGTACAAGTGTTTCTACATTGCAGTCTTTTTGCTAACACTGTTCTGTCAGTTAGCGGTGTGATTCCCCCCCCCCCCCCCCC
>NW_017729025.1:96711999-96751332 GCF_001723915.1 Gavialis gangeticus
CCCCCCCCCCCCCCGACCAATATAGCTATGCTGGCAAAACTCTTAAGTGTATACCAAGTTTAAAGCAATTTCATACTACATTTTTCCAAGCAGACCAAGGAGTTCATTCTCTGAATGATAAAAGACTCAAACACTGCTTTTGTGTGCATGCCTGCTTTTTTTTTTTTCAAATATTTTTTTCTCCTAAAGGTCACTGCAACTGCTATTTAATGTAATGACCTTTACAGGAACAAAAGCAGAATTTCACAAGTCCACACAATTCTGTAAAATCAAGAATTCATTCCTGTCCACATTTAACACTGGATCAGTGCATTCTGGGATAGTCTTGTAATAAAGAAACTCATAAGTCTGAAGGACAGCAACAAGATTATGCCAATTCAACTATATAGCTGTTGTGTAGCCTACATTTTTTTGTGCCAACAAAGGCCCAGTAACACAGCAAGGCTTTTCCCTATGAGACGAAAAAATGTTTGCCTTGAATTGTGACCCAATTTCCAGTGGCACTTCTTTTGGAGAAGGTAGCTGTAATTCCCACGAATTTCTGAACCCAGCTTGGAGAGGCTACTGAAGGTTGTAGAGTCAGCATACCTTTGCTTGCTCTGACCATTGCCCCTTTCAAGGCACTCTTTGTGCTTGTTCCTTTGGGCTTGCTACACCTGCCTGAGAGGAAAGGCTGCATGCACTTTGCACCACTGCAGTTTCCTCTCCTGGCATGAGATTTTATTGCCTTGGCCACGCTCCAGGCTGGATGCTGGCACAAGCTGGTGCAAATGAGGACTGAATACTTCATATGGTCAACAAAGGGGCAAGAAAAAAAATGAACAAAATCATGGACAATGGCTGCATTTCTCTTTCAGTATTGATCCATTTTGAAGTTTTCCGTAGCAGAAGAACCCTGTGGAGATTTGCAGTATAATTCTCTGCTGCCTTGAACTTGGTGCACTTTATAGTGCAAGGAATGCTAGTGTTCTGATTTGGTAGGGGGCACTAGCAGGGGACACACCCTGTGGGCCACACCAATAGAGTTCAAGGGCACAGCAGGCACATGCCACATGGATGTCTCCCGTTGTACTGCATGCTCACACCCTCTCACTGAAGCACACAACTGCATGGGCATTCCCACACTGCTGCGCTGCATGCCAGATGGCCCTGGCTTCACTCTGGGTAGTCCATGCCATGCCATGCCATGCTACACCACTCCATGGGGCAGGCACAGAATCCAGAAGCCGGAGGAGGGAGGCCAAGTCTGGAGACTGGCTGCTGTGGCAGCTGGAACAACAAAGGCATTTGTAGTCAGCTAGGAACCTGGGGGCCACTTGTGGCCCATGGGCCATCAGTTGGAAAGCCCTGTATTATACAATGCATAGTTTGCACCACTGGAAATGGATATAGGAGGCAAAGGCTGTTGAAACTCAGCCAGTAAGTGAGATCCCCAGGTGATATCAGTCAGCTGAAGTCAATTGAACTATGCTAATTTACAACACTTGGGAATCTGGCTTAATAGGTGCTTCAGGTGTGAACTTTCCAGGCATACTGGGCAGCAGTAGAGTGATGAGCTTGAAAGTAGATAACATAGCTGGCTGCAACTTTCATTTACTCAGCTGTATCAGGCTGAGTAAAGCAAATTCCTTCTATCAGCCATTCTGAGTGGGCACAAGGAAAGTTAATACAAGGGGAATTGTGTACAGATTTTGATACAGATCCACATAAGTGTCACTTGAGAGCAGAATAATGTCTCACTCCAGCTGTAATGTTTGCTGATCAGTGCTAAACCTTTTCATTCTAGCCTCCTGGATACCTTTAGCAGTCTTTGCCAAATGCGGTTAACTAGAAATTGGCTCCATAATACCAGACTCCTTTAAAGTTGAGTATTTTCTTTTTCACATCCACTTACATTTTGAAAAGCCTTTTCCCACGTCAGTATTCACAAAGATTCTCAATTAAATAAAGCTTCATCATTATATTATATATAATTTAAAAAATAAAATAATTTCAGCACACATCATTAATACACTGAAGCTCTGTAGTTTCCCAGGTAACATACTAGACATTACTTTTTAGGTAACATGGTGGCATTTGGTTTAGTGTTGGGGGTTTTTTTTGTTTTTTGATACAGCATATACTTTTGCAGACTGATGCTCCCTGCTAGTCTCTTCCCTGTGGCCTCACACTACCTTGTTTGCAGAAGCAATATAATGTGACTAATAACAGAGACTTGTTCCAAGAGATTAAGAATGTGAAAACAGCCTTAGAAGCAGTGATAACAGGAAAAAACTCAAGCAGCTCTCCTATGTGCCAAATAGAGATTCTACAAATGGGAGAAATAAATCAGGCAGATTACTTGTAAGCATGATTTCTAATAAAAGTCCCAGAATAACCACATTATACCTTAAGGACAAAAATAAAGTATTCTAAAAATTCAAAGTGATTAACAAAATAATAGCAGAATATTTCCAGGAGATATATACTAGCAGATAAGTAAACAGAAGATCTGAGAACAAGTATACTACAGGATTTTAAAATGCCTAAGCTTTCATAATCAAAGACAACTTGAAAGAGATGATAGTATCATTAGAATCAAAGAAAAGTCCTCGATCAGCCAGTGGCACTGGTAATTTCTAAATGAAGTTTAAAGTACAGATAATTCCCTTGTTGCTAAGCATGCTTTTGTCTGCTGAAACAATAGAGGGCTTACTTGGCTCCTATCTAGCAGATGTAGTTTCAATCTGTAAACCAAATAAGGATTTATTAAATCCAGAGTCTTGTAGGACTTTCAAATACATATAAATTCTGAAGAAAATACTCAGATCCAGACTAGAGACAATAATGCTCACTTTGGTACTCCAAAGCTCAACTTTTTTTTTAAGAATTAAGTTCCAGGATAATACATGACTTCATCCAGAGTGGTAAACCAAGAGCATTAATAAAAGGCCAACACTCTAACTCTAAACTCAGAAAAACTTTTGGACTTTGTAGAGAGCACTTTTTTATTCCAAATATTGGAATAATATAATTTGAGGGAACATTTTGAGATGGCATGTGTTGGGGAAATATTGCAAGAACTGAGCCTTTATACAAAGGAACGAGATAAAAAAAGTCCTGAATCATCCTTGATATTTGATTTATCAAACTATTAGCATTAAAGATCAGGAACACCAAAACATTCAGGGAATAAGAGTACTGGGAATAGAAAACATGACATGCTGATGACCCAGGGCTTTTTATATAGGATATAAATAAAATTTGGCCAGTATTACAGGCATTACTGAAGCTTTTGGTCAGGAATCAGGGATGGACTATATTATACTAACTCAGAGATATTATGCCTTAGCTCCAAAAGTCACTTTATAAGATGACAAATGGCTGCTGAAAGTAGTGAATAATAAAAGTAGATATTTAGGCATTAATTTGTTGCCTTTAGTGGCAGAGCTGTTTAAATTAAATATTGAACCATTGCTGGAAACTAGTAACAATGACCCAGACATGTGGGCATTATTAACATTGGTAGACTTCAAGTACTGTACTTAAAGTGAATGCCCTTTCCTGGATCCCCTTTCCCTATAAGTCTCTTGATACCCTCCAAGCCAAGAAATGCAAATAAATTACTCAAAGTTTCCTATGGTCAGCTTAGAGCCCAAGAATCAAAAATGGTATAGGTGCAAGAGTTAGGGTGGCCATCGAAGTACCTCAAGAATAGAGGACAGTTGCATTTAGTGCATAGTGATTTTTTTTACTAAATTTAGTGCTAATTCATAATAACTACATCTATAAAGACTACCAAAAAGTTAAATGTTTACTCATAATTCTACAAGTGACTAGTGTTGATATTTCTGTCCTTTCCTGGCATCATTCAGAAGTTTTTTGTTCCCCAGGAAGTGAAAATACATGTTTTTGCATTCTTCTGAAAAATTAATTCAGATCTGTTCACCCTTTCTGCTTTTTGCTATGAAATCACGTTCTTTCAACCATTCTGAGTTGAAGAATGTCTTTCGCTTGGGCATTTTGAATTAATGGTGATATCAAACTGATTTTGAAGACAAACGTTTAATAGTGGCAAGCAACAGCCATAATGTAAGGACATCTTTAGGAAGCATGACAAACAGGATGTTTGTTGGCATTCACAGGACCAATACAAACACTGGATTAATTAAATGACCAATATATTAACCAATGGAGCAAACAATCTAAAGTTCAATTGTGGGTTGAAAGGTTGGGTGTCTCAAGAGAAAAATAGAGGGCATAAAGGTGTCCAGTTTTGTATCAATAGAGGACAGAGGATAGAGCAGCAGTAAACCGGACTGTCCTCTATAAAACCAGATGAATGGCCACCCTAGCAAGAGTACTGCTGCACAGCCACACAAGATTGATACTGCAACTAATTGGTAATGGAGAGAATCCATTGTGGATACAGATACATAATGAGACTGGGTTTGCTAGTTTCTGTTCTAAATTGTCTGTTAGACTCATATTTCAAGGATTCAATAATTTTAGTATATCATCTGTTAATTAAAACTGCACTTATTAATTGGACATATGTGAGTCACTTGAACAAATTAAAGAGATCGGAGTTCAGTAAGATCAAATGTTTTTATAAGTAAGGTGAATGGAAAGACTTATTGAGACAAATACCACTATACACAGAAGGATTTCTTCAAAGATGAAACAAAAAGATGTAGGTGATATATTAAAAAGAGAATGGAATGCACAATAACAGTGTATACAGATTGTTTACTTTATTGAAAACACTTTCACAAAAGAAAGGAACCAACAGAGCTATCTACATTAGAACATTTAATACAAAGATCTGACATGCCGGGGATAAAGATTGTGTTTGATTTTATGACTATGTTTTTAAAAGGCTGCATAAAGCTCTTGAGTTGTTTGGTGCATATTGTAAATATAAACAATGCAAATAATAAATTATTGGCTCCCAAACTAAGCAAGTTTATGGAAATTCAGTACAATCTGGTTCACAGATCATTCTCCATTCTCTGATTCACATATCATTCTCTGTTCTATAATATATAATATTACTCTAGTTGTCTGTATGAAATGTAAAACAAGCAGGCCTTCTTTCCCACACATGAACTGGGGACTCTGGTTGGTAAAAATATTTTGGAAATCCAATCTGAAGACAATAAAAAATACTAGAAACCAAACTAAAAAAGGACATATAGAATGTGTAGTGGGAGCTGGTCTGTTAAGAAGATTTATCACTGGAAAAAAAAATTAGTAGAATATCCAGTATTGGCAGAATTGATATATTTTGTGCAAACAATGCCAGACAAGCTCACAAAAACTGGATAAATGTAACAGTCTGGCTTGCACAGTAAACAACATAACAGAAATACTGAAATCACTAGGAATCTTTGATATAAGCATGATAATCTTATATTTACAGAAACAAGAGGAAGTCAAAGACATACAGAGAGAACCATAACTGAGTTAGATACTCTCCTCCCTTCTACCTTTCCATTCTTTTTATGCTTTAAGAGTCTTCATCCAACTACGATTCATATTAGCACATATTGAGTTAGAATGTCTCTTACTTGAAAAATATAATGTTATAACAATGATAGTATGGTGAATATACTAATAAATATTGTTATTCTTATAAGAAGGTATAAATTTCTATGTATCACAATGCTATACCTAAACTGTTTCATAGTAAATAAAGGCTGGAGGGGAAGTAGTTTGTTGCCAGTTCAGCTTATTTCTTTACGTGAAGACTTAAGGCAAATACAACTATGCAGGAAAACAAACTAATGTGAGAAGCATGGGAGAAAACCAGGAAGAATTGCAGGTGATTAAGCACAGAATTATGATGTAATTGGGATTATGGAGACATGGTGTGATAATTCAGCTGACTGGAGTATGGTCATGGACTGGTATAGCTTGTTCAGGAAGGACAAAGAGGAAAAAACGAGAGTGTTGCACTATACATAAAGGTGGGTGATGTTCACGTGTTCTGAGGTATAATATGAAGTGGAAGGTAGGCCTGCTGAAAGCTGCAGCATAAAGTTCAGAGGAGAGAGCAGCAGAAGGAATATCATGGCGGGTGTCTGCTAGAGGTCTTCAAACCAGGAGGAGACAGTGGATGAGGCCTTTAAACAACTGATCTTGTTCACTAAACATTACTTTAGGGACTTTAATTATTGGGACTTCTGCTGGGAGAGAAATACAGCAGGGAACAAACAGTCCAGCAAATTCTTAGAGTGCATGGGGTAAACTTTTTATACAGATGGTAGAGAGGCCAACTGGGGAAGGGGCAGAAGCTCTTACTGACTTGCTGCTCTTAAAGAGGGAAGAATTGGGAAAGAATGCAAAGGGAGAACTTACATAACAGTGACCACAAAATGATAAAAGTTCAAGATCCTAATGTAAGGCTCCTGCCCTGCAGCCTGTGTAACTAAGTCAGCTGCACTTAACTCAGTAAGCGGGGTCAGCTGAGGTCCAGCCTCTTCCCTCTCATTGGTTTTGGGGCTGCTTTTAGGGAACTCCTTTAGCACTTGAGCCCTGCTGCACAACTTACTGGTCTCAGTCATCATGACGCCGCTTCTGTCCCAGTAACATCTCTGGCTCAGTGTTTGGACTTCAGCTTGATCATGGTTTTCATCCTGATCTCTGATCCCTGGTTAGGCCTCTGGTTCAGTTTTGAACTCTGGACTTTGTCCCTTGCCTCTTGGCTGGGACTCAGCCTGCCCTCAGTTGATCCCAACTTGAAGTTCATTCCTGCAACCCCGCCAGGCCTCACTCTGGGCTTTATCACTAGGCCTAATGCCCTTGAGAACCATGACACCTAAGGGGAGGAAGGAAGGAAAGCAACAGAATAAGGACACTGGACTTCCGAAAAGCAACTTCAGCAAACTCAGGGAACTGGTTGTTAGGATCCCCTGGGAGGCAAATCTGAGGAGAAAAGGAGTCCAGGAAATCCAGCTGTACTTTAAGGAGACTTTCTTATGGGTGCAGGAGCAAGCTACCCCAATGTGATGGAAGAGTGGGAAGTGCAACCAGAGACCAGCCTGCTAGACAGCAATCTCTTCAATGAACTGAAACTCAAAAAGTAATCCTACAAAAAGTGGAAGCTTGGTCCTAGTACTAGGGAAGAGTATAAGAGTACTACACGGGAACGCAGACAGCAAATTAGGAAGGCCAAGGATTAATTTGAGATGCAGCTGGCAAGGGACAAAATGTAATAAAAGTAGTTTCTAAAAGTATGACAAAAGAAGAAAACCAGGAAAACCACAGAATGCAGAACCACAGTCCTTACAGAAGGCAGTAGGCAATCTAATTGTAGATGTTGCAGAGAAGGCTGAAATATTTGATGCCTTTTTTACTTCAGTTTTCATAAACGGGGCAGCCACCAGATGATGAGTGCAGCTGACAGCAAAAATAGGGAAGGAGACAACAGACTAGAGTAGCAGAAGAATAGATTAGGGCTTACTTAGAGAAGCTAAACGCTTTCCAGTCAGCAGGGCCAGTTGGGTTGCACCCTAGGGTACTGAAGGAATTGGCTAAGGTAATTTCAGAGACATTGGCTATCCTCTTTGAGAACTTGTGGAGTTTGGATGAGGTCTTAGATGACTGGAAAACCGTACCCATCTTTAAGGAAGGGAAGAAGGAGGATCCAGAGGACTACAGACCAGTCAGCCTGGCCTAGATACCTGGAAAGATCATGGAACAGGTCCTCAAGGAATCTCTTTTGAAGCACCTAAAGAGTAAGGTGATCAGGAACAATCAGCATGGATTCACCAAGAGCAGTTTATGCCTGATCAACTCAGTTTCCTTTTAGGATAAGGTGACAGGTTCTACAGATGGGGGAGACCAGTGGATATGACATACCTTGATTTTTAGCAAGGCTTTTGACACTGTCTCCTACAATATTCTTATTAATAAGCTAAGGAAATACAAACTAGACTGTAAAATGGACACACAACTGGCTGAGTCATCATATACAATGAGTACTCATCAGAGGTTCAATGTCTAGTTGGAAGGAGGTATCAAGCAGGGTTCCCCAGCATTCTGTCCTAGGTCTGGTATTGTTTAATATCTTTATTAATGATATGAATGATGAGCTTGAGTGCATACTTAGCAAATTTGCACATAACACCCAGTCAGGTGGAACTGCAGATAATATGGAGGGCAAACCTAGGATTCAGGATGACCTGGATAGACTAGAGAAATGGTCTCTAATCAATCACATGAGATTCAACAAGGATGAGATCAAAGTTCTGCACTTGGAATAGAATAATTGCGTGCACAAACACAGCCTAGGGAATGACTGGCGAGGCTGCAGTACTGCAGAGAATGACCTGGGGCATGCAGTACACCAGAGGTTCCCAAACTTTTTCTTGTTGCATGCCCCCTTCCAGATTTACCAGCAGCCTGCATACCCCTACCTGAGCATGTTTAATATTTTAACTCCTTAAATTCCAATTACTATTATGAAAATTAAATCCTTCATTGCACAATTTCTCCTGCATAGTTCCCAGAGATGTCTTGTCTACCCCCAGGGGTATGCATGCCACAGTTTGGGAACCCCTGCAGTAAACCATATGCTGAATAAGAGCCAACAGTATGCTCTCATTGCAAAAAGAGCCAACAGCATACTAGATTGCATTAACAGGAACTGATTTGTCAGCTGTATTCAACACTGGTAAGACATAACCTGGAGTACTGTGTCCGGTTCTGGACCCCAGACTTCAAGAAGTATGTGGACAGTTTGGAAAAAGTCCAGTGCAGAGCAACAAACATGATTAGGAGCCTGGGAGGCAAGATATATGAGGAAAGGCTGAAAGAACTAAGATTATTTGAGTTAGAAGAAAAAAAGACTGAAGGAGGATTTAATAGCAGTCTTCAAATACCTGAAGGGCAATTTCAGAGAGGATGGAGGTGAACTTGTTTCTGTGGCTGTGGGGAACAGGGCTAAGAACAATGGCCCCAAACTGCAGCAAAGTAAATTTAGGTTGAAGAGGAACTTTGACTACAAATAGTCACTGCCAAATGATGCAGATCATCTGGCCTGTGATATGTCATGGCACAGCTAATCTGCTTCACTGAGCAAAACAACATCACCCCTTGTCTTGCCCTTGGTGCCTGTGTGATTTTTTCCACTCAGCCAGACTCAATCCCCACAATCTCTGGGGAGTGGGTCTGACTGAGTGGGAAGCTTCAACTTTCCCACTTACGTGGAGGCACCCTGAGGTTCCCTGGGTATCTCTCTGTAAGTGGGAAAGTGAACAGGTGCTCCGGGGGCTTGATGGTCCTTCAAGCCCCCAGAGCACCTGCCAGGGGTGTCTGGAAAGTAGCAGGAGCTCAGGCTGTTCTACTCTCCCATCACAGAGCTAATAGACATCTGCTGCAATGCAGCAGCAGAGTCTATTATTACCTTTTGTCACACCAAAATGTTTCCTTGATGTGGCATAATAAAGGGTAGCAAAAAAATGTAAAACGGTTAAAAAAATGTAAAAAGGTAAAAAATGTTATGGTAGCACAATTACAATTTCTGTTTCAACCCTTCCTGAGTATGAGGGTGGTTAGGCTTTGGAACATATTACCTAGAAAACTCATGGAATCGTCATCCTTGGAAGCTTTCAAAAGCAGACTAGACAGATACTTGGCTGCAGAGGTGATTGGTAGGGGGTGCACATGCCCCCCCCCAGCCAACACTGATGCTGTTGGTATGGCTGGTGCCACCCCTAACAGGGCCGCTGCTGTCAGCGGCTTCTGTGAGTGCCCCCCCCCCGCCAGATTCAGGAGGCACCAGTCACTCATGCTTGGTTGGGATGGTTTAGTCAGGGCTGATCCTGCCTTGAGTACGGGGCTGGACTAGATAACCCTCATGAGCCAGGGATCCTGGTTTTCTCTGATAAAAAAAAAAATCCCCAATTTTCGGATTACAAAAGGTAACCCAAATTCCACATTTTTCCATGATCTAAATGAAATACCACTAATATATATATGTATATATATATGCATATATGTGTGTGTGTGTGTGTGTGTGTATGTATATGTATGTACATATATTAGTGGTGTTTCATTTTAATCACAGAAAATTGGGGATTTTGGGTTACTTTTTGTAATCTGAAAATTGGGGATTTTTTTTTAATCAGATAAAACCAGGATCCCTGCTCATGAGGTCCCTGCCAACCATCCTTTTCTATGAACCTGTTTCTAAATTTGTGTAGCGGAGCAACAAAAAATATGAAGTACAAAGTCATGCACCTAGGGACTAATATCAAAAGGTTTCTTTTCCATCTTTTATGAAATAGAGGGTCTCAGGAACTGGAGGTAAAAGAGGAAGTGAAGGATCTGGGTGTACAGGCTGACTATTGAACTACCATGGCCTATGGCTTGAGCCAGCAGTGTGACACAGCCACAAAAAAGCTAATGCAATTTTAGGGTGTGTCTGGCAGTGTACTTTTAACGGGGACAGGGAGGTACAAGTTCCCATTGTGCAAGGTATTAATAAGGCTTAGTTTACATTGTGTGTGCCATTCTGGTCACTTATGTTCAAAAAGATTAATTTAAACCAAAACAGGTACATAGAAAGGTTACTACGATGTTTAGAGATAATGGAGAACCTGTCTCATAAGAGGAAATTAAAGATTTTGGCTTGTTTAGCTAGCAAACTGAAGGTTGAGAGAGAATATGATTACTTTTTATAAATACTTTAATGGGGGAATGAGAGATAGAAGAGCTATTTAAGTGAAAGGACATTACAAGCACAAGATCATATAGCTACAATCTAGTCACCAACAAGTCTGGACTGGATATTAGACTGAAATGAAGTTTTGGAATATTCTTCTTGAGCAAAGAAACTAGAACAAAGAACCTGAATTACTACAAGGAACTTGATGAGTTTGTGGAACGGATAAGCTAGGATGGAGCAAGACTGTGCACATATTATTTCTTCTCTCCCCTGATCCATAGCTATGGCATGTTGTAGTAGGGGAAGATGCCTGTTGGCACTGGTACATCAGAGGTAAGAGCATATGATCTTGTGGATCCTTCAGATAAATGGTTCTTTGTGAATACAGTAGACTGGATTTGATGGCCTGGGAGTCTCCTTCCAGTCCTATGTTCCCAAACCAGAAGAAATATTAGTTAATTAAATACTTTCCCTTAAAAACTCTAACTACAGGCTGCCTTGGGAGCTGGCAGGAAGTTGCTACTAGCCAATAGGAGAGAGAGTGGGAGAGGCTATGAAAAGCCTGCAAAAGTGAAAAACTGGGGATGGCTAGCAAGAGGGGAAGTCGGAAAGAGAAGCTACAATGTGGGGGGCATTTTGCCTGAAGCCAGTGTGGTTGGAGCAGGCCTTCCTCCCTGATATGTCTCAAGCACCACTGAAAGAGGCCCCAGGGATATAGTGGAGGAACCTGGTCTGAGCACAGCTGGGGGAGAAGGATGGACTTCCCCTGCAAAGAAAGAGAGAGACTGCCGCTACACAGCCAGATCTGAACAAGCAGCACTGAAAAGGCTGCAGAAGTTAGTGCGGTCAATGTAATTGTGGAAGTTTTTGTGCAGTGGAAGCCCTTTGGGGCAGCCTGGGCTGTGCACCAGGAGTCTCACCCTGAAGGATCCTTGTGCAACTGTTTGGAATTGGGGTTTGAAGTTGCACTGTTGAAAAGGAGTAATTTTGTCATCAGGTTTCCATGCTGGGTTACAGCTTGCAGTGCGTATGGGTGTAAATAAATCCAACTTGTTTGTACCCTCTTAAACCAAGGTACTATTGGGGTCACTGAGTCATCACTACCACAAACCTACGCCCCCTCACAAGAGGCATTACATCTCTGAAAATCTTCTCCCAGCTTTTGAACTCCTCTCTCTCCTGCTATTTTGCTCAAATTTGCACATCAACGAGAAACAGTATGTATAAAAGCTGCTAGAAGAAATTGAAGAGTTTGGGACCCGTGACTCAGGACTGCTTTTGCAGCTTTACTACATCCCTTAATCTCCAGGATACTAGCTGCTCCTCAGATAGACTTTCAGAAGGGTGACTGGTCTTCAGTAGATACAAATTGCAGAGGCAAAGTGTGGGCTTCACTCCATTCCCCTTTATGGGAGTTAAACCACTGCATTCAGGGAGAAGCGAGGAGGAAGCAATACATGTTTGTACCGTTGGCAATTTCCTACGCAAGAATTAACTATAAAGGGAATAGTATGACCCTAATACAGAGTTTGTGTTTGGGCTGAATGAGTTGCATGCTGAGACACGAGGTAAATAGTGTAAATATTTAAGATATAAAAGATTTTAACTATCCCTAATCGTATCCCTTTCTTGAAGTATTTTCTGCCTAGATGGCTGGAGAAGTGGCTGTACCAAAGCTAAGAGAAATGAATCTCTGTCCCAGAAAAAATGGTTGAGGAAGAAGATCTGAACACTGGGGAGACTTTTCTACAGTTTGTAAAAGCTTGGCTAACTCTGTCCAGGAGAGAAAGTATGGTCTTGGGACTAAAGCACTGAGCACAGCCTTGTGACACCAGGGGTCCCCATCTCTACCACAAGTTTCTTATGTGACCTTGGGCAAGTCATTTCATCTCCCTGTGCCTGAGTTCCATTCTTTAAATTGAGGATGATATTTCACTTCCTCTCAGTGTTGCCTGCACTGTTATACTGTAAGCTCTTAATTGAAAGGGCTTTCTTTTAGTGTGTACAGTACTCATGCATCACCAGAGGGCTCTGATTTTGTAGGAAGCCTCTGAGCCCTGTGGTAACACACATAAGTTCCTTTGTTCTTTGCTTTGATTTTTGATGTGCCTCTGCATTTCTGGCTTCCAACCGGAATCAGAAGTGCCAATACACAAGGAGGAAAACTAATCTCCTAGTGTCTCCAATCTGACTAAAAGTAGAGCATACTAAAAAACTCAAAGTAGCAACTCTCACCTTGTCCTGCCCTTCCCCACCATCATCTGTTTGCACAACACTAACAGTCAAAGGAATTGGGGGACAGGACAGGACATCTAACCTCTTCAGGATGTATCTGAACCAAGTCTTCTGAAGACCTCATCTCTTCAGTTTTATTACAGAAAAATCTATGAGGTCATAGAATGTGAGTTACCTACTGTACATATGTATAGAAAAATGGAATCAAAGGCTTATGAGATCTCTACTGTACAAGTGTAATGCATTTCTGAGTTAACACAGAACTGATCTCACTGCAGGCAGTGGGATGTAGCACAGCATCACAGCTCGCGTTCCTAAGGGATCTAAGCAGGTAATAGGGGCATGAGAAAATTGCTTCTATCTGCAAACCAGAATCTTGTGCTTTGCATCTCATTACACAGCATCACCCTATACTGTGCTATAGAAAACAATCCTGCACTGGTTGTTCCCTGCCTATGTAATTCTGTTCTTAATGGTATAAAGTGAAGAAAAAGAGTGGCAGCCCTGCTTCTGCTCTGCCATTCTCATATCTTAGACTATGCCTCTTCCCCCATCCCCTCATCAGCAGTTTGATTTTGTTTTGGGGGTTTTTTGTGTGTTGAGGTTTTTTTTGGTGAAAAGCACAAATACCTCTACAGTTACTAAATTCTGTAAGTTATTACTAGACTCATCAGTGTAACATCCACTCTGCAGAGAGAGATTGGAGTTTTGTTTTGACAAATATTAAAACCTATGCTGTTTTGTGTATTAAAGAAGGGCGGTTCAAGAAAAGCATCTATTTGGAGGAGAAGGTGGTGAGGTTTTTGATGGTCCTTAGGTCCTGATGTGATTTATTCAGTCTGTTTCTCCCTTCTCCCCACCCCCAAGCTTTCTCTGATAGCTGGTGTTGCCAAGGAATGCTGCAGTGTTCTGTACCAGTTGTATTCTCCTTCTTTGCCCTACCCCCAGTTGCTGAAAGCTTCATGCTCAGGTATGCCACATTGCCACACTTTGGTCAAGAGGTCACAAAAATATGGTTAACTAAGAGTTGGTTCACCAGGTAGGGGCAATCTCTTATCCAAGTCAAAAGAACAGAAAGCATTACTTGCTTATTCTGCTGCATTACAGCTTAGCATCAACCAAGGGTCCAAGTGTTCCTAACTTACATGCTGAACGGACCAAGTATGAATACTTACCTTCAGTCAAAAAAGAGTGTATTGTGTCTGCAAATGTCAACTCTTCAAAGTGCTTTCTTCTCATAACACCTTTCTCTTGTTTGGGTTCAACTTAAAAAAAACCAGTTTTTCATCCTTGTGCTGATCATATTAAAGGAGTGAACCATCTAGGAGACTGTGGTGTGGTAAAGGCTAAAAAGAGCCTTGCACTGTTTATGTGCTGCTGGCAACTGTTTATGGCAAGAACATACTCCTGTTCCACATAGCTGCAAACAGACATTGCCCTTGTGCTGCCATAAAATATGTTTATGAAGGCACCATACCAGGGTGAACAGACATCTGTGCCTCTTGTTGCACTACAAATGACCAAAATTGTGAGCACAATGATTCCTAGGAGTAGTTTGTTCTGCCTTATTGTGGCCGATGTCTGTTTGCTAAAGGTGCGAGAGCATGGGCAGCCAGACACTGCCTTTGCTCTCCAGCCACCTTGGGCAGGTACTCTTGGGTTGATCCTAAGGAATAATGGCCACAGGTGCCTGCCCCAACCTGGGATGCATGTCTGCAGGCACTGAGTGGAAAAGTCCTCCATGCTTGAACATGTGTGCCCTTGGAACTTCTCTGTAGAGGAATTCCTGAAGTACTTGCCTGAAGGTGCAGAACAGGGAAACCACTTCCCTGCTTCGCACTTGCAGACATGCACCTCAGATTTGGACCAGGCACCCAGAACTGTTGTCCTTCAGGACTGAGACCCTGAAGCCCTGGGTCTGATCTTGTAGGAGAATGGCTGTGGGCAATGTCAGTCTCTGTTCATCTTTTGAATCAGCTGTTCTAGGATGTGTCCCATCACAGAGGATGCTGCAACAAAGACATCTGTTGGACTTTAGAACAAGTAATTAGTCCTCCTGAGCAAATAGTTATTTTCACTGCAGGCATTTCTGAAAGTCCATTAGTTACACAGTATGTTTCTTTAGGGCAATGGTTCCTCAAAACAGTGTCCATATAGAGGTAAGATTGTGCTTGATCTACAAAGCTGGCCCAAGTTCACACACAAGATAGCACATTATTCTGTATCCTTCTGTATTTAGTACTGGAGAACAGGCATGCAGTGGATAATGTTTGAAAACTGTGAATTTGTCAGTCATAGAGTGCATGTGTGGTGGTACTGACTCTAGAGGTCTTCTAGGCCCAGGTCCTCAGTGGGAACAAAACAATCCAAAAAATCTTCCATTGGCGAATAACAGCCCCGAGATCTCCCATTACAGACAGATTTATTTTCAGCATGAAAAGCAAGTGTGCCCCGTCCCATAACACAAACTCCCTGCAGTACACGCGTGATGCCTCAGGAAAACAGGAAAGTAACCAGAAAATAGCCCAAAGGGGAAACAGAAGTTCCCTTCTGTGACAGACCTGTCTGCATCACTTCGCCTTGCTAGAACCTGATAATCCTCTGAGCCACCTCAGCGATCTCTTCCTTTCCCTGTTCATCTAAGTCAATGATTCCACCTTAAGCCTCACCTATCACTCCCAAAGATGCCTAACAGTTCTTTGCAAAGGCTTCAGGAAGCACTCATAGATAGTTGGTGAAACTTTTGTTCCCCCTTGCTTGCTTGGAAGCAACTTATTGTGGTAGTTTCCAACTAGAATAGAGCTAGTCAGAAAATTGTTCCTCTCTTGCAGAAAGTTTCTACAAAAAAACTGTTTGCACTTAAATTTTCTGTGGAAAATTTTAACAAAATCCAAAACTTTTTAAGATATCAGCTTAGCAAATTTTAAAGCAAACACTAAACATTTCAGCATTCCGATTTTTCTTGTTTTGTTTCATTTTGTGGAACTGAATCAATATATTTGTTTTGACTCAGTGCAACATCAAGTCAATAGCCTTGTGTTGTCATTCCCCACTATGGGATGGGCACCCAGGTGGCCTACTGGTCTCATTATGCATCATAATCTCTTTTGATGAGTTTTCATGGTGCATCTTACAGCAAAGTCAGGGATGCTCCTGACTTGATCAAGGGATTGAACTAGGTGACCTTTCAAGGTCACTTCCAGCCCTACTTTCCTATTATCTTGGGACTCCAATGACTGCAGGGTATCATGAAAGAAACAATCTACTTCAAGAACCTAGCCGCTAGAGTAGACTGGGGAGGAGGCGTCCAAAGATTCTGAGTCAAAATGTTTGGTTGGGAATATTTCAAGTTCTCCTCAACCCAAAGTAAAACATTTTTCCTGTGAAGAATCAGTTTGGCAAAAACAAAACAAAACAAAAAAAAAGAATGGAAGATTGGGTTTCCAACAGAACAAACATACTTTTGTTTTTAAATATAACCAACAATATACAGCCTCCCCCGCCCCAATCATGATCTAACATCTCTGCGTGAAGTTGTCATCATTGGTAAGGTGTCAAAACTGTTGGAGTAGTACAGCCATCTCCTTGCTCTGTTTCACCTTCATAAATATGTTAGTGTGGCAGATCTAGGGCCCCAGGAGTGGCTGCAATGTTCCCTGGTGACTGTGTAGCTCCTGCTGCACTCTGGCTCTCTGAGCCTTTTCCCCCTTCCTCTCGCCGGCCATGCTGTGTTGTAGTTAGCCAACTTGGGAAAAGGAGGACGCCCCAGGTATCCAGAATGGCCTCTTGCCCGTTTCCAGTCAGTGCACTAGCATACCAATCCCCTTATGAGCTATGGTCTCTGACCTCCCCTACAGCCATGCCCATGCCTCGCCAGTGTTACTCATTACTCATCTCAGTAGCCTTGGCCTCCAATATTGTGCCTGTTCAGGCCCCTAGATCTTTACCAGGGTCCCGGTCTTTCCGGGGCCCAGTGTCACACCCGAACTCCGTTTCCAGCCCACATTGTTCCCATGTCGACCACAGACCCTGGTCCTGGTGCTGACTTGCCAGGTCTCAGATCTTGTCCCTCAAGGACCTCAGACTCACCACCATGGTCTTTGGTCTCTTCTTCATACCAGCTCAGGATTTGCCCATCGAAGTCTCTGGTCCTGACCCTCACAGGCTCAGGCTTCACCCCTGTAGGGCTTGGGTCTCACCCCCTCATGGACTCAGGATTCACCCTTCAAGGGCCCTGGTCTTGCCCCTCATTGACTCAGAATTTGCCCCTCAAGGGCTCTGGTCTGACCTCTCATCAGCTCAAGCTTTGTCCCTCTAGGGCTCAGGTCTTGTTCCTCACAAGCTCAGAATTCACCCCCAAAAGGCTCCCAGGTAATTGTGTGCCCCTCAGGTACCACTAGGGCCTCCAGCCTCCCCTGCTAGTCCCTTCCTGGTCCTCCAGTATGAACCATAACAAAAAGTAAGCCCCCGGGTTATAATTGAAATAACTAAGTTCAGTGGGTTTTCAGAGATGCAATAGCCTAGGAAAATTCCTATAGCTCAGCTGCTGTTAAGCTTTCTATGTTTTCTGTAAGTGTCTTGTGAGTTAATAATACTGCACTGGACTTTAAAATAAAGCATGTAGACACCATGAGTAGACCTACACATGCTGAATGCTTGCTTACACTGATGGTGTCTGTAATGCAGGAAGAAAAGACATTCTCTGGATTCACAAAGAGCTTGTCAAAACAATACAAAATAGGTTTTGTAAATGCAAACATTTAAGCCTCGGCCAAATGACTTGCCAAGGGGCCATAATTGGTCACCACAGGAACTGATGACAGATAAAGGATGATGAAGGCTGTGTTGCTGATGTGCACTTAGGAAGTCATTAAATATTAAGTGGTGATTTCATAATAGTATCTTTTTATTCAGTCACTCTTATAGGCGGCTGCAGGCCCAGCATAGCGTACAGCTATCTCATATTTAATACAGAGGGGCAGGTGATAGAAACTTGAGAGCTCAGCATAAAGTGTTCCACCGTGATCTGAGAAATCTTCATTTGGATAAATATAAAATGCTGCATACTGGGAACTGTAGTTTCTGCAAGCTGCACTTCTGTATTTGAGACAAGGGATATTACCATGCAATTTATTTTTAAGGCCTTAGTTCTTATAAAAGAAGTGATAATAAATTGGCTGCCTTCCAGTTTGGGAAAGGGCAGAGACCAGGAAAGCTCTCATGTAAGGTATCTTACATAAAATGATCTGGATCCAAAAAAAAGTGCAAAACTAGGTGGGGCATAGCTTAAATTAAAAAATGACCTTAGTTCTTTTTCCTTGGATGCAGATTTATGATCAGAAAGGAGGGAGCAAACAATTTTCAAGAATCAGAGAAAGATAGCCCACAGGGTATTTTCAAAGTTTATCATTATAGGCTATTTGAGAGAAATATGGTATAAGTGACCTCAAACAGCCACACTGAAGAACTAACTGGCTATTCCAGTTGCCAGCTATGGTGTATCTGCGACAAGAAACAGGATGACAGGCAGCAGGCAGAATCTCTGGCTTAATGAGAGCATCAATAGGTACTCCAGACTGCAGAAGTTTGAATGCTAAATTGCCATTTCATGTATCTGGAGAAGGATCCTATGAACAAAACCAGGAACTGAAACTGCTGATAAATGTCACTAATTCTAGGAAGTTATTGGATGAAAAGAAAGAGCAATAATCTGCTCCATTTTACATACACAGGATGCAGGCCTGGCTGAATCCTAGATGCTGCCAATGTGGCTTGGGAGAATTTGGGGACTTATTTTGAAGCACAGCAGGTAAATTAATATTGTGGACTGAAGATGAGGAAAGGTTAACAGGTACAATGGTAAGGAGGCAGATGGAAAGTGCCAACAACGGTGGAAGTAGAAGCTGTCAAAATTGTTAATGTCAATATCCACTCTTGATGGGAGTTAGTGTTGTCTCCCAATTACTGTAGGGACTGGGTCACTAGAGGCATTTCTAGATGGTCTCTGCAGGGATCCCTGGACTGCTACAGAGAAACCAACCAGGCTCACTCATTCCTTCTCTATACTCTTGCCAAAAAATAATGCTGTGTTGTCACTGTTAGAGTAGAGCCAGACACACCCAAGTGCCACTCTCAGGAGTAGGCCAAAACTGAGTGGCTGAGGGGATCCTTAAGCACTTATCAGAAAGCCACAACACAACATATTTTGGAAAACAGAGCATGAAGAATGCATGTAGTAGTAAGGGTTAACCCCTTTACTACAGCTTGCAGTCATCCAAAGGAAGTGGTCAGTAGACCTTTTGGGTCAGGGGTTAGTTGTTACAATAAAGGCTTTATGGAGAACAAGGAGTCTCCCTGCCTCTTCCCTAAGATCCAGAATAACACGTGGTGTCAGTGGCAAATCCTGCCATCAACAGGAAATCAGACAGGTGATTCCCAACTGATGGATCCGACTTTAGCAGCAGCTGAACCCAGTGCAGAGCCGAGCCAGATGCCTCTACCTGCAGCAGAGCCCAGTACAGTGCTGAGGCTGGCTATAGAGACCATGCAGCCACTCAAAGTTGCACCACCAGAACAGTTTGATTTCCAATACCCTGGAATGTGGCCTCAATGGATCAGGCATTTTAACTGCTACAGGGATGTGTCAGGCCTAGACAAACATTCGGAAGCTTACCAAGTGCTTATCTACTCTATGGGAGATCAGGTGAATGAAATTCTGCTGTCACTGCAATATGCTGCAGTGATAGAAGCATTAACTGATCATTTTCTGGGCAAAAGAAATGTGATTGATGAATAAGCTAGATTCAATCTCCATAAACAGGAGACTGTAGACAGATTCATCACATCTTTGTATACAATGACGGAATCCTGTCAATATGGGGAACTTAATGAGTAGCTAATTAGGATCCACTTAGTTGTGGGACTTCAGGATACAGAGCTCTCACAAAGATTACAGTTGGACCCTGATTTAATGCTCCTGGGCTATCACACAGGCTCACCAATCAGAGCTAGTTAAACAGCAACAAAGAAATCAGGAGTGATTCTCAGTCCTGTCAAGCCTTAGTTAATATGGATGCAATGCACACTGTAAAGAAACTACAAACTAATACAAATAGAATTGACAGGCACAACGAATGCAGGGAGTTGTTCCACCAGTGCCCACAGCGGCAAACAAGTGGGAAAGGAGGCCACTGCCACAGAGGTGGACAAACTCCAAGACATAATCATGCTCAGTGTCCTGCTATGGAAGAGATAATGTCAGTGATGTAAAAAGACAGGCCACTATGCTTCAGTTTGTTGCTCTACCACCAGAGTCTGTGAAGTCACAGAACAGGATGAAAAGGATTGCACAGTACTTTTAGATGAACTTACAGAGTCTTCATCAGATCCAGGAGTCTGGATGACAGAAATTGAGCTCAGTGGACAGCCTATGCCATTTAAAATAGACACAGGAGCAGCAGTCTTACCTAGCCCTGATTCTTACTACAGCCCACATAGGGATGGGATCTTATTTACCCCTACCAAACAGCTATGGGGACCAGGCAACACTACCCTCAAAGTACTGGGATCCTTTAATGCAAAGATGACCCTGAAGCAGAGATAAATAGACTAGGAAGTCTATGTGATTGGTAATCTTGCTGTGCCTTTACTTGGCTTACTGGCTATACAGGCACCACAACTCATCCATTGACTAGAATAGTGGACCAGAAATCCTTGGAGCAGTATGACAGAATCAAATACCCACTGATCTTTTCTGGTCTGGGAAAAATGTCAGGTGAATATCAGATATGCCTAAAACTGATGCCATTCCATATGCATTAACTACTCCAAGATGGGTACCTTTGCCACTAATGGATGAAGTTAAAGAAGAGTGTCAGGGGAGGGGCTCGTTCGAATCTCGTTACTCCGCACTGTAGCCTCCGCCCCTCCTGGTAGGGGATCATCCCCAGGGTACTCCCCCTGGAAATGTTCGTCTGTAGGCTGGGTGCCTCCGGAACACCTGCCACGACTTTGATGACCTCTTGGTTCGGTGAGAATAATCCGGAGTGTGTCAGTCCACAGATGAGACTCCTCGATCCCAGGGGTCCCACGCTGTCGAGGGCTCCTCTGCCCCTACACCCTCGCCCGTACCTCCATGAGGTTGATCAACTGTCTGCTCAGCCCCCTTGTCAGGATATCATGCCCGGGGTCCATAAATCAAAGCAGAAAAAAAAACAACTTAACGCTAACAGCCAGGGATTCCCCGGAGCCTGGAGGCTGCCAGGACCTTTCACGGGCCTCCCTGGTCCTTCCCTGTCCGCTGTGGGGCTATCACCCTTCCTCGGACTTCAGTTTCAGTACCTGATTCGTTCCAGGGCTTGCGGAGTCCACTGGCCCCTCTCCATCGCAGCGGCGGCACCTTCCTAGCTGCGAGTGCCCCTCTATTAAAGGAAATACGGCTCGCCGGCTCTTGCCGAGCCGAGCTGTTCTCACCGGCTCAGAACTGTCAGTGTCTGCGCTGGGGCGGTTGCTCCTCGGCTCCTGTGTCCCGTTAGGGTTTGCCCTTACCCCAGAAGGTCCTCCCGTGCCTACGGGCTACCTTTCTCCGCACCCAGGTGCTCCCGCCAACATCCGCACCGCCGCCGCTTACTTCCGGTTCCTCCTCTCCAGCTGCCTTCGGCATCTCCTGTATAGTGGACGGAACTGCCTCAAGGCCTTCCCTCCAGACACACCTGTGGAGGGTGAGTGTTCCCGCCCTGGCAATTTGTGCCGCGGGGCATAACCCAGGTTTGTTAGCTATGGGGCGTGGGGTTTCGGGGGCCTCCTGCTCCCTTCCTCCCCCACAAAGGGCTAACACACATGGAGGAAATGGAAATAATTACAAAGATTGAAGAACCTACTCCTTGGTGTTCTGGGATGGTGGTTGTGCCAAAACCCAATGGTAAGATTAGGATATGTGTTGACCTCCCACAGCTGAACAGGTACATATGCAGAGAAAGACACAGTCTTCCTTCCGTGGAACACACCATAGCTCAACTTGCAGGAGCTAAAGTTTTCACAAAAATGGATCCTTGGACAGGGCTCTGGCAGATTCCTCTAGCTGTTGAATCATCCAAGCTAACAACTTTTATTACTCCATCTGGATGCTACCAGTTTAAACGACTACCTGAAATCTCATCAGCTCCTGAATTCTTTCAGTTTCTGATGTCACAGATATTGAATGGCTTAGAAGGTGTTCTTTCCTATGCTGCTGATATTTTGATTTTTGGGACCACCAACGCATACCAGGATGTAAGAGTGGCTGCAACCCACAGAAAACTACAGGAAGCTGGAGTTACACCTAATGAAAAATGCACCTTTGCTACTTTGCAGCTCATGTTTGTTGGACATTGGGTTACACCACACGGAATCTGACCAGGCCCAAAAGCTACAGCCATCAAGGGGTTCCCAGAAACCAAAGACGTCCTCATAGCACACAGATTTTTAGTCATGGCCACATACTTAGGCTGTTTTGTGCCAAACTTGGCGACAATAACAAAGCCTTTAAGAGACCTCTTAAGTGACAAGAACATATGGTTCTGGGGACTTCTACAGCAGTTGGCCTTCAATGAGATCAAATCTATCCTCAGTTCCTCCCTGATACTGGCCCAATATGATGCAATACAAGAAACTCATATGGGTTTGGTGGGGTGTTACAACAACATCAGGAAGCATGCCACTGGGCCCCTATTGCTTTTGTGTCAGGAGTGCTTGCTACACCTGAAACTCAATATGCACATATAGAAGAAGCAGTAGCAGTTACATGAACATGTGAGCGACTCAGAACTTTCCTTGTGGGCCTGACTTCTACTTTACTGATCACAAGCCACTTGTGTCTCTGTTAGGAGACAAACCTCTCGATTAACTTCTACCAAGAACCCAAAGATTTCGCCTCAGAATGCTAAAATTCACATACAGTATAATACACATCCCAGAAAAAGAGTTACAAAAGCTGATACTCTTTCTAGGGCATGATTACAGACTCCACTGTCTCCAGAAGAACTCTGCCAGGAGTAAGATATTACTGTTTACATGGACATTATTGCAGACGGGATACCCATATCTCCTTCACTACAAATGAGAATTCAGAAAGCTCAAAAAGCCTATTCTTCTTGCCAAAAGATAAAGAAATACTGCTTGGAAGGATGGCCTCAAGTAAGATTCAAGGATTGTGAACTGGCAAAGTACCAACGAGAGACTCAATCTCAATGTTGTCAGAGACTTAGTCACGTTCCACAGCAGAGTACTGATACCTTCAACACTATGCCAGGAAACCCTAAAGAAGAATCATGATGCTCACCAGGTTATTAAAAAATGTCAAGCCAGGGCTTGCCAGACAGTTTGGTGGCCCTTCATCTATGATGACATACAGACCTGGGTGGCCAGCGGTAAGGTTTGCACTCAACACTGACCAGTCCATGTGCAGCCATGCCTTATGACTGATTTACCAGATCATCATCAGTGGATGTTGGGAGCTGATCTATTCACTTGGAAGGGTTCTGTTTACCTCATTGCTATTATTATTCCCATTACTTGGGGATGGTACAATTACAGAGCACCACAACGGAGAGGGTTATAATGGCATTGAAGAGTATATTTGTACGCCATGGCATACCTTCAGTTTTAAGAACTGATAATGACCCACAATTTTCTGGAGCTGTGTTTAAGCAGTTTTCAGCCCAGTATGAGTTTCCGCACGTCACCAGCAGTCCACATTTCCCCTGTAGTAATGGAGAAGCAGAATGTGTGGTGTGGACTGTGAAGAATTTGCTCCAGAAGAATGAAGTTCTCTCTATAAGCAGACAAGGTTCTTTAAGTGAATCTGATATCTTTTATTAGACCAACTTAAATAGTTGGAAAACAATTATTAAGCAAGCTTTCAGGTTCAAAAACCCTTTGTCAGGCTAAGGAAGTTTCTGTAGTTAGTGTGTGCTTTTGCTGGATAGAATGAAAAGTAAAGAAGCCAGAGGCTGGTCTGGTATGCATACAAGACAGGTAGTCAGTGAAAATGTAGACTGAGGAGTCAATGAGTAAGAGACAGGCTGTGGGGGAGAGAAGGGGGATGAATAGTGGAGAGATAACTGGGGAGTCAGATGTCAGGCAGGTTATAATGTGTCATAAATCCAATGTCTATATTTAGTCCATGATCTTTAGTATCCAGGAGGTTGATGAAGTGCATTTCATAGGCTCGTCTCTGGGAAGTGTTTTGTAAGTTTCCTTTGGGGATCAGGACGGAGAGATTGGAGAGGGAGTGGTTTTCTTGTGAGAAATGTGCCCCCACAGGTAACTGGGTATTCCTGTCTTTGATAGATTTCCTGCGTGCGTTCATTCTGGTGTGTAGTTGTTGTTTGGTCTTTCCCACGTATTTTCCATCAGGGCATTTGGTGCATTGGGTAAGCTATATAACATTTCTGGAGGTGCAGCTGAAAGATCCTGGAATGCTGATGGCTCTGTTCTGGGGTGTAGTAATTGTGGGGGTGGTGAAAATGTGTTGGCAGGTTTTGCATTTCTTGTCATGGCATGGTCTGGATCCTTTTGGTGTGTTCTGGGTCTGAGGAAGTTTGCTTCTGGTGATGAGGTTGGCGAGGTTTGGCACTTGTTTGAAGGCTAGGATGGCTGGTCTCTCTATAAGGCACTCTTGATCTAGTATGCACCACCACTGGAGCATGGGTGGAGTCCAGCTGAGTTGCTTATGAGTTGTCAACTCCATACAACCCTCCCAAGTATGATCAATGATTTGGTTTCAAAACTTGTCCATGGTCACGGTGCAGGGTCCTGTAGCAGGGCACTGAGGTGCCTGCTACTTGTGGAGTAGTAATGAAGAGGCACAGGTGCATGTTGCTATGGCAATTGGTGGGAGTCAGCTGACCGGAAGGGGCAGGGCTTGGCTCCTATATAACTCCCAGGCGGAGGCCAGGCAGGCAGTTCCCTGCCAGCTGCCATGTGGGAAGGAGCTTTCCCAGAGCAAGCAGAGGGGAGAGGCCAGACTGCAGGTACAGCTCTGAGACTGGGGGAAGGATACAGCACCCCTGATGTGGCGGGAATAATGTTATAGTCGAGCAGCTTGAATTTATGTTACAGCCTAGGGGTTTGTGTTTTGTTTCTTGTTGTATAAAACACTGGAGGTTTGGGAGAGGCATTTAGGGGTTGGAGGAGGTCTCCTAGGGGGCCCTCGGCAACATGGGAACCCCAACCCCAGAGAGGGTGGTGCCACGAGAAGCCCCGGAGACGGGAGGGGCAGCGAGAAGCCCCGGAGAGGGGGCAGC
This sequence comes from Gavialis gangeticus, assembly GCF_001723915.1. Classification (NCBI taxonomy): domain Eukaryota; kingdom Metazoa; phylum Chordata; order Crocodylia; family Gavialidae; genus Gavialis; species Gavialis gangeticus. The sequence goes on from NW_017729025.1 coordinate 96,737,170, forward strand.
GAGAAGCCCCGGAGAGGGGGCTCAAACCCCGGCGCCAGCTAGGCACTTTCTAAAAGCCAAGGAGCTCTGGTGCGCCAGTGGTGCAGCTTTATTTTGGTATTTTTTTTGTGGCCTGGAGGCTGCAGGCTCGGGGTCGTCCCCTGGTTTTGGGCTTGCAGCCCTCCGACTGTGGGGTTGGCACCCGGGCCTCTGGACCAGGCTCCAGATTGGAGCAGGAGAAGGGCCCCCGGGCCTTAAGACAATGGAAAAGGCTAGAGCCTCAGAGTCAAACCCTGTTTAGTGGGTTTAGATGGGGAGGCCTAGCTAGAGAAAATCAGGGGTCAGTCCCACATAGGGGAAAGGCCCCAACACACCCAATACAATAGGCAGCCTCCCGCTCACAAGAACATCATCCTAATTTCCATCAAGACGTGGCAGAAGAGTGTAGGGCAGGACATAAAAACCCCAAAGAAGGATCCAAGGGCGCCCCATGCAAGGCGCAGAGGACTAGGAAGATGGCGCTGGGAAGGGTGACTTGTTACATGTCCTCAGGGATGGCCATGATGCCCCTAGGGCTCCGTGACCGTGCTGGCTATGCCACACAGGCACCTTCTAATCTTTCCTGCCATGTCTTGCTAGTATAACTAATAAGTAGGGAGGCTGCCCACAAGTTTCTATTCAGTTACAGTCCTGATGGTCCCTCACCTAAACCCTGAGGGTCCTTAGACCCCTTGCTGGGTCCTGGTCTTAGTGGTTGCTTCCCGAGACACCCTAAGCCTTATGGGCTAGATGCACGGCTCCAAAATTGCCCCTTTACCACGCCCCATGCCTCGCAGGTGGTATTTAAACATATTTGCCTTTGATGAGGCCTCAGTCTAGTTTGGCCTCCTGTCGTCACAGGGCTGTTAGCCCCAGTAATGGCACCCTCTGGCGCTGGGGTCTCTTCAGCCCCGTCTCCGTGCCCTTACTGGTGCTGGGGATCTACACAGTAGTGTGCCCTGATGAGGCCTCCTCCTTCCCAGTAGCATCATCCCGGTCCACCGATATAATAGACAACAGAAAAGCCCCTGGGTTATAACAAAATACAAACAATGCAAGCCATTGGACATGCCTCAGTTTCATCAAATAAATTAGGACTGTGAATTACTCTGGTCTAAAAGAATAGACTAACCAATGTTTCTACTTTATTTAGGTTCCTCTTGTGTGTATCAAGTTTTCCCCTGAAAAAGGGGGATGTAGTAATAGGGGTTAACTCCCTTACTAAAGAGTGATATCATCCACAGCACAGGAAGAGTTCAGTTGACCATTTTGGGTCGGGGTTAGTTGTTATAATAAAGACTTAATGAGAACAAGGAATCTCCCTGCCTCTTCCTAAGTTCTAGAATAACATAATGGGTAGGGTTCGTCTCTTGGTAGTGACACATGCCTTCTATTTCCACATTTGTCATAAACCTGATCTTAAAAATGTCACTTTCCATCCTTGTACCTCAGTTAACTCATCTCTGTAATAGGGTTCCCCAGTGTCATTGTGGGGATTAATCAGTGTCTATAAAGCACTTTGTGATTTTCAGATGGATGGGATTGTATTATTTATGCATCCAGCTTAACATTAGTTGAAGTTGATCGCCATTTGTAGGACAGTGCTAATGTTTCCCTGTTTTGTTTATTTAACATGGATTGTAAATTCTTCAAGACAGAAGATGTGCTTCAACACAGCATAAGGAGGATTTAGTCTCTGCTGAAGCATCTCAATGCCATTTTAATGCATATGAAGTCCAAGAGAGCGTATACTCTTGCTATGTAACTTCTCTTTATTCATGAGTCTTGTCAAGACAAGACACTGAAATTTTTTTTAGAAATTTTGCCTCTGTTTGCAATAAAACATTTATTCTGTCTCATCCATTCTCACCATCACCATCTGGGGACTCTGCCTCTTCAGCACAACCCTATTCTTTGCTCTCAGTTTTCACTCCAAATCCAAAAAAGGGGAGCCTATAAGTAAAGATCAGATTACAGCAGAAATATGACACCATAACAAGGAGCTTAATGCTCCTGCTACTTTAAGAAGAGAAAAGCTGCAGTCGAGGCACTCCAGGGAAGGCATCTGACCGGAAGGGGGCCAGGCTTAGAGAATAGACAGATTAATCGAGTTTGCTGGCGCGTGGTAATTACTGCACTCCAGCAGACTCCAGCATCATGTGTATCAGTGTCTCCATGCTGGAAAATGGTGGCAGGGGTGCTTTAACTAAAGCTAGTTCAATAAGCTTTAGTTAAAGTGCCCCCACCACCATTTTTCAGTGTGGGGATGCTGAGACACATGATGCTCTGGGCACTTTAATTAGAACACATCTCAGATCCACTATAATTAAAGTGCCCCCCATGCCCACCCCACACCTCCTTGAGCATATCTATAAATGCCCCTAGAGACCATTCTGCCAACCCAGGACCGCCACAATGCAATGTGCTCCAACTCCCCCCACCTCACCTCTAACATGCCCTCTAACTGCTTCATCAGAGGAAAAGATCAAACACTGTAAGCTGCTATGCCAAGCCATACCCCCACATCAGAGGAACTCACAACTGCCCATTTAAGGCTGGCACAGAGTCACTCTGGCAGTACACAGGGATCTTGGTGAAGACTGGGAGCCTGGTCCTGTGTTTTCAAGTTTATTTCACTTTGTGGTCCTGATTGGGAAGGTTTCCATTTTGGATGTTCTTAAAACCTTATTGCAGACACACTGCACTGGAAGGTGTTAGCCAATTTTACATATAGCATAAGAAAGGGTAAGAAATCAGGAGGGTGGGAATAGAAGTCACAGTAGTAATACTGAATTTCATAAGACAGCATATGGGCACAACATGGCCCAGTGTTTCTAATAAATAAACTTCGAATACAAATGTACATTGGTTGGCTCCCTTGTTGTTGAGAGATTTGTACATGGCAAATCACAATGGACCAGGGGAAGGGATTCTTGGCCCATGGAACTTTCAGGGTATTCCTCTGTCGCAGTCACGCCAAATACTGCAGTGTAGCATAAAGACATACCCTAGCCAGATGAATACTGGTAGGAGTTTGCTTATGGCAGCATAGAGCTCTACACATCCAAAGAGCTGGCAAATTATCCCATGCTGACCTCACTGCTGTGGCTAGCTTACAACAGTGATGAGAGCTCTCATCCCTCTGTGCGTTCTCCCAGTCTGCTGTAGCTAGCAAACATCTCTATAATACCCTGTCACCTCAGGGTGTAGACGTGCCCTCTGCCTGCTGAGCTTAGGCCCAAGGGCAAGATAGTTTGGTTAGTCACTTTCACTTCCTGCCATTATCTCTGATTTTCTTCTAGACCAGGGGTGGGCAATTATTTTGGGCGGAGGGCCACTTACTGAGTTTTGGCAAGCCATCGAGGGTCACATGACAGGAAGCCAGGGGCAGATAAACATTCAGTTTTAAAAATTTTTAGGGGCCCCACGGGCCAGATAGAATGGCCTAGTGGGCCACATTTTGCCCACCCCTGTTCTAGACACACACATACACTTTGAGAAGTCTGCTCCTCAGTGCTGTAGCAAGGAGGAGAGGAGGGGGGCAAGCGGGGCAACCGTCCTGGGCACTGAAGCAAAGGGGTGCCAACAGGTGCTGCCCAGCCAGGGCAGGGCATAGGATGAAGCCATGAGCAGTTCATCTGGGGGGGCATGGGGATGGAGGGAAAGTGGCTCCCACTGCTGCATGAACTCCCAGGGAAGCATGGAGCAGAGGAGTGTGCCCCCAAATCTGTGTGCAGGGTGAGGGTTGGCTGCCACTGTGGGCTTTGCCCTGGGCGCCAAACTTACTTGCCATGGTACTGCTGCTCCTACACTCCCCTAGGATTGCTGGATATCGCTTACCTTATAAAACATAAATCTGCCATATCACAAGTGTAACAGGAATCTTAAATGCTTTTAAAACATTCTCATGGTGGTCCCTGCGGGGATGAGACACCCATATGAATGGACAGGAAAAGAAGCTTTTAGAGGAGGGAGAGGGATGCTGCTTTAAACATGATATATTTCTCTACAGAGGGCAGCAACTGGGGAAGTGATTCAAAACCAGGATGCGGAGGCACCCTGGGGAACCTTAAGATCCTTTCAAGGGTGTCACAAGATGCTATACTATGTGAGCACTGTTAGGTGCGTAAATTTGATTTATAACAAAAACCTAAACACGCTGACCTGTTGTGATCTTTCTGACTTCTTTGCCATCTAAGAATTGCTCTATTATTTTTTATGTAATTAAAAAAGAAGTGAAAAATAAAAGCTGGCATTTTCTGATGGGTGCTTTGAGTCTAGAGAGGCTGAAAACCACTGATCTAGGGTTTTGGCACCTCAAGCAAGAATTTTTACATATTCAAAAAGAATAGTCATCTTCCAGAGGGATGAAGTGAAAGTCTGAGAAGTTTTTATTCTTGTATCTGAGCCATGTTAATGACTTGTTTCTTTTACACCAGCCCCTATCTTACCAAATCTGTCACCAATGGCAGTTCTGCATGTGGAGTACCCTCATGATGTGCTCAGACACACACAAAAATATAATGAAAGGAAAAATACATTTTAGGTCAGTATTTTCAAACCCAGCATCAGTCCTCAGTTGAAACCCTGACTTGCAAGGTGCTACACAGCCACAAATACGACTTTTGGAAAATGTTGACATTAGAGTGACAGTTTGGAGTAAATGAAGATGAACAGCTGCACTTGTATGCTTCAAGTGAAGATCCCTCGAAAAAGTTCCAGGCCTGATACTTCCCCCAAGTTACAGCATATCCAGCACAGATGCTCTGTAAAGTATCCTTGAGGGCTGCAGGGCACCTGTCTATATTTAACTGATTGTCCTTCAGACCTCTGCTGTATTATTTTCAAAAAATCATAAAAAATTACAAGACCTATTAACTCACATCCAGCTCTCCTATCTTGCAAGATTTTTTTTCTTTTACATTTTCTAGGAGTTTAGGCCACCTAGTTTTAAATGGATGACAGTGTCTTCTTTTATTGCAAAAGAGGTGTAATTAATGTGTATATGCAGCTAATGAGGTTTAATTTCAGTTTAGAGCTGCCTCTTCAGTCCTGCTACTACTTGGAAAATCCTGAAAGACATTCAAACTGAGAAGCAGTTCTGCTTTTCTAGCCAATATTCCCACAGATCATGTATTATTCTCTCCCTCTCTTTATCACTGTTGCATTTTATAAAAACAAGGTCTCTTGCTTAGCTGCTCATCTGCTCTTGCTGCATTATATTCAGTTGGCAGTTACAGTGATAATTATGTGACAAAAAAGAAATTGCTGGCATCAGGTGGTGCCCAACAGGCAGAAGCAAATGACCTCAAAGGTCAAAGGCTCTTTTCCATGTCTCTTTTCCCTATAACGGAGAAGGGTGAGTAAGAAGGGAGTGAGGGCTTTTGGAGCAAGAGCACACATTTTGAAGGCCAAATTCTTGGGTCATCTTCCCAGCTCTGGCACATATTTGCTGTATGACTTTGCATGAGCCACTTAGCTTCTCTGCACCTTGGTTTCCCAGACTGCAACATGAGATAATACATGGATATGTCATGAGCATTTGGAGGCTTAATATTTTAATGCTGGTAAACCACTTTCAGACCCTCAGACTTAGGTTTTAAGTGTTATTAAATACAGGAGACAGCTGAAATAAACAATTTTTTTTCTTAACACAATGTGTTTCCAAGAAGGCTCAGTGTTTTTTAAAGGGCCTTTGTATGGTAATGTGACATTCTGCAGCCTACATGCAAGCAATTATCTTTGAGAGAAAAATGACCAACTTATTTTGCTGAGAAAAGGCTTTGCTTGAAATACATTTGTGGGGGAGTTGAAATCCAAGGACCTAATGTAGGTAAAATACTGATTCAAGAGCTGGAGCCATTATTAAATGTACAAGAATTAGAGTTTCAGTAGGCCTTGACTAGGATAATTCAGCCAGCATTAGCACAATCTCATAGATTTCATAGACATTTGGGCTGGAAGGGACCCCAGAGGATCATCGAGTCCAGCCCCCTGCCCCAGGGGCAGGAAGTCAGCAGGGATCATAGGATCCCAGCAAGATAAGCATCCAAATGTGTCCTGAAGAAGTTCGAAGTGGGTGCTTGAACCGCCTCCGGTGGTAGTCTGTTCCAAACCTTGGGGGCCTGGACAGTGAAGAAGTTCTTTCTTATGTCCAGCCTGAACCGGTCAAAGTGGAGTTTGTGACCATTCGATCTTGTCGCCCCTTGCAGGGCTCTGGTGAACAGTCGTTCCCCCAGATCCTGATGAGCACCACTGATAAACTTATAAGTGGCCATCAGATCACCCCTGAGCCTGCGCTTTGCCAGGCTGAATAGCCCCATTGCTCTCAGCCTCTCATCATAAGGTCTGTTTTCCTGACCTCTGATCATGCACATGGCCCTCCTCTGCACCCTCTCAAGCTTCTCCAAATCCTTTTTGAATTGTGGAGCCCAAAACTGGACGCAGTACTCCAGCTGCGGCCTCACCAAGGCCGAGTACAGTGGGAGAATGACGTCCTGGGATCTGCCTGAGAAGCATCTATGGATGCAAGCCAGCGTTTTGCTCACTTTACTAGCCGCAGTGTCACACTGAAGGCTCATGTTCATCTTGTGGTCAACCATGACCCCCAAGTCCCTTTCATCTGTAGTGCTAACCAGCGTAGTACTACCGAGTCTATAAGCATGGTGCAGGTTTTTCCTCCCAAGGTGGAAAACCTTGCATTTTTCGGTGTTAAACACCATCAGGTTCTTGTCTGCCCATTTCATAAGTCTGTTCAGATCCGCCTGGATCACCCTCCTGTCCTCAGGTGTGGATGCTTTACCCCAGAGTTTGGTGTCGTCGGCAAACTTGGCCAGTCCGCTTCTGACACCAGTGTCCACATCATTGATGAAGATGTTAAACACTATAGGCCCAAGGACAGGCCCGAGGACAGATCTCACACTAGTCTTTGATGCTATCTGGAATTCATGTAGTCAGTTATATCAATAAATATATTAATGTCTCCTAGTATTTCTTTCACAATTGCATTCCTATGCTGCGTCATGTCCCCATGTAACCTGTAGCAGATTATGATGGCAAAGCTGTCTGGAGCTACCTAGCCTCTCAGATTCATTCTATCATGTAAAAAGGTGCATTGAGCATATACTGCAACATCTGCTCTCATTGGTGACACTGTCCACATGGAGCAGGGAAACAGTGAGCCGGGGCAACCAAGGCATGCTTTGTTATGCTGCCAGGCAGGCAGCCAGTGTATGGCAGGTGTCCCCTGGGCTCCGCGCTTAGAGAGGGGCAGGGGTCAGAACCTCAGCCTTATGTGGGCTTGGGCTGTAGCCCAAAGTGGGAGCAGGCAGCCAGTGCATGGAGTGCCACCTGGGGCCTGGAGGAAGCAGCTGATAGGAATGACGAACTCCTCAGAGGCTCCTAACACCTGCCAACAGCATCCGGGTATGTGGGGACAAGCAAGGGGCTGATTGGCTCCTGCCAACCTGGAAACCCCTACATAAGCCCATGCTGACACCAGGACTAGGGGAACACACAGAGGGATGAGAGTTCTCATCACATTTCCCACAGAGGCAGGGGACCAGGAGCCTGAGACACAAAGCATCTGAGCTCTCCAGACCAATGCTGGATCACCAAGCTACTGGGAAAAGCCAGGTACCCTTTGGGACTAAGCCAGGCTTTGCAGCTCCCCTGGCCCCACATTAGTCCGGGGGTCTGCGTAGGATAGGCAGACCCACACAGACTGAGCCAGTACAGGGCCATCCCTGTGGGACTGAGACTGTCTGAAGAAAGGTGACTGAGGTGCCTGGAGGGCCAGAGAAGGGTCTAGGGCATGGTCATTTGAGTTGTTAGTTTATTTACTTCTTTACATGGGCCAAGCCTGGCTGACCTTCAACTCGCAGTACAGTCCAGTAAGCATAGCTGGAACACGCTGACTCTAGACAACCTAGCTGCTTCTTTCTCTGCCTGAACAGCAAGTCACTTGGGACAGCCAAATGTCTGTGTCCAACACCAACTGGAACCCCGAGTGGAAAGGGGTGGGGTGTAGGAAAGTAGGAGCCCCACAGAAGACCCCAACAGTAACTCGTGCCAACCTCAGCTGGCTCTCTTTAAGCAGATGCTACCTCCCTACATCTCTTCTCAGTTATATCAAGTCATACTGGGCGAGATTTGATAGAGAACGAGACACCTGCTGAGTGCACAGCAGGCAGGCCTCATCCCAGTACAGGCACTCTGCTTGGGTCCCTCTACACTGAGCAACCAGAACCATGCACATTTTCCACCAGATGAGTTTTCACCGATGTCTTGTACTATGGCATTAATGCATCCTTATGTCTACTGGAAATACTTTCCTTAATACCTTCTGGAATTTGCAGCTAATGTGTGTTGGTGACTCAGAGTCAGCCTTTGATTGACTGGTATATCCCAGTCCTGTTCCTGACATTTCCAGCTTATAAGAGCTAGTAACAAATATTTCTGCTAAGTGCATGACCTTGAACTTTATTCTATTGAAGTCCATCTCATTTCTCTTACTCCTGTTCTGAAGGTTATCAAGTTCTTCCTATATATACCAATATACCAGTGCTCCTTTGGAGTGATGAGGCCTCCCAACATTGCATTAGTAACAAATTATATTACTACACTCCTTTTTTTTGTGCCCAGATCGTGAGTGAAAAATACTAAATGAGATGAGTCCCAAAAATGAGCCTTGAGGAACAACACAGATAGCCTCCTTCCAGCCTGATACTTCCACAGTTACTTCTTATTACAACATGGACCTGAAGAACAATTGATCAGTTTCTTTCTAACAAACTTACTGTTGCAGGGCGCTAAGGTGCCTGCTCCTTTAAAGGCAGAAACTGCCCAGAGAGAGGGCCCTAGCAGTCAGACAGGAACCCCACAGATATAGGTTACTGTGGCAGCAGGCCTAAGGAGGAAATTAGCCTGCACCTGCAGGTGGTCAGCTGACAGGAAGAGGCAGGGCCTTGGGCACATATAAACCCCAGGGCTGGGACTAGAGGGGCAGTTCTCTGTCAGCAGCCAAGGGGGAAGGAGCTCTTTTAGAGGAAGCTAAGTGGAGATGCTTGACTGCTTGTTCTACTTCTGGTAGGATTAAGGGGTTCCAGGAGCTCACCAGGGAACCTGGCCTACAAGGCATTTAGTGCTGGGGGGGAGAGGTTTAACTCTTTTAAAGGGACAGAGCACACCCTGAACTGCTTGCATAATGTTATAGCCCAGGGGCCCATATTTTGATTTCTGTTTATAAACCGGTGGCTACTGGGGAAGGAGGGGGCCTAATTGGGGGCCCACTACAGTGTGGGCACCCCAGCACCAGTGTGGGCACAGTGACGGGGGAGCAGATCCCAACGCCAGAGGGTGCAGTGATAGGGGGATGAGCAGACCCCAGTGCCAGAGAGGGTGCCATGACAGGGGGTGAGCAGACCCAGTGCCAGAGGGCGCTGTGACAGGGGGTGAGCAGACCCCCAGCACCAGAGAGGGCATAGTTACTGAGGCCAGACTAAGCTGTGGCCTCAACACAAGGAGACAATGTTTACATAATATCTGCAAGGCATAGGGCATGATAAAGGGGCAATTTTGGAATCACACATCTAGCCCATAAGGCTGGGCGGACATCATAATACACCTCCCAAGTGTGGGGCCCAATAAAGGTGTCCAGTAATCAACAGGGTTTAGGGGAAACTGTCAGGACTGTGACCAAGCAGCAACTTGAGGGCAGCCTCCCAATCCATCATTTAAAACAGCAAGATGTGGCAGGAGAGATTAGTAGGTGCCCACAGGGCAGAGCCATCGTGGTCACGGTGCCCAAGGGACATCACGGCCATCCCAGGGGTGGCCTTATCATGACCCTGACATACTGAAAGACAGCTACCCCCATACAGCAAGGGTCCCAAAGATATGTGCTGTGGGCTAAATCCAGCCCTATCATTCAGCCCCCAGTGCTGCCCATAGGTCTCAGACTAGACCTGCATGCCACATTGTGACAGGGGGCTGATTCATGGTCGGTCACCAAACCAGCCCACCCCTCTATCTAGGGCAGTCTGCCCTCATTCTTATGCCACGTCTTGCTGTTACACTTTTATTGTTGTAAAGTGTGGGAGGCTGCCCATTACATGCACCAATGCCTATGGCATTATACATGGCTCCAACCTACCCTATACTGTGTCCCATGCCTCATAGATGGCATCCATATCACTACAGTGCCTCACACTGTGACCCGTGCTCCAGAGTCTCACATGCGACTCTCACTCCTCACTGAAGCTTGCAGTCACTGTGCCCTCACACTGGGCTCCAGACTCATGCCCCCCTCACTGGGGCTCACTCTCTCACACCCCCTCGCTGGGGTTACTCCTCCACACTGGGACACTAACTCACAACCCCTCACTACGGCTAACTCCCTGAACTGCTTGTGGGGTTGGCCTATACACAGACCTTCAGGTCAGCCTTGTGGCTCTACTCTGCATGCCCTCAGTGCAGCCCTTCGGGTTGCCCCTTGCAACCCGACTCTGCACCGATACTGCATAGCCCTTCTGGCCACCCTTGTAGCCCTACTCTATGCAACCCATTCTCTTACTATACTCCCTTACCAGAGCCAACACTACGCCCCCTTGCTGGGGCCACTCTTCCGCCCCCTTGCTGGGGCCACTCTTCTGCCCCCTCCCTGGGCCCAACTCTGTGCCCCCTCCCTGGGGCCTCGGGCTCTTAAACCCCACAGGCTCAGGTGTCCGAAGACATGCCTGGCCCCACTGCCTCCCTACTACCCACTAAGTTGTGGGGGCTGGAGCTACAAGGCATCCCTTACTCGCCTTCTACTGGGGAGGCAACTGGCATGGCAAATACTAGGGACCGACCCACCATACCCTCCTACCCCAGCAGGGTGTAGTATTCAGTCATGCCCCAAGGCCAGGAGCCTCCTGCCATCCCCATAGCTCCTGCCCTTACTTCCACAGGTGTTCTGAGCAGCTGCTCAGCTAGGCAGTGTTCTTCCAGCTGCCAACAGTAGACTGCTGGCTCAGCCCTGAGGGCCTGAGTTAAACTGGAGGCTGCTCATCCCCCTCCTCCAATTGCATGGCCTTCCTTTGGTCATGTGACCACCTTATCAGGGCTGACCTGTACCTGCCAGCTGCCCTGCTGCCTGCTCTCAGCCCTTAAAGTGGCAGGCACCAAAGGTGCTCTGCCACACACATGCAGTGCATGCAGGCCATCTGTAGATCAGATCTGGCCCACAGACTGGTCCCATGCCACCCATTTGGCCCACGGACCCTGAAAAGTTTGACAACCCTGGTCTAGAAGAAACAAACCTAAATCTTTCATCCCTTCCTCATATCATGTTTTCCAAAGCTTTTATCATTTTCAGTGACCTTCTCTGGACCCTCTCAAATATATCAGCATCTTCCTTAAACCATGAATCCCAGAACAGGATGCAGGAGTCTAATACCAAGCACAATGGAATAACCTATGTCCCATATCTTATGTGCAACATTCCTCTTGTTTCATCTTAGAATGAAATTGGTCTTTTTGTAACAACATCATGGTATTCACCCATTCCATTTGTGGCCCACCATAACCCCCCAGATCCTTTTCTGCAGTATTAATGCCTAGCAAGCAAAGAATTTATGAGCTTTCTGTAGTACCTGAACACATCCCATTATTGAAAGTAAATGGAAATATTCCCTTGCTTGCTTTCTACTTAAGACCAAGCCTTGAGGGCAGGGGTGGGGAATAAATTCATTTAAAAATGTTTTAAAAACAATGTATTAGAATATTTGTGTTGTAGGAAAGCCTGGATGGAGGAGTATGTTTTTCATTTAGCTCTGAATGCAGTTATTTCTTCTAGCAAAAAAATCCATCCCTTCAGTCCTGCTCCTATGAAAGAGCCGTTATCCAGTCACAGACACTAAGGGTTGACCAGGGCATAGGGATCTAGTCTGAGTGGGTTGTGCTAGGTCAAGGGTTTACCAGAGTGGAAGTCAATGTCAAAGTCAGGTATCAGTCCTAGCCCAGGAGAGCAAGCTGAGGGATGAGACCAGGTTACAGTCTGAGTAATCAGTTGATCCAGGCCAGGAAGTACAAGACAGGAATAGGAGCAAGCACAGACAGGCAGGAGGGTCCAAGCCAAATGGTCAGAGCATAGAGTCACAAGCTGAGATCAAATGAGGGAGTCAAGTTTAGGTGTGCCCAGCATGCCAGAGGCACAGTAAGGTTCTCTGTTGCCCAGACGCCTTGCTGCTGTTTGATTTGTTCTAAGCTGGCAAGGCCCACTTCCTGTCACCCTGGGAGATGACTCATCCCAGTCCCTGATTACTTCCAGCTGGGGCCTGGGGTGGGCCCATCTCCAGCTGGGCTTAGGCTCATTACACAAACCACCAACACTGGTCAACAGAAATCTAGTTCCAATGAAATATAGCTGCAGAGGATCACTGCAAGACACTGAGAAACATAGCACCCATCCCATTAAACCTTGACGAGGTGGGGGTGAAAGAGAGATTGGGATAGTGACCCTAAACTGAGACTCTTAATTGGGGGAAGGGAGGGGTGGGAAACAGGACTGAAAGCGGCATGCAAGAATAACATGTTTCAAGTAACAGAATAACTGGGAAGAAAGGCTGCTGCATTTCAAACTAGCCTGGTCTTTTTCAGAGCACAATGATTCATTTGTTAGACATGTAGAGTTGCAATTCCAGCCAACTGTTCCAGTGGAAATTGTTCCACTGTGGCCAGGTCTGCATTAGAAAGGATCAGGTGCAATCTCCTAAGTATCTGAAAATGAGAATCAAACTCCCTTTCCCGCCTCCCCACTCCGCCTTTTTTTAATGCTACAGAAGGGTTTAAAGGAGCTTACGGCTAGGGACCACTTGACATTCAAAAGAAGTGATCATTATGGAGGAAGAAAGCTCCATCAATGTCACCTCTTCCCACTGACATCATTTCAGTCTTATCCTATTTCAGCTTCCGTCAGCTGCTCTTTATCTAGGTACAGATCCCAGCCCTGCTGTCAAAAAGCTTCAAGAGGCAGTGATTTCAGCAGATGTAAAGCAATCTAGAAAAGGGTGTCATCTGCACAATGCAGCATGAGCTGAAACGTTTATCTCATTAGATTTCCCAATTATTTCATTTAGATGCTGAGAAGGATGATGATGTGCACTTGGAAGGACCCCATGTATGAAAAAGGAGGATACAGACAACTTTCTGGATCCTAAGTCAAATCAGCAATGCTGCTTCTGTCAGCCCTCTCTTTGCAGGTCTCATTGAAGAGCCTGCATGTCCAGGAAACAAGAAATGGAACTGACCAACACCACACGTGTCCAAACTTACTACACATGAAATGCAAAATACACTAACTCAATAAATCAAGAAACATTTTTCCAAATCTCACATCTCTTTCAGTTCTGGAAAACCTGAGGTTTAGTAGTATCTAAGGGATCCAGAACTGTTACTTTTCAACTGGTGGACTTTTACTTACAGGATTAGTTCTTGCAGTGTGACTGTAGACATACATATGCCTTTGTCAGAATGTTGAAAGGAAATGGGAAGGAGAGTTGGATGATCCATGTCCCTCTGATAGCATTTGTCATCATCCATAACAAGAAAACCAGGGAGCTTTCACTTAGCAGTTAAAAATGTACACTATTAGCCAATATGCTCTTAACCTTTTTTACATCAATATTATACTGCAGACTTGCATTCAGCTTGAGGTCCACTATAACCCCAAGGTCTTTTTCTGCAATACTGCAGCCTAGCCAGTTGGTTCCTCATTTTGTATGTGTACACTTAATTGTTCTTCTCTAAGTGTAATATTTTGCACTTGTCCTCACTGAATTTGATCCAGTTTATTATGGACAATTTTCCAAATTTATTGAGATTATTTTGAATCCTATACCTTTCCACTGCAACACTATACAGTGCAGGGTAGGGCCGTGCAAAGCTTCAGGTGGTGATTCAATTTGGAGGAGATTTGGCCTGATACGGTGGCCAAATCTCCAAATCTGAATCGAATCAGGGGACCAAGCTAAAAGTCCAAATCAATTCAAAGCTCTCTGAATCTTCAGAAAAAATTCAGAGACCTTTGATGATTTGGGCTGTCCCCGGTGGCTGCAGCAGGGAGTTGCAGCTGACTCTAAACTGGTAAGTACTAGGGGCAGGGGA
>NW_017729025.1:96751407-96754120 GCF_001723915.1 Gavialis gangeticus
CTGGGGGAGGGGACCATAGAGGGACCCCTGCCAGCTTCCCTGACCCCTGCCCACTCCCCCAGCCCCCCTGGTCCCTGAACCCCACCTGCTCTCCCAGTCCCACCATGGCTGCCCCCACCCGCCCCAGCTCCCAGTACTTTAAAAAAAAGCCCCGGTGCTCACCAGGTGCTGCCAGGCAGGGGGGCAATCCCTGCTGCCCCCCACTGCCCCATGCTGCATGGGGGGCTCTGCCACAAGCACCCTGACCCCCCCTCGCTCCCCCAGCCCCCCACAGGTGCCCTGCCTGGGCCAGCTCCGTTCCTTTAAGAAAAAAAAGCCAAGATAAGCCCCAGGACTCACAGCTCTGGCAGCGGCCTTGGGGCTTTGGGGGCTCGTGCAGAGCCCTCATGTGGCACAGGGCAGCAGGGGGCAGCAGGGATCACCCCCGCCAGCAGGAGCAGTGAGTGCCGGGGGTGGGGCTGGGGGAGCGAGGTATGGGGGCTGGGGGCTCGTGCAGAGCCCCCCATGTAGCATGGGGCAGTGGGGGGTAGCGGGGATTGCCCCAGCCCAGCAGCACCTGGGCTTTTTTTTTTCCAAGTGCCGGGAGCTGGGGCAGCCATTGCCAGGCTGGGAGAGCGGTGAGGGATGGACCTGGACTGGCTAATTCAGAGATTCAGCCGAATCAAATCGGGACAGTGATTCAAATCACCAAACTGAATCACTGTCCCCCGAATCGGATGAATCTGAATTCAAAGTGAATACTAGCTGCTTCGCACAGGCCTACTGCAGGGTCATTTACCAGCTAAATAAATGTACCCTCCTTGCCCTCCTCCAAGTCATTCATAAAGATACGGAATAGCACCATACCCAGAACAGACCCCTGGGGAACTACACTTGAGATTTCCTCCCAGTTTGAGGACTACCCTTGGAGCATCACTATCCAACTAGTTAAACTAAGAGACAAGACAGGCACATAAGGGGAAGATGTTCATGATTTTAGATCTATAAGTTTCAGGTTTTGGTGTCATAATTAAAAAAAGGCATACTGTAATTTACCACACTGAGAAAGATACATTGTTACGGTGCAAGATGGCAGACTCATGAGCTGCGTTACATATATTCCACGCACTGTAGCCAGAGTTTGTAACTTCTACAAATCCCTTCCATTTAAATTCTGCAGGAAAGCCTGATTAATATTTTACATTTTATTATTATTCTTTTGGTTAATTATTCAAAGGCATAACCAAGTGAAGCACATGGGAAGCCCACAGTGTCAGGTCAACTAGTTGTTTTAGTACTAGATTGGTTTTCAAACATTTGTTTCAAATTAAATATGTGGAATGATGAAGAGCCACAGTAGCAGAATTGGACCGAAGGTAAAGGCTACATAGAATAGTGTTATTGGGGCTTAAAAGGGCAGGGAAGTAAGACAGGTTAGAAAAAGCTGACATACCTCTTTAAAAAGAGAGAGTTTAAGTCAAGTCAAACGTTTCAGAATCAGTATTAGAGCTGTCAGACTTCTTTTTGGCATTATATTTGTTTCTGTAGCAATGACATAGCCTGCTGTGTGCTGGAGGCTGTATTTGTATTTTTTTCCCAGAGAAACTAGACACACAATCAAGGGCCTAATTTGTGCATACATTAACCAGTATTACGGGGTAAACTGAATACATGCATGAAGCTAACATAATTATAACTTGTGTATCAGTCTTTGCCCAAATTTTATCTTTACAACATTGGAGAAATTAGATGAGAGAATTCGACAAGGTAGCTTGCTTTTTGACCAGTGCTGAATTATTCTCTGTTCACTTTTTCATGAACTGTCCACTCTGTCACTTTAGGATTCCCACACACAAGGGACAATGCTTCCCCTAAGCACCTATTTTTCATCCTAATAGGTGTCCAGCATATTCCCTCTCAGTATCAAGCAGTTTCTCCTTTCAGTTCCCCCAGTGCCATCCTAGAAATAGTTCTACTTCATGCATGGTACATACAGTACTCAAACATGCAGACTATTAATCACATTCCCCTTTTGTCTATGAAATAACCATCTAGACACTTCAGTCAGTCTGCCCAATCCTATACACACCTCTTGTCTGCTGGCTTGAATCTCTTCCAGTTTTCAATAACATGGTTTGTAAGCAGTCGCCATATTCTTCATTTACTATAGCTGTGGCCCTCATTTCCTTCTCCAGTCCCAGATCTTTCCTTTACCCAGATACATACCTTTATGCTACATCTAAGAGGCAAAGCAGCAGCTGTGGGGCCATAAGACCCCCATTATCATCCATAGATTCAAGGCTGATATTAAGTGACAGATGTGAGAGATTGTCTGGTCCATTCCTTTGGGGACTACGTAACAGTGTACCATACACCAGTTGCTGTATGATTACAAGCTGTGTAATCATTGCTCCCTCTTGCGGAGGGCAAAAGTTTGCAGATTGGAGCCCCATAGATAACTAGTCAGTATAGACTGCCACAGGGTTACACTGAAATGCTACATCTCCTTGATGGCTGTTCAACCTTGTGCCATAGCGACCCCAATTTTGCAGGTCCTTCTTCCTGGCCTACTCTGCCAGAAGCCAACATAAAGTAGGGCACAACAAAAAAGTCAAGCCCTGAAAATTCTGGAGTGCCCCATGCAGGGCAGTTTTGTGCGTCTGGATTTTACCCTCACAAATTCCATGTAAAGGAACCCTTCCTTCTTTCTACAGCAACAACATGCCTGCAGCCA
>NW_017729025.1:96759120-96768125 GCF_001723915.1 Gavialis gangeticus
AGTTTTGTGCGTCTGGATTTTACCCTCACAAATTCCATGTAAAGGAACCCTTCCTTCTTTCTACAGCAACAACATGCCTACAGCCATGCTGCTCCTCCTGTATGGGTCCAAGACAGAAACACTGTCTCTTCAATCCCTCCCTCTTTCAGTGCAGCAAGGAACCAGACCCAGTTTTTTCCAGGAAGAAAGCCATCCCCATATGCAAGGGTATTTTGCCTTCCCATTTTCTCCTCAGGAAAACTAGCCAGAAAAAGGAAGTAACTCACATATTTCAAGGCAGAGCCAAAAATACACTTGAAACAGTGTTGATCCTCTGGGAGCAAGATGAAAAGGTGTAAAGAGTAGTTAAAATGAATGCTGCACAGTAGGTGTCAGCATAAAGGCAAGTCAATAAGATCATTCAAGAACGAAGACTCCCAGCTCAAGAGGGCTGCATTTGGGTAAGGAAAGCAAATATTTCTCATCCTTCCTTCCCTCATTTGCCCCATTGATGACCTTGGAGAGGTCATCTTCCTCTAACACATCAAATACAGGCTACAGCTAAAAGCCAAATTAGCTTGGCGGTGCTTTGATCGAGTAATGTTTATTACTATTAGTTTTAATTTCTCTGAAAGCGTTCAAGAAAAACTCAAAGTTCTTAAATCTGAAAGAAATTAAGCTCCAAAACAGCCTAATAAAGTAACCTACTGTACAGATGGAAAAAATGAGGGATGGAGAACTTCTTAGCTCAGTCCCAACCACACAGAAAATTAGTGCCAAACCTTGAACTGGAAGTCTAGATCTTCCACCTCTCTGTCTAATCCAGTGATTCTCAACTAGGGTGCCATGCCATCCTGGGGTGCCTTGAGATCCTTCCAAGAGTGTTGTAGGGTGCCATGCATTGTTAGCACTTTTAGGTGTGCAAACATGAGCCACAAGATAAATCTATAGATATCTGTAATCTTTCTGAGATCTTTACTATGGAATACCTGCTCTATTATTTTTCTATAGTAAAAAAACTGAGAGAAAACTAAGAGCTGGCATTTTCTGAGGACTTCCTCAAGTCTAATAAGGTTGAGAACTGCTAGTCTAAGTTGCAGACAATGGGTAGAAAGCATTGTCTCTGTATGCCAAAGGACTGTAAGTTTCAACATACTTGCTTGCCCTAGACACACGTCCTGAGGTGGCACTTGATCAATCACAGAACCGTCGCTGACTGAGCCTTGCAAGTGAGTACTGATTAGGCCAGGAAGCCAGAGCCAAATGAAACAGGTATTCCCTATGATCAGAGAGCCTTGACACCCCACAACCCACTGGCAAACTACCTCCTATTCTGCACCAGTGTGAAATGCTCATCATCATTCCTACAAAAGGTTTTCAAGTTGTAGAAACCCAGTAGATGCAAACTTTGAAGCCCAGCTGTGTCAGAATCCACTCCTCCACCTGCTAGCCGGAGGTGAATTTGTATGGCATGGATTCACTGAAATGCCCTCTTCAAGCAAGTGAGCGCTGGTCCTGTCAAACTGCATCCTTTCCTGTGTGACCTGGCAGAAATTCAGGAATCTGACAGCTCTGATCCTGCAAATGTAAGTTTCCTTTTTTTGCACTGCTTTGCCTGCAGGAAATTACATCCTGATGAATCATTTAATGACACTACTTAGTACTTTGAAGTATTATCCATTCTCCTTTCTGGCATATGCAATGGAGCCAAACTTCCCAATATGCTGAGTTAGCAGCTTGGATGACTTCTAGATAACAATTCCTTACATCATTTTCTTTGCTGCTTTGTAGGACAGATGATATCTCCTTTAAATGAAATGTTTCTTAAGCTACAATCAAGTGTAAAACATTTCATTTGAAAAACCGAGAAAGAACAGATGTACAAGATACAAGCTGTGCCCACTTTACATAGTCATGCTTTTTTGTAAATAGCACTAGTGTTACTGGACTAACACAGGGGTGCTAAACCCCCTGCCCACAGGCCAGCTTTTGCCTGCAGCGCTGTGTTATCCAGCCCACAGAGCTCCCCAGGCATCTGGATGTTTGGCAATGTAGGAGCAATGTCAATTGACACTGCCACTGCTCCCCCACTACTAAACTTCCAAGCCCCGTGGCCAGATGACATGGTTTCACATATGGCATCTGACCAATGTCCCCCATCCAGTCGTACCAGACTGGCCCCAAGCCTTAAGCTTTGGATTGGGTCCATAGACCAGATCCAGCCCATGGACCGATTCTGTGCCACTCATACAACCCTCGGGGCTGAAAGGTTAAACACCACTGGAGTAGCGCAAATTATACCATGATGTCCACAACAACCATCCTGGTTTATGGACATAGACTGTACTATTTATACCGGGTGTTTTCTGCAGTCATTACAGAGCCTGCAAAGTATTCCACCTTCCCCAGAATTCCCAGTCTAGTTCTCTGGAATTTCCCATAAGGAAACATGTGACACATAATATACAGCAAACTTATTCCTGTTCACATATGCAGACTGTCCTACTTAACTCAAGTTCGCTGCACCTTTATCTGTAATACTTCAACAATGACTCGTTTCTTCTCTACAGGAACCCATGCAGATGAAGTTCATGTTCCAGGCGGGAGTCTATACACACATCTTAAAAGTTAAGGATACTGGGTGGAAACAGGGACACTAGAAGATACTAAGGCAAAAATTAAGCTACTGGAGGATATCTAGGGCTGCTGGGAAGAAAGAGGAGAGTTTCTGGAGGAATACAGACTAGAAAAAGAATGTGTTGGTGTAATGATGATGCTTTCTGATTTTGGATGTTTGACTTTGCAACTGTTAACACTGATAGTAAACAACTTTCATATTAAGTAAATATTCATGAATACACACTTCTTCCAGGGGAACTGCAGTATTCTGGAAAAACTAAAAAACGCCAAAAAATCTAACCATTTTTTAAAATAGCCTACCAAATGTTGATGATTCAACTGTAAAAGGGCCAAGCTCCAAACCACTGCATGGTTTTCATTTTGCAAAAATAAACTGACAAAAGTTTTGCAAAAGCTAAAATCATGATTTTTTCTCTAATAAAGAGTGTTTGGAGCAGCCCTGTATGCCCTTAAAGAACTTCTGTTAACTTGACACCTTCTCTATTTCATGTTGAGAGTTCAAAGTAATTTCTGACACCCTACTACTTTCATAGATTCATAGTTCCTCAGTCTCCTTGCAAAAATCTGTGGTTTTGTCACAGTTTCTCTTGCTTGTGAAAGCAAAAAACCCATACAAACTAAAGGGGAAACTGAATGTGCAGAGCAAACAGTAAAGTTGTTTATAATCAAATTCAAATATAAAGAGAAAGCAAATTGGAAAAAATATTGTCTTTTAATCTCATTTATAGTAATGTGATAAGGTGTTTCTTATAGCACTAGGTAAATGCTTTCAGAAAGAAATGAAATTTATAGTCTGATGGGCCCACAAATTACTATATATTTAGCTTGTCCACCAGAGAGAAAAGCAACAGACATTTAACTACTCATAATTACAATGCCAGATGCCAACATCATGTGGGTGAGCTTCTGGCATAAGGTTTTCCAACACACCTAAGCAGGATGGCATCATCACTACACATCACTGACAAACTGCTCCACAGACACTCACCCGCAGTATCTCATGGCATGAATTCCTTGTGGAACATTTAGTACCATGTTCTTCACAATACCAAAGTCTTCCCTGCAGCTTCTGAACATCTGTTGAGAATATTCCCTGACAGGTAGTCTAAGCATTTTGTTTTTTAGCTTCAGGCTACTGCTTGTTGTCCTGCCTTATTTAGTGACTATGAATATCTTTCTCTCATTTATTATTATTCCTTGACACACAAGTGTCACTGCAAGTTTACATTATGGTTTACAAACAACTAAAACATGATACCTTCTCCAAAGTTAGCGCAGGTTAGGTAACCTAATGTACCAGAAAAGAACTCCAGCTCAGGAATATCTTTACAACCTCAAGGCCAGACAACTTCACTGTGCTCTATATAAGCCTGCCACTGAAGACTACCTGGAAGCTATACTTGGAGCGGGACATGGTGGTCCACCTTCTGACAGAGGTCGGTTACCAGGAGCACATAACTCCAGAGCTGGCACTGGGTCCCAATAACTTTCCAAATGTAATTCAAGGTGTTGGTTTTGACCTGTAAGGCCCTAACTGGTCTGGGCCCTACATACCTAATGGACTGCCTTTCCTACGCTCCACTGCAATCCCCAAAGTCTACCAAAAGTCTACCAAAAGCAACCATCTGAAAGTTCCATCAGTACACCAAGTCCTCTTGGTAAAAATGCATAGGTGGTCATTCTCCATAGTTACTCTTCAGCTCTGGGACACCCTCACCCACGAGGCTCACCGCTCTAGAGCCCCAGCCTGAACATCCTTGGGAAGCACCATTAAAAACTTCCTTTTTGGTCGGGCATTCACCGAACAAAAGAAGGCTGAGATATTGTTTACAGGGTCTCTGTTTCATCTTGATGTCCTAGTTCCTTTTTAAGCTGTTTTGATATTCATCACTCTTTCTTACATTTTGTGGCTTCACAGTGGTGGGAAGACTAGACTAGCCCAGGAGACAGAGAGAGCACAGACCACAGCTTACACGGTTGGTAACTATTGTTATGCACAGGAACCAAAACTAAAAGCAAATATGATGCCTAAGGAAGCACACAGTATATCAACATTCAAGAAATAGTACCATATTTAATGGCTAATGCACAATATATCACAACTGTCCTGTTTTTAATTTATCCTTGCTTCCTATTGTGAGTTGCCCTGAGCCTTTGGCAAAGACAGCATATAAATCCATAATTAAGAATAAATGAAAATACCATGGGGAGGAGGTATTAACATGAGTTAAAGAGGTGGGTTTTAAGGAAGAGTATGAAAAAGAGGTCACTTGGTGCACACGTCTCAGCCTGTTCTAAGTATTGGGGAATGAGGAATCATACCAAAATCCTACGTGGCAGACGCACAAAAGAAGCAGTTAGGAGAGAAGATTGGGAAACCAGCATGAGAGTTGTGGACAGAGAGCTGTGTGGGCAGAGTTGTTTACAGCCATGAAAGCAAGGACTAGGAGTATGAAAATGATGTAGAACTGAAAGAAAAATAGGAGAGTTTTTACAGTCACTTTATAAGTGTTTTAGGACATACTCTTTTCTAAACGCTTTAAATTTAGAATCTTCTAATTCCTTAATTTTGACAAAAATGATTGAGAGATTGATGCAACAGGCAGCCACTTTTTCTGCCTCACAGAAACCTTCTTGGGGTGAGCTTTGCTGGTATGCAATATGCAAGCTGACTCAATTCTCTGATATCAGGTAAACACCGATTTTCTTCTCTATTTTTTGTACATGGAAGTAAATGTATTTTCAGGGGACATTAGTTGTACAGCATGTGTAGCTACCAGAAGGGCAAGTGGCAGCAAGTCATTTGCTAGTGAAGAATATATTCAATAACATTCTTGGATGGACTGACTTATTTTTATTTGGTAGTGTGAAGAGTGACATGTTGAGAGGAAGAAGATGAGACTAAGCACCAAATGGAGGGGGGGGGGAGAAGAGGGGTGGGGGTTACACTCCTATTGCTGCTACATTCATCCTCATGTAAAAAGAAATATTGAAAAATAAAGCAGTAAGCAAGAGGACATTGTGACCTCAAGTAGCACTTACACTTGCGACCCATATTCGTTGAGGAACCTGAAGCAATTGTTCAGAGTCCGTGCATCTAAAGGATTCCTGTTTTGTAATAGGGTAACAGTAGCTAGAAATAACACAATAGTCACAAGTCCTTTATGAAAGCAAACAGTGAGAAAGTATGTGGGTGGCTGAAATAAGAGAAGACTGAGTATCTGAATATACTGACAGTACATCACTGCCCTCTGCTGGGAAAGATTAGACTTGTTCTATCTAGCACGTGCACTGGTCCGACACATGCGCGTGTCAGAAGAATTCTAATAGCAATTTCACTTTTCTCTCGGTGGTAGCTTCTAAGGGCTTATTTTCCTGATATGGCAAATCAATAAGCATTGGCCAAGCAGCCACAATGTCAGCGGCACTGTGCAAGATGTGAAATAGAGAAAGCTGTAACTCTGAGAGTTCAGTTTGCACAAGATGGAGAGAAGGCAGGAAGTCCTGGGTAGCCAAGTAAAAGGGAGGAATCACATTTTTTCTAAATCCTATTGGCACACTGTGAACCATGGAATTGCGTGCCCCATGGGTAACTTAGAAGTTCAGTTGTTGCAGAACGGTCTCAGCCAATCAGGGCACAGTGATGCTGGACAATCGCTGATTTGCATTACTGCACACGAGATATACATACATACCTGTTTTGCACTTCCAGTTACTGTCAGTACACAGCAAACTAGCTAATACTACATAAAAATGACCAGTGACATTCACATGTATTTGTTATATATTGGGAATACAGTATATGATGCTACTTCCTGTGCCAATGCTAATTAGGCAAGGAATTGTGTAGGTCTAAAATTTAAAAACACGGGCCTTAGCAGCTGATATTCCATTATGTTAATAATTTAAGGGTTTTAAAGCTATGTTTTAATTATAAGAAAATTTAATATTGGCTCAAAGTAGAATCACCATGCTACAAAAAGAAAAAAAACCCCTCACTTGAAGTGAAGTGAGCAAGGACAAACAACCAATAGGTTAGAACTGGGGTGGTCAGCCTGCATCATGTCTGGCATTGGACAGTAGGGGTGTGCGAAACAGGCCGTATTGGATTCAGACTCAGCCTGAATCAGGGACAGTGATTCAGTTCCTTGATCTGATTTGGCTGAATCTGAATCTGAAGATTTGATGCTGATTCAGAGTATCAGCTATTTGGCCATAGACACAGCTTTAAATGTTTGTTCTACATACCTTGAAGTACCAGGCGCAACTCATGAATGCTGAGATGCTGGGGCGGATGGAGCATCCCACAGGAGAGAGTGGGGCATCGTGTGTACTCGGCGGCAAACCCAAAAGTGGACCGGAAGTGCTTCTGGTCCACTTCTGGGTCTGCTGCCAAGCGCGCTGGGGAGACCCCCGCGCTTCTGTGGGACTCTCCATTCACCCCAGCATTACTGCATTCACAAGCTGCCTAGTACCTTGAGGTATGTAGAAAAAACATTTAAAGCTGTCTCTATGTCCAAATCTCCAAATCTGTCCATATCTCTCTGAACTGGTTTGGAGGGTTCCAATTCAATTCGGAGAGATTAAAGGGTCTCCTGATTCTATTTAGATTCAAAGATTCAGCCACCAAATCGGGCTGAATCTCCACCAAATTGAATCAGGGACCAAAGCTTTGCACAGCCCTAATGGACAGCCTCTGTATGTGGCATGTTACAGATTTGAAAGGGAGCAGGCAGCACAGTGGCAGATAGGGTAGGGAGATGACTGGCCCCAGGATCCACCATTACTTAAATGCTGAATGTCTGTTTCCCTGGCCGACAACAATCATTCAACATCACAAAGCCTCATGCCAAATTCTCAACGTTCTCAACAAAGGTTTTTGCCTTGTCCCATCAAATTAGCATTATTTTCCTGTCCACCGTAAAACTCGTTCGGTAATTCATCAGCTACCTTTATCTGCTACAAAAAAGGTCAGAAACCACATGGAATATGCAGCCTTAAAAGTCACCCTTTTCTTGGATCTGGCTTTATTATCAAAAACATTAGCAATAGGCTAATCAATTCCAGCTCAAGCTGTCTCCCCAGACTCAGCTATTCCGGCAGTGCCTGCCTCATTATAGCAAAGTCTAGATCCTGTATCCTCTCCCTCTCTAAGGAGACCAGAGGCAGATTCAGTGCAGATTCTGCACTGGCAGTGTCAGTGGCATGGCCACACACCTGCATGGGGGCTACACTCGGCCCAGAACAGGCATTCCCCCTCCCTGCCTTCTACTGCTAGGTGTTCCTTGCCAGCCTGGAGCAGGTGTGAGGAGAGGGAACGTGCCCCCAAGCCACCGCCACTGCTGCCACAGTCCCCAGTCAGTGAAGCCCCCATCAGCTCTGCTGGAGCAGGCAGGAGCTCCTTTCACTCCCAGGCCAGCACCTGGTAGCAGCATGCAGGAAGGGGTGGGAAAATGGGGAATGAGAGGGGAAGGGATATACCTCTGAGCACAGAGAGGAAAGGGGAGGTAACATTTACCTTCCCTGGGACTTAAATCCTTGGCTGCTGCTTCTGCAGTGCCATCTGCCTGCCCAGTGCTGGAGGGGAGAAATCAGAGGGAAGAGACTAGGAGGAGGGGGCACAGCCACCACTGCAGCACTGGTCCCTGCAACACAAAACCCTGCCCTTTGTAAAATCCTGGAGCCGTTTCTGATACAGATTCTCTCATCTCTCTCATGTATGGGAAAGCTAACAAGCCACCTGCATTAAAAGTTAGCAGAACTCATTTTACCCTATCCAAGTAGGATCAATAGCTAACAAGAGGTGAGGTCTTTCAATCAAATACTGCTAGCCTGCTACAGAGGTCTGGAGAATACCGGTATTATTTCACTCACTTTGTCACAGCAACAAAAAGGCACAATTTGGAATTTGCCAACAGAAAGTTCTTGTACACCAGACACATTCTTCAAACCACTCACGCAGGCAGCAAAGAATTCATGGATTGCTGTGGTCCCTATTCAGAGAAGCCCACTTGAAAAATCATCACAAGGTAAAAAACAGTCATAATAAGTATTTCTTTGCCTGAGCCTTCCAAGAGACAGGCAGCCTGGCCTCCTCCCACCACAGTGAGCAGACACAGTTCAGATCTGCATTCCCCTTGCTCCACCCGCAACAGGCAGAATGACAACTTGCAGCCCCCAACCCTACCAGTTCTTGGAAGGGAAAGGGGGGTTAGCCCCTGTTCCAGCCTTCACATGATCTCCATCCTTGTGCAGACTCCTCTGATGGGTTCCTTCTCTCCATCCACTCACTGGGTCTGTTGGGGAGTGCACTGGGGGGCCCCCCCATGCACCCCTGGCTCAGCAATTGGCCGCAGAGGGACCCCAGTTGCCCCCCCCCCCAGACC
>NW_017729025.1:96768169-96773465 GCF_001723915.1 Gavialis gangeticus
GGAGACACGAGTTGCCAAGACGGGGGGGAGGGGTGCGGGGTGGCCCCCCTGCGCGCTCCCTGGTGGACTAGGAAGTGGACTGGAAGTGCTTCTGGTCCACTTCTGGGTCTGCTGCCAAGCGTGCTGGGGAGCCCCCGTGCTTTTGTGGGACACTGCATCTGCCCCAGCACCACAGCGTTCAGAGCCCCTGCTACCTAGAAGTATATAGAAAAAACATTTAAAGCTGCCTCTGTCTGAATCGCCGAATTGATTCAGAGAGATTAAAGGGTCCTCTGATTTGATTTGGATTCTGAAATTCGGCCACTGAATCGGGTCGAATCTCCGCTGAATTGAATCAGAGACCGAAGCTTCATACGGCCCTAATGATTGGCTGTGTTGGCCAGACTGAGGCCCCAGGTTTAAGACCATGGCCACCAAATTGAGGTGGTCTGGGTGCTGGGACAGGGACGTGGGCTAGCAACACCAAATCAGTTGAGGTCGTGATGAAGGGAGCAGCATTTGCATGGTGTTGGGAGATGCATCATTGACTGATGTGCTGGGTGGGGCAGATGTGGGCTGGCCATAGCACTAATCAGTTGGAACCTGGGGATTTGGGGTGAAGAACCAAGTACCAGCTTGATCCCCAGCAGTACCATAGGACAGGCCACTCCAGATCGAAACAGCTAGCTAAACTGAGTCACACAGGTCCGTTTTGGATCAGTTATGTTCTAAGTTGCCACAGTGCCTCTTCCTGGTAGTTCAGATGTCTTCAGCTCCCCTTCCTCCCAGCCTACAGTGCAGCGTGAACAAAACTTCTGAAAAGGCACCACAGCAGCTCGGGCAGAAGTAATTCTACGTAATTCAGTGTCAAACTGAGCCACAACACAACACTTCACACATTTCTGTACTAGCTTTTTCCACAACTTGCCATTGCACAAAGCGTTATGTTACTGCAGTATTTTGTCTTGTTTCAGAATGAAAACACATCTTAAAATATCAGAATTTTCCTGGGAAATTCCAATTTTTCACCAGCTCTACTTACCACTGAGGTAAGAGACCAGTAATGTATTTGGTGGCCAGGCTCTCAGTCAGGGTCAGCAGAATGGACTTGAAGATCCTCCCCATCGTGTCCCACAGGCAAACCTTGAAGCCCTCAAAGGACTTTTTCACTTCTTTATATAGAGCATATTACTGACATTTTCTGGGAACCCAAATATTAAATTGTCAATAAAACACAACAGTTGTTTTTATAGACTTAGTATTTCTTATATAAAATAAGGGGAGAGGTCTGAAAAGCATTCCCCCCCCCTCATTCCATCAGTTTTCAAGGCAACCTGCACTCTCTCCATAATTTGTAACTTTGGCTGTTCCCTGCCTGATGATGACTGTCATCTTTAATTTTCTCTGGAGGTGACAGACAATGATTTACTAACACCCTGTACAATGGCAATGTCAAGATCCAGCTCTGAAATACAGGGCACAGTTCTGTGATGTGTGTAAAGATATCCATAAGCACATACATCATTCTGCCTAGGACAACTAATTTCCCAAACGACAGACATCGGCATCAGGATCTTTAATGAACAGAAATAACTTGAGCTTAGAGTTTTAAATACAGATTGCGCTGCAGTATAAACTGTTAGCCAATGTCCATCATAAAGTTACTTTATTTTCACTGACAGTTCATCTAGTAAATCCTTAATCTCCTGTTTCTTGGAACATTTGGAAGTAACAGAAAAAACTTGAGTAGTTCAGTATTTTTCAAATAAAGAACTGAATCAGCTGTCAAAGAACTCACAAGAGTTGACCTGTGGGCAATACACTATTAATTTATTAGCATTGTATTTGATTTACAGAAAATTCACCCTAGCTGGAGGTATGGCCTAAATAGTCACTGAGGTAACTGAAAGGTGAACAGCATCACGAGAGCTTACTGGAACAAACGTATGGCCCAAACAACAAATGTAAATGGAGAGTTTCTTGGAGTTTTTGCAGCTATGAAACATTGGGCAATGCTTGCACTAGAAACCTGAGTTGTCACTGACAGAACTCCTAGGTTTTTAGGGAGGTAAGCAGGGTCTAAAGAAGTCCATGGCACAGTGAGGCCACGTCCCATGGAAGCAGTTGCTAAATTGCATGATTACGTTAATTTATTCAATCACTGTGATCACTATCATTAGTGATGGTTTATTCTATCATTTGCATCATTCCTAACCCCACCCCACTAGTGTGAACACAAACTGTAACTCAGACTTGAAAACAACGAATAAAAAATTATCATCTCAATTTATTACAAGGGTTTCTTGTTATGTTATTCAAACAGTCCAGCTCCTCTCTTCAGTTCTGAGCTTCCCTGATATTGGTCCCCTGATATTGGTCTTCCCATATGCTCCAGGGGAGAAAGGCAGTTGTTACCAGTATCAATAGATGATTCAAGTGGCTCTGCATGCCACGACTGGTGCACTGCTCTTCAGGCCAGCCAGCTTGTTTGCCAGCTTTCCCTTCTCCCTGGCTGCAAGATGAGCTCTAGTTCTTACTTCAAGCTGCAAGTAGCTAGTATGCTGGTAACCATAGCATTTAGTTTTCACCTCCACCATGTTCAAGGGTGAATTTATGCCAGCATGTGTAATGAACAAATAAAACAACCAGAAAGAGTTTGCTAACATCTGGTTGGTCACATTTTGGTTTTGGATTCATAGCACCTTCTATAGAAATATGGGAGTGATTCCATATTATTAACATTCATAACCTATAAATAACATTTATGTCCATTCTGAAGTCTCTTTATACCACAGAATGATGCAAAGAGGCTTTAGGGTAAGTAATAATTAGGCTTGAAGTATATCTTTTAAGTTTTAACTGTAGTTAAGTAATACAGTTAATATGTAATGAGAGGTGACACTCAGGCTGCCTAGAGAATCACCCCAATACCCTAGCAGAGGGAGACAGCACATCATGTAAAAAAACAGACAAAAGGTCAACACTACAGCAGTGGTATTGCCTTTTTTTAATATCACAAAAGGCTGACTGGCTGCTATGCGATTCCCACTATAAAATTCATGAGATTCCTGTAGGAGTAGTAACTGATGCACCCACCAACTATGAATATTAGTTAAATTCTGTCTTGCCTCCTCTGCTCATTTCTACATACAGCAGCAGCAGGAGCTGAACATTCAGAGTCAGATTTTTCAATAATGTCCTGGGAGTGAAAATTATCGTTTAACAAGAATGTGAAAAGACAGACGTCCCATTGATGCTAAAATTACTTTTCATGTACTTATGAAATTCTACTGTAGGCACTTTGCCTGCTGTTCCTACAAACTGTTCTAGGAATTTCAGGAATTCTTCAATGTAGCCTACAATTTAAGGACACTTATTTCATTTTATGTGCTCAAATGATGCTTATCCAGCAGCATAATGGCCATTTTTTGCACTTACAGTTTGCAATCCTGCTCCACGTGTGATTTGGACGCGCAAGTGTCCAGGTATCTACTGAGCTTTCATGGTAGGCTGCACTCTGGCCAAGCAAGTGCACAGTTCTGTGTGTGTACCTGAGCATAAGTCCTGAAATTGTGGCCTGACAGAAACAAGAAGGAGTATGAAGGCCCTCCCAAATTTTTAACCCAACAGTTCAGTGGTTAGGGCACTCACCCAAGTAGCAGGGGATCCATCCTACACACCCCTTGGTCATGGTGGGGAGTAGGTTCTGCATCATTCTGACTTTCCAGCACAGTGCTCAAACCACCAAGTCACCAGTTAGGCACTCTCCAGTCTCCTCTCCCACCCTCACATTTAATAATTCTTTGGATAAAAAAAAGAACTGTGGGGAAGTCTCTGCCCCACTAGGAACCAAGAGCCTAGCTAGAATCCAGGACCACCTCCCTCCAGAGCAGCCTCCATCTTACTGATCTACACATGCTCTAGTTTGTCCTCTTCCTCCTGACTCCATATATCTCACTCCCTTGGCTGCCATTGGGACTGGTCAAAAGAAAGCTTGGAGAGGTGACTGGATAATATCTACCTACTAAGTCACTGGGATAAAACATGAGATGGTCATGGTTGTTGTCATCCTCCTCCCTCTACCCCAGCTCTTCCACCCCAGTAATCAGAGGTTTTTTGCTGGCTACAAGTTCATCAGTTACATTTGGCCAAGGAACACACATGTGGAATCATGTACCTGCCCAACCAGAGCGCAGTCTACTGAGAATGCTCAGTCACCAAGTGGATGTTTGTACATCCACACTGCCTGTGGATAGGTTTGGAAGCTTGTCCCAGGGAAAGAAGTGATGAGGGATACTTACCAGCAGCAGGAGACACAGCACAGCAGGGGCGGAAGGAAGAGCCCGCGCGGCTCATCAGCCGCCTCTTTATTCAATTAAAGCCAGCTGGTGACGTCAGCCTCAAACACCGGCTGGCGGAAATAAAAATGGCGGCCAAAGCCGCAGAGAAGGGGAAGGAGAGCAGCAAGAGAGGGGAGTTGCAGCCGCCTCAGGGAGAAAAGAGAATCCTCCCCACGGGACCCGCGGAGCCCGACGAGTCGAGGTAGACATCAGCAGTGCAGGGCAGAGCGCCCCGACAGGAGCACACACAGGATGGCGAGGGAGCAACAGGCACTCTGGACCCAGGGATGGAACCAGAACTGCACCCAGAGCCCGAGCAAACCCAAGGTGGGAGTATTGAGACGACTGGGGCGAGGAGGAAGCCATGCCAGAGGGAGAAGACCCCGGGAGAGCCCCAAGAGGTTTACAATTGGGGCAGGTATCGCCACCAGTCCCAGCTGGGCCGACGGGAGAATGGGAGTGAATCCTGAAGGCGACGGGCAAGGAGTAAAATGTCCCCCAAGCTAGAGCTAGGGGAAGGATAGTAAGGAGGCAGGGTATAGCCATGTCAGGAAGTGGCTCATCATTTTGTGTTTTTTAACGTGTTTTATCTAGTTGCCCCATGCGAAGGGGGACAGTGGAAAGTATGGGGTATCCCCGAGGAACGGGGCCGAGGAGGAGCCTTGGAAGGTTTTTTGTGTTTCCCTGAAAGAAGGGGTGGAGGCAAGGAAGGTTGAGGGGGCAGGCCCACAAGGGCGAATTTGGCCATAGGCAATGAGCATCCAGATGCCAAGCCGTGAGGCACTATTCCACCAGAGGGGACGAGGCCGACGGAAGGACAATGCACCAGAGGAGGCGTGATGCCAGGGTGTAGGGGTGGTGGAGCCCCATGAATGACCGCTGGGCAAACCACAGGCCACTGAGCACGCCAGATGACCAATCCCGTCTACTGGGGAACAACAAGTCGTGGCAGGTGAGAACAGGGGAGGCGACTTGAG
>NW_017729025.1:96778465-96796153 GCF_001723915.1 Gavialis gangeticus
AAGGCCGAAGGTAGAAGCTCAGAGCCCATGAGGGGTGAAACTGGGGCTGAGGGGGAGACACCTGCTCAGTCTACCACACCAGAGTGAAGGTCGCACGAGAACGACTATTCGAGGCCTGGCGGTCACAAAGCTGTTTCTAAATGCCCAAAATGGAAGTTACACTGCTGGGTAATTACCATTTAAATACAAATTGAAATGGTGTTCTGCCCTCTATTCTTGCATTCAAGAATCTCAGGAATTTGCCTTCAATTCCTACAGCTAGGGCATCTAGTATTTCTTAAAATATCCAACAAACAGTAGAAAATATAGTTGATGATCCTAATATTTAAGAATTATTTTAATTCTACAGAGAAAAGTGATGCTTCTGTGTTTCACAAGTTATAAGGAAGAGGATATGATGTGTCCATTATTTCTGGATTTTCTCAATGGTTCTTTACAAGAAGTCTAATCAAATGAGGAGTACTTTTTCTTCACCTAAAAAGTCAATTGATTGTCACAGGGGAGGATTGATAAAATGGAAGATAACCTAGAATTTTTCTTACAAATGTTGAATATTTACAAACTGAACATTTTATGTATGATGGTTGACTGTTTCGGTATACTTGGCAGATTTATTTGATAAGCTCAACAAGTTGGAACATCTCTCTTCAAAGTCTTAGTATAAAACACACTGCGGTTTTATATAAAAGAAAAAGAAAACTACTTACAGCATTCAGCATGGGAAGAATCTTGAGATGCAAACAGATTCTGAAAAGGAAAATGAATTTGAATTTTAAGATGTAACACTGTTGCCCTTGATTCATCCCAACAATCTTATAGCTCACTTTATACAGTGTTCCCAGGTGTGCATTTTTCAGAACATTGCTAGATCTGAAACTCAATCAGTCAGTTAGCTTTACTCATCTTCCATGTTGAGTTCACAGATGTTTTTTGGAAGTCAGTACTGACAGCGCTCTTAAAGTTCAACAGGAGTCCATTCAATTTTTTAACTTACAATGAAAAATCAATATCCTTAACTGTTAAAACAAGCCATGGGAATTTTAATTCTATTCATATACATCAACTTATGCAAAGTTGTATACATTATGATGTTTAGAGAAAAATCACCTTCAAGTGGAAAAAAATCTTCATATAGGTTTAACATTCAGCCAGCCAAGAGATTTTCTGTTTCGAGATGGAAGTATCCTCTCTCATTCAATAGGGTAAGCTCATTATTTAGAAAGTAAAGCATATATTTAGAAAGTATGCACAATATATTTTGGAGAATGCTGATGAAGTGGTTAGTATTGTTCAGGTATATCAGAGTGAAACACTCAAGTTGATTTATTGCTAAGGGTTATGAGAGAAAAAACATTTAAAACTTCTCCCCTAATACTCAGCGGCTATGCTCAGAGACTTGCACACAACCATTGGCATAATTATTCCTACCTAGGTCCTGTAATACAGGACACTAACCTTTTCATAGCCCATTTTAAATATTTTGATTCCTCTATGACAGCCCTTTAAATTTTTACATAATACGACATGCAACTGGTTGGCTTTTCTAACTTTGCATATTTTGTATTAACTAGCATAATACATTGTTTTCGTGAGAAATGATAACACACCACTTATCAAAGTTAGTGACATTTTGAAACACCAGCCAACATCCAATAAGATGTTTCAGTCTGAAATGTTTCTAATTTTTTTTCTGGGTGACTGGCAGGACTGGCTCTGAGGGCAGCCATGGCATCCCCTAGGGGCCACCTTAATCCTGCCTGTACTCCATATACTCCCCTCCCCTTCCTATCTCACCTGCTACATCTAGTTGTTCATTTTATAGGAACTGTGAGGCTTCCCCTGAGTCCTGGAGTGATCTCACTGATGTCTAACCAACTTAACCAAATGTTTGGTCCCAGGCCCTCCTTCCAGTAACAGAAGGTCTTCTGGTCCTGTAGGCATCTCCTGTGCCTGGCTGGAACTGCTTATGCCCTACTGGCACTAGTCTGACTCCGGTCACTGCATGTGACCCTACTGGCCCTAATCTTACCTTATGAATTCTAAATCACAGCCATGCCCATGCCTCCTGTGTCATTCTCTTCCCATTCACCTTCCTGTATAAGCCTCAGTTCTCTTGGCTTTAGCCCACTTGCTACTCCAGCTGCTGGCCTCTAGTCCCTGGCCCATTTGGTCCAGCCTGGCCTCTCAGCCTCAGCCTGCCTCTGCCTCTGCCTTTGCCTCTCTCTGGATTCAGTCTCTGGCCCTTTTGGCTTCAACCTGCCCCTGGGCCCCTGGCCCCATCCTGGTTTCAGCTCTTTCTGGGCTTCAACCTATTGTTTAGGCTTTCAGCTCTCTCAGGTTTGGCCCACTCCCTCACACCCCTGCCCCTTGCAGGGCTCTGAACCCTGCATGGCCTTCAACCGAGTCCTCTGATTAGAAACTGAGACAGGAATGCAAGCAATCCACTTCAAACTAAGGCACTCAAAATCCCCTGTGGGTCACTGAACTGCTGCCAGAACCTCATCCCCACTCACTGGCTCTCTCTCAGCCTCTTGGGTACCTGTCCTGAGAGCCTGGGCTGGCAGGAGCTCCTCTCATTGCCAAGTTCAGAGCAACATTGGCCCCTCTTCCACTCAGGTAGGTCTTCTCAGCTTAATGAGCACCCTAATGCTGTTTTCCTATCTGAGCTGCAATTATTTGCCTCCTGACTACCTGGGGCTCTGCCCTAGTGTCCTATTGCTATTCAGCTAGCCCTTCAGTAGGTACTTGCAGCCATATAGCTCCTTGGCTGCCTACTCTCCTCAGCTAGCACTTATTCCACTGCCTGTATTTGCCTGCAGACATTCCTGCTGCAATTTCCTCTCTAAAAGTAACACTAGCCTGTCTCCCTGTTACAGTAACAGCCATTAATGTGACTCACTCTAGGTGACTTTATATTGACACTTCAGTGAGGCATTGTGTAGTCCTGGTAACACTAAAGATGTTGGTGTGCACCTTTATTCTGTTGACCATAAAAGAGATCATCCCTCCTCTCTTTTCCTTGGAGAATGGATATTTTACCTTGTTACCCTGTATGAGCAACTGTTTCAGCATCTCTGGTTTTTTGAATTCTCTGACTGTTTCCATATCACACAATTGCAGTCCTACAGTGGAGAAATGGCCCTGGTGGCCTTGATTGTGATGGTCAGTCTACAGGTAGGCTGACTGTCCCCTCTCTGCCTACACAGAGGTTTTGTGCATCTGCCAGTGAAACATTTTTATTTCTCTTGATTTCCTTCCAGCTTTATTTGTAAGTCTGGTATTTGTTCAGATTGGATTGACTGAGGTCTCACACAAAGTAAAATCTGTGTTCATCTTCCTATTAGCATTTTAGCAAATTTCTCTTCAGATATATTCATCTGAGCAAGTAGCCCAAGAGCAGCTACGCATGTTTTCTTATTGTGGTTACATTTCTTAAGAGATTTTTTTCATTTCTCAATAGCTCTCTTAGCTATGCCATTATGCTGAATATTTGGGCAAGAAATTGATGAGATCAAACTGGTAGAGCTCAGTGAATATGCGAAGCTCTGCTTGAGAACTGAGGCTTGTTGTCAGCAATCAGGACCTTTTAGATTCTGTTCCTTGCAAATTGTGATTTGATCTCAGTAATCATCATTCCACTACTTGCGATTATTAGTTTTGAAATCTTCACAAATTTAAAATATTATTCATCTGGCCATGAATGTATTTCTTTGTTAAATTCAAATAAACCTTTTCCTAAACTTTGCTGTGATTTCTGTAGGATCTCATTACCCTATATCAGCTCTTTTGTTTATACTCTTCAAAAGCAATTTTATGCTTCCCACCGAATTTTCCTACATCTCATCTGAATATGCCTCACAAATAGAATAAAATATCATTTCCCATTTGCTTACATTTTGCAATGCCCAGATGACTGGTCTGTATATCAGAAATTATTCCTTTTCTCAGTGCCACAGGGTTCATCCTTCCTTCATTCCTTCCTCTTTGGATGCTTCACCAGGCTCGCTTGGAGATGCGTGGGGCGATCTTGAGCGTAAGACTCCCTGGCTTCCTATCTCATTTATTTTCTGACTCCCACCTGTCTAAAGGTCTTTTGCTTCTGTTTAATTCCCTTTCTGATCCTTTTCTTGCATTTTCACAGTGTTTTTATCTCTTTTTCTCTGCTCTCTGTCTCCTCCCTCTTCACTTCCAGTTTCTTTGCCTGCGAGTTGCTACTTCACAGCTTTTTTCTTCACTGTTTCATTCTCTTTCTGTCTCTCTTTTTTGCTTGTTTGGTGCCGGGAGTTATCTTTTTCAATATCTTGCCTTTCGAAGGGTGCTCTGAATTCCTCCTCCCCCTTTTTTTTCCTTTTTTTTGGTTTCTGTTTTTTTCCTAACCCTCATAAACCCCCTGCCTCCTGACTTTTTTCGCTCCACCCCTTTCCCCCTCCCATTTAGTTTTTTTATGGTTGCATTCCCAGACACTTATCTCTGTAGTTAATATACACATCTTTTTTTTCATTCTCTTCGCTTTTACCTTTTGAAGTTAACCCTGTCATAGCAGGAATGGCTGGTCCTACACCTAGCAGCTGGCATGGGAATGCCTCTCAAGACCTCCCTCTTACCCATGGCTTGAGGGTTCGCACCCCTCCCTATGTCAAGGTAGAGGTCTGCGTAGGTGCCCTAACTGGTCTCCTGGGACAGCAGGTCGTGTTATCACGGTCCCAGTGATTTACCTGAGCACTTCCACCCTGGTCAACAGGGTGTGCGCAGAGGGCCTGGACATCACAGGCATAAACTATCTTGTCACGCCCCTAAACACCCAGGCGATGAGGGTGGTGATTTCCAACGTGCCCCCACATGTGACCGATTGGGAGCTGGCCAAGGAATTCAAGCCCTGTGGGGTTCCTACGAGTTGCTTTCACTGAATGACGATCGGAAGCAAGGACCCGAAGCTGAAGCATGTCCTGTCCTTTCAAAGACAGGTTTTCATGCTCCTTAGGGAGGGCCCATGGTCTCAGCCTCATTCCTTGACCCTCACGTTTGACAGGCGGGGGTTTGTGATTTATTTTTGCTTAGGGAAGACCACATGTTTCCAGTGTGGTAGCTCTTCCCACCTAGCAGCCCAGTGCCTGCAGGGGAAAGCGGCTGGAACATTGGTGAGTACAGTGGCGCCAATGGATGGCACATCCATTTCTGGGACACAAGCCCCACCCAGTTAGACCAGGAGCTCTTCCCAACCTCCTTTCACCCTGGTTCCATCTGAGGGGGCTGGGGTCTCTGGTGTGAAAACACCATCCAGCGAAGGGGCTGGGACTACTCCCCAGCCCTTTCCCCCACCCATTCCACCTATGGAGTCCACCCCCTCTGGTGCAGAGGCCCCATTAGGTGGAGGGGCTGATGCCTCCACTTGCCCCCTGCCTGCACTGATCGCCCTGGCCGAGGTGGCTAGGGTGGCCAGTGACTGTGGTGCAAAAGCCCTGTTGGGCGATGGGGCTCAGGCCTCCTACTGGCCAACCTCCACCGCTGCCTTGTCTGAGGTGGCTGGCCCTGGGGAGGCGGGCCAGGAGCAGTCCGGCCCATCCCCTATGACGGGTGGGCCACCTGCCACTAGGAAGAAGAACACAGAGAGAAAGGTGAAGGGGGCCTCTCAGAACACCCCATCCCTGCTGGGACCCTCCTCGGCTGGAGCCGGAGGAGGCCCTGCTGGAGAGCCTGATCCCACTCTGGCTGTCATGCTCATGACCCTGTTGACTGCAGACAGGGATGGCTTGGAGGTGGGGGAGGTGAAGGCGGGTGTCACCAACCCACCTGTCTCCCAGCTTCTGGAGTTGGGTGGCAGTAAAAGTTATGCACAATGCCTCTCTTCTGGAGGCCCAACCCAGGGGGCAGCAGAGGAGTCTGCTGGGTCACATCCTAGCCTACCAAATTGGATGATGAAGCTAGTGAGATGGAGATCCAGCATTCTGACTGTCGCAAGCGACCTCAAGAGCAGGATGACCTCTCTCCCCACAATAAGGCGGGGATTACTCTTCCAGAGCCAGTCCTTGACCTGGACGATGAGAGGAAGCTGATGTGTCTAGACATTGAGGATGTAGACACTGCGTTTGTGGGTGAGCTCCCACCTGGGGTGCAGCTTCACTGTGCTTCTGTCAGAAATGTTTAGCCCATGTTGGCATACCCCCCCCGGGTTGGCCCTGACTATGGGGGTCTCCTGACCTTTTTGAAACAGACCAAAGGACAGAAGAATGTAGCACGGCACATCACCCCGTGGTGCGCAGATCCTAAACTCTTTGTCAAGGCTGCCAGAGCTGCAGCCAAATTTATGCAACAGGATCTAGGTGCTCAGCAGATGGCTTACCATGTGGAGAAGCTCACACAGTGGGTGAGACATGAGTGGGGCCTGGGGAAGTTCCTGGATTAGAGTAGGGCATGATAGGCCTTCCCTGACCTGTCTCTGCTTTTTTGCTTTGCTCTTGGATGCTCACTCCTCCACCTACACCTTACCTCGCTCTTCGTCTCCCATACCCACACCCATGGCAGCCATGACCATTGACACTTTTAACATCAACAGCTGTCAAGATCTGGTGAAATGGGAGGCCATCCTGGAGCCCCTGTACCAGAAGTGGCTGGCTGTTGCCTTCCTTCAGGAGACACATTCCAACAGGCTTAACCAGGTATCTTGGCACGCTGCCTGGCAAGGCCACTTCTTCCTAAGCCATAGCACCAACCTTAGCACCTGGGTTGCGACTCTCCTATCATCACAACTACAGCATGATACAGCGGTGGTGCAAGAGATCATCCCTGGCTGACTGTCTGCATCACCTTAGCACACCACATGCTACTCATCAACGTGTATACACCCATTGATGGCCAGGAGAGGATCGCTTTCTTTGAGACCTTGGCCACCCTCCTGTGCAATGCTAGTGAGGATGATGACCTGCTCCTCGTAGGCAGGGACTTTAATTGCACTACTGACACCTCGTTCGACTGCACGGGGCATGAGCCTCACCTGCCCTCAGCCCGCAAGCTGCAGTCTGCCCTGGAGACTGCAGGCCTTGTTGATGTCTGGCGAGCCCTGCATCCTGACACTCTCCAGTACACCTGGGCCAGGATGAGTGCCAGTGGCCTCACCATGGCCTGCCTTGTCCACCTTTATGTCACCAGGCACCATCTGCCACTCCTGCACAGCAGCTGCATCATTCCCTCAGGCCTGTCAGATCATGGTCTGGCCTGCTGTGAACTGAACCTCCCTGAGAGAGCCTGTGTGCGGGCACCCTATTGGTGCTTCAGTGTCAGCCTGCTTCAAGACTCCTACTTCCAGGACTGCCTCACCCACTTTTGGCGGGGCTGGGAGGCCACAAGACTGAGCTACTCTTCCTGGAAGCTATGGTTGGCTTTATGCCAGCAGAACACCCAGCTGGCCACAAATGAAGTGCACCACTGTATCAGAGAACTGGAGGAAGATGTGGCAGAGCTCAAGGCCACCCTGCTGACTGCTGGCAGTGATGCAGCACTGCACAAGAGCCTCTGGTTCCCCAGGAAATGCCTGTGTGACTTGGCGGAAAGCACAGCCCATGGAGTGAAGATCTGTGCCTGCTGCCAAGAGCTGGCAGAAACAGATGGCCCAACCAGCTTCTTCTTCAACCTGGAGTGACAGTGGGCAGTGATCAAAGTCTTACATCACCTCAAGACCCCCGAGGGCTGGGTAACCATGGAACTGAAGGAAGTACGTGAGCACACCGTCGCCTTCTATCGTGACCTGTTTGCGGCTGAGCCATCCTGCCCCGAGGCGACGCAGAAACACCATGAGGGCCTGCCACATCTCTGTGCCCTGGAGGCCAGTGAGCTTGAGTGGGAATTGTCGCTGGAGGAGCTGGCAGCCGCTGCAGCTGGCCTCACCTCCAGAAAGCCCCGGGCCTTGATAGGTTACCTGACGAGTTCTACAAGACCTTCTGGCCTCTCCTTGGCCCCTGCCTCCTGCACATTTTCCAGAAGAGTCTTGCCAACAAGGTCCTGCTGATCAACTGCCACCAAGCAGTGCT
Organism: Gavialis gangeticus; assembly: GCF_001723915.1. Taxonomy (NCBI): domain Eukaryota; kingdom Metazoa; phylum Chordata; order Crocodylia; family Gavialidae; genus Gavialis; species Gavialis gangeticus. The sequence goes on from NW_017729025.1 coordinate 96,786,490, forward strand.
CACATTGCTGCTGAAGAAGGGAGACCTTGGCTGCATTAAGAACTGGAGGCCAGTCTCCCTGCTGTGTGCAGACTACAAGATTCTGGCCAAAGCGCTAGCGACCCACCTCCATACCATCATGGCCTCTGTCACTGGGCCTGAGCAGAGCTACTGCATGCTGAGCACAACCATCCAAGTCAACCTGTTCCTGCTGCATGACCTACTCACAGCCAGCAAACTCTTCAGCCTAGACATTGGCCTCATCTCTCTGGATCAGGAGAAGGCCTTTGAGCGGGTGGGCTACACCTACCTCTTCCAAACCATGGAGGCCTTTGGCTTTGGGACCCTCCGGGTCTTGTATCAAGACACCTCCAGCCTGCTCAAGGTGAATGGCATGCTCTGCGCCCCATTGCCTGCACACAGAGACACCCATCAGGGCTGCCCCGTCAGGCACGCTCTATGCCCTGGCCATCGAGCAGCTGCTGCACGTGCTGCAGGGCCGCCCGAGTGGTGTGGATTTGCCATGGCTACAGGCCCGTCCATTAGCCCTCCGCTCCGGCTGTCAGCATATGCAGACGATGTGATCATCTTCCCTAACACCCAGGAAGAAGTGTGGGCCCTGACAGACTGCCAGCAAGCCTATGAATGCACTTCCTTGGCCCATATCAACTGGGCAAAGAGTGATACCCTGCTGCTTGGTGCGTGGATCAGCTCAACCCCGCTGGATTTGCCAGGGTGCCTCACCTGGCCCCGCGAGGGCCTCAAGGTCCCGGGCATGTTCCTAGGGCCACTGATCTTCATGGCATGTTACTAAGATGGTCTTGAGGAAGGGGTAGAGGCCCGCCTACAACATTTAAAAAGCCTAAGCCTAAACTGATTCAGTCTGAACTGAGTCTTTTGCAGGTTAGTCTAACCTGGCTAGGCTAAATCAGTTTTGTAACCAGACAGACATCCCAAAAATGCAGGCACATGGCTGCAGTGGCTCAGGCTAGAAGCTGGGGCACCACTAGAACAACCCTCCCTTCCCTTGCACAGGGATGACCTGACAGAGGTGTGCCCAGGCTCTGGCAAGACAATGTGATTAGGGAGGCATCCTCCCCCTCCCCCTTGATAACAGAGCATTTATCAGCTCTGTTATCAGCATTTAACATCAAATCCGAAAACAAAGCCTCACTCATTACAAGCTCTTCTTAAACAGCTTTTTGCAAAGGAAAATGCATACCAGCCTCTAGCTTCTTCACTATTTATTCCATCCAGGAAGAGCACACGCCAACTGCAGATGGTTCCTCAGCCTGACGAAGAGCAACCCAAAAGCTTGCTAAGAAAAGTTTTTCTAACTATTTAGTTGGACTAATAAAACATATCAGATTTACCCAAAGAACCCTGCCTGCCTTTTCCAAAGGAAGGAATGTAGGGACATTACCATCTGAGCTGTTGATTGCCTCCAAAAAACCCTAAGCAGACACTGTCCTATCTGCCTTACACAGCTTTAGCTAGCATACCACATGCTGGCTACTGTCTGTGCTGTGGGAGAGAGGATGAAGGGATCTCTGCTTAAACCAAGTGATGAGAGGAGGAGAGGGGAACACAGGGAAGCCAGCAGACCCTGCTGTGCCTACAAGTTCCTGCCGAAGCTCCAGCCAGGGAACAGAGGGGAGGGGCCAGCCCTGCTGTGGAGCAGACAGGCCGCGCCCAGCCCAGAGACCAGCCAGGATGCTGGGATGTCTAGTTTAGCTTAAACCAGCAAAGGGTCTGAGACAGACATTGCATAACCAGTTTGACCCAAATAATTTAAGTCTGATACTACATTCAATCAGGTTTATCTCAAACTGGTTTCAGTCATTGTCTCAAACTGGTTTATGTGCACTGAACATCTGTTCTGTTACAGGTTTAAACCAGTTTCTGATCACTTAAACCAGTTTATATGTAATGTCTGTCCCTAACCCAAATCTCCAGATTCTTTGGGTCCATTCTTATAAAATTTCAGCTTAGGCTAAATGGAGTCTCTGTAAACATGTCAGTATGAAATTCTCCTAATATTGAAGTAACAGGAACATGCTTCACTACCTAAATTTCATGCATGTTAAAATCACCTTCATATGATATTGATCTGTTTCTTGCCCTGCGCAAAACATCCACATTCTGTATCTTGTATATATTGCTCTACACAGAATTCATATCTCTGCAGCTCCTGCGTCATTTAAATGGTGCTAATAGCCAAGGTTTCTTTAAAATAAGCCTCTAAGGAATTTGGGTGGATGAGCAAATGTATATGTTCCCTGGAAAAAAGGAAGTCAGATGCAGAGTTCTAGGGCTCCCATTACTACATTATGCTGAGTATGTTCATAAAATTGGCAATATGGCTAAGACTGCCCCTGCTGAGATGATTCCACTTTCATATAATGCTCATAAATTCTGTTTGATTTTTATTTTTAAAAAGTAAAATAATTTCAGTTAGAATTGTCAGTTGTTGCTCAACTCCACAGATGCTTCCATGCTTATTTTGAAACTTAGCTTTGCTCTTTGGACCCCCAGGCAAATAGGATTATTGTAATTTAATAGAGAGGATTTGGAATGGCTAGGGAGGTGCCATTCACATGCTGAGTTGCAGAAAAGTTCAGGCCAGCTGCAGGGCAGGAGGGGAAGAAGGTGAGAAGCTGTGTGGAACTAATAAAACAGGAGAAAAACATTTCAAATGTTATCTTGCCTTTTTACCTCCAGCTCTCTCCATTACTTTTCCTTAGCAACATGCAGAGAGCAGCCAGAGGACCTGAAAAAAGAGACACTGCTCCAGGCAGCACCTGACATAATTAATTTTAGATCAAACCCAGCTTTGCTTCACTGACCTTTGTTGCACTGTTTCCTTAACATCAAGGCAGCATTTGTACACACTATAAAGATCTGAGAAACAATTTTAAAGTAACCTAAAACTCTCATGTGTTGCTGCCATTGGCCAGGTAGGCTGCCTGGGCCTCTGTTAAACGGCCATGTTGGTATACCAAGTATTGTTCTCTCAGTTAGTATTTTGCAAATCAGACCGGAGATGAAGTTAATGGGAAGCTGAACTGACAGCTGATGACTGACAGATGATTTTTGAATTATGTATAAATTCAGATTTAAAAGCATCCAAAGTGAACAAAATCTTCTTATATAAGCAATCTTTGTAATGGTAACAGGTATGCATACTGACTTAGAAATGTATTTCAAAACTTTACCTTTCTCACACAGCTTGTATGATGGTATCAGCCAACCACAAGCAGCTGACATGTACTTTTGACTAGTACTTCAAAATGGCATGTCCAGAGAAATGGAGAGCCAAAGTTCTGATTTTGATAATGACGACTTCACAGAACCAAAGATCAATAGGAAATATTTCTGAAAAATTGTTTCTCTTTTTAAACTGACTAAGGATTTATGTATGGGTCATTGTAAACATTCTCCTGTTGTATTTCCCTACAGCTGGCAGGCTGAATCTACCCCACAAAGCAAATTCATCTGGCCCGCAAGGCTGGGACATCAGTGTCAATTTGGCAGCTGGGTAAATCAGTAGCAAACACTGGGCAGGTTTGAAGCATGGATGGAGCAGCAGCTGGGCACTGTACTAATTTGGCCCACCACTCCCTAAATGCGGCCCCTGGCATTAGCATTGTGCTAATACAAAAGAAAAGAAACTTCAAGTAAAAGAGAAGCTGGTGGTCTATTTTCAATGTGAAATGCTCAAAGATTAATGAAATACTGAAAGTAAACATCATTAATGGTGAAAATTGAATCATTTTAATTCTTGCAGTGTTTTTTAAATATCGAAATGAGTCATGGGGTCTCTCTAAAACAATGTTATCAGTTTTAAAGGATAAAATTGTGTCCCAAAATGAGGAAGGGTACAGTAGTACCCAAAAGCTTGTCTACATCCCTTTTAACTATACAGTTGGTCTAATACAAGGTACCACCCACAAAAATCTTTTCCTTGAATTTTTGCCTGGGCCATCACTGCTACAACATTGCACCAAACACTAACACAAAAAGATATATTACCACACTGGTGTCTGGGAAAAGGGAGAGAAAAAATAATATAGAGTAAGGCGTTTATTTATACAAGTTTGGCACATGGTTAAAAGAGAACAGAGAGAGTGATGTTGGCATATGGTAATATTTTCATTTATACCAGCCCACTCCGTGGTCTGGGGTGCACAGTAACTCATAAGACAGTCATTTGAACCAAATCCCATAGGTCTCTGGCTAACAAATGGCACACCATTTCCTCTACACCAGTGATTCTCAACCTTTTTAGACTCAAGGCTCCCTTGGAAAATGCCAACTCTTAGCTTTCTTTCATTTTCTGACTGCAAAAAAAATAATAGAACAACTCTTCTGCTGCAAAGAACTCAGAAAGGCAAGGCACTGCAGATCAGAATGGTTTTGGTCCTCTGGATTCCTATTTGAAATCTCTGGGTTTATCTTGTGAATCATGTGTACATGTTTGCATAACTGACAGTGCTAATGTTTCCCATCACCCTTAAAAGGATCGTGTGGCACCCAAGGGTGCAACAGCACTCTGGAAGAGAGTCTCTGCTCTAAAATGTGAATGCTCAAGGGTATTTCCTTTTTGATTCTATTGCTCATTTCACTTTCTTGGGTGTGATCTTGAGATGTCCACCCCTTCTATTCCTGAATCTCATTAAAGTGGTCATCCTAGCCCTCACTGCTATCCGGTTCTTTGTAATTTTTCTGGATCCTATCTCCTTTCCTGCCTCTTACACTGCCATTGTATCCCAAGAATTCTTGAAAATTATTAATATGATTTTCTTTATCATGGTTTCCAGCTCTGCAAAAAACTACTTATCTATGATGGCCCTCCAGTTTAAACCAGGGAAGAAGGCACTCACACTTCCTTCTCTCTATCAAAGCCTTTTCCTGATATAAAAGGAATTATACTGTCAACAGGGAAACCATTGCAAGAAACTGCCCTCAATATAATTGGAAGATATTTGTGTTATTTCTTTCAGCTGGGTTTAGAAATCAACTAGGCTTGTGTCTACAGAATTATCTCTCAGCACTGGAGACTGGTGGCCAAGTTTTCTGCTCTAGACCAATGGTTTCTCAACCTCCGGCCTGCAGGCCAGATCCAACCTGCAGAGCAATGTCATCCAGCCTGCAGGGCTCCCCACAAGCCTGGAAATTTGGCAGCAGGGAGCAGTGGCAATTAACACTGCCACCACTCCCCACCACATTTCCAAGCCATGCAGGCCAGATCACGTGTGCCAGATTGAGTTTGCACACAGGGCTAGGGCTGGGATTGTGTTGTATGTGGAGTTGGGGCAGAGTTGGGTTACTGGGCCTGATCTGGCCTGCATGAAGCTGGGGCCTGATCCAGTGCACAGGGCTGGGCCTACATGCTGGATCATGCCAGCACACTCACTGCACATGAATCAGGCCCATGGACTGATCCCATATACTTTGGGCTTTCAACTGACCCTGCACCACTCATCTGGCCTGCAGCCCAGAAAGGTTGGCCACCACTGCATTAGACAAACTATACTTGTCAAAGTAACAGGGCAGGCAGACAAACATGGCCTTAGCTAGTCATTGTGCCTCCAGAGGTTGTTTGAGGAATTACCCATCCCCTCATATATAAGAGTAGTCTCCCTTTTTCTCAGCTATCCATGGCCGCTAGGGATTAACAACAGCCAAGAATAACTGGAAGACAATGACCTTCTGGCCACACCTTTAGCACACTCCCTTACAACGGAGGGTTCTAGCTGGGAGGGATAGAACCAGTATGGTTGGCTTCAGGCCGTTTAATGAAGACCCTAGGCTAAGAGCATTCCCCAGCAGACAGAGCCACTGCCTTGTATGACTCCATTATGATACTGAAGCTGTGTAAAACCAAACAAAGCTGTTCAAGATCTCCCCTCCTTGTTAACTATTTCAGTAAGAACTCTTCTAGTTCAATCAGTTTTAACTACTGAAGAAAGGGGTAGCAGGACAAAGAGCTCTCAGACTTAAAAAACAAACTACTGGAGGATTGGATGGCAGGCTGTTTTTTCAATCCAGTTTCTAGTGGAGAGATTTTTATACTGTTGTGCTGATGAATCACAAATCACCCCTTGCATTTCCTTAATAAAGTGGTTTGCTCTCCTTATGCATAGCAAATACATGACAATGTGAGTGACCTAACCAGCCCTCAAACCAGTTTAGAAGCAAGCAAGCTCACTCCTTTAACAGTTCTGAAATTTCTTTGCATGTCTTCAGACTTAGCAATTAAGCACTCACACTGAAGTGAACATTGGGTATAACAGTGTATCATCTTCCTGACTCTTCTCAACAAAACCCTACAGACACCTGCTCTTTGAATTCAGTGGAGTTCCTGTATGCAATTGCAGCCAAACAACTCTAGCCTCTAGTGACACGGGGGTGTAAAATAAAATGGAGACCATCTAGTTTGATTTTAGAAATAAATTTAATCTAAACTGGGACCACAGCTAATAAAATGATAAACTGTAGTTATGATTCATCCATAACAGGGGAATGAGCCAGAAGTTAAGGCACTAACCTAGGACTTAGCAGGCCAGGCATCAGTTTCCTGCTCCGCCACAAACTTCTGTGAACTCAGGCAGGCTGTATACTACCTTTGCTCTCTCTATATACAATAGGGAATAGCATTTTCCTAACTAACAGGGTTATTTTAAGAATATGCACATTTACGATTCAAGGTAGTGAGATATTGTGATAATGGAATCCACGTAAGAACTTCAGGTCAGCTTGTTTGGGTGCCTTAAATGTCGATTCATTACCTAAACTTGGTTAGATTTCCTCCATGTTTGGATTTCTGTGCCTCAGTTTTGTAATAATTGCAACATCACTGTAACTTTCATTACCATGAAGTTACTGATCTGTTTTCTCAGTTCACATTAAAGTGGTTTCGTCTCAGATATCTTATACATGTATACAGGAGTGGTGTCTCAAAGTCCTTTACTAAACAGTTAGTCATTTCCTCCCATGTGTAGAGGCCTGCCTCCAGAATGTATGCATGAGCTGGTTAGGCAAATTCTAGGGAATCTGTCTGGTGACCTTTCATATGTCTTGTGCTGCTGCTGCTGCTGCTCCAGGAGCATTAGGGAAATGTTCTTCCCAAGTGGATGTGAAGCAGAAGATCCAAGAAGTCTGGCTTGCTGATTTCCAGCAGCAAAATTGCTTTGTGCAATCCAGAACATGGGGGATGATGCTGTTAGGTTGTGAGTAGGATACTGGAGGGTAGGCTTAAGCACCCTCACTTCAACAGCCCTTGCTTGCTTCTACCAGTTCACTAATCTGTCTCTATTTTGGTTTTCAACTTGTATCAAATTGATGGAGCCTTAATGTATTCATGTATACTGCCCAACATGAGCTCCTTGTTAAGGTCAAAAGAGTACATGTTTTCCTACAGCCACTTCTCTGAGTTTCACATGTTTGCATGGAGCAGAGTGAACCCAGAACGTTTAATTCTGCCAGTTTATGGAGTGGTTCATAACCTGTCCAGCCACTGTATTTTCTAGCAGCTGTATGCAGAGGCAACCCGAGCAGGGTTCAGGGCCTGGGGCAAATCAGCCCATGTGGGGCCCCACCCCCGCTGTAATCCCTAACCCAAACAAGTTGCAGGTGGCCGCGGCAGCAGGGTGGGGGGTAGCAAGTCACTGGATGCAGAGCCACCACTCAGTCCAGCTCCACAGGGCCCCCCAAAGCATGGGGCCTAGGGCGGTTGCCCTGATTTGTTCCCCCCCTGCCCCTGGGATGGCCCTGGCTGTATGACATGGAATTTGGAGAAAAGTCTCTGAGTACTGGTGATGGTTCTGGAGCTGGGAGCCGCAGCTTGATGACCCTCAGAGGCTACTCAAGCAGGTCTTTTTGCTGCATTTGGTCCTGCTTCCCCATCCTTTAATTGTGCTCCATGCTACAATGCAGCTGTTCGATCATCTCTGGCTGCTTTTTTAACTCCTCTTGCCCTTTCTGGTAGTCCAAGCGTCTGTCTGTTCTATGTCCAAATTTACAACACATTTTGTGCAGCAGGTTATCCCTGAGGTTTCTCTATGTTAGCGTAGGGTCTTTCCCTCAGAGTCCAGAGTGCTGCGTTAGCCCAGCAGAGGCAGAAAACAACTTGCCAGAGAGCTGAGAGATCCCAGTATTTTTTTTTATTTGTGAAAAGAAAGAAAAGAACTCATCCCATTTTACACTGTTCATCTTAATAAGGCCATGGGTTGATATTTCTATCAATCTGATTTGCTTTTATTTCATCCCTACACATTGACCTGTTCAGAAGTTGCAGCTCACCATGTTGCTTGCCAACGAAGGTAATTAACATGTAATTCACTAAAAAAAAACAACCCACAAAAACTTAAGTAAACCAGATTGGTGGATGGGTAGAACAGTCAAAACAGAGACCTATTACCAGTATTGGTTGTGACATTAGTTTGAGATGACATTACTTTGGAGAGTTTTAATCTGTTGGAGTTCCCTGAGTAGAAGTGGGAACAGGTTTTCCAAACTAGTAGTAGAATTCTGTCTGTCTACAAAAAGGATGTTTTTATTGCCTCCAAACCAAACAGCAAAAAAAAAAGAGTGAAAGGGACTTGCAAGATACAGAGCAGCCACTGGATGTTTTCCTTGCCTAGGCATCTCACTGCACCTGTCTACATGTTCATTAATGCACCTTTGCTACTGCACATTAAGTTTAGTACCTCTAATATGAGGTACTACGTAAAAGTGTATTAGCCCATGCTAATGTGCAGTAGCAAATGGAACAGGTTTTTTTGCAGTAGACTAATTCTACTGCACATTAGTGCATTAGCGTGGTTTTTGCCATGACATGCTAATGTGTAGTACAATAGGGTACTGCACATTATGGCATCTGGCGTAGATGTGCCCACTGACTGTCTTTAGTTTCTTCTGCACTAGGATGCAAAGGACTAGATCCTATTTCATTTTATCTGCCTAAATGACAATTACGTATTAAGTTGCATGACTGCCATTCTTGGCATTTGCTCTCAGCTTGCAATTTTAATTTGTCCTCTGGCAAATTAGAATCATTCAGAACACCTGTGTGGATACCTCATGAAGAGGAGAAAGGCCCTTCTATGTTTTTGGTAACAACCTAGTAGTCAGGGCATGGGCATGGGAAGCCCATATTGTAGGACCACCTCACCCAAAAGGAGTTTGAACCCACATTTTTTACTTCACAGCACTGTTATCTAACCACCAGGGTAGAAATAAGGTAGAAGGTAGAAATAACTCAGCCTTTTCACCAGCTCTTCTTGAGGCTGAGATACTGCACCTTGTATTTCATGATCCTTGGATAAAATGGATGGAAAGTAGAGAAGTTTCTACTCCTTTGGGAGCAAAGGATCAAGTCAGAAATCACGGATTTCTTCCAGTCACAGCAGTATCTACCTTGCTGAGCCACAAGAGTTGTTCTCTTCCTTTAGCTGCACATATATTTACTACTCTTGGCTGCCTAAGATTTCATAGATTTCATAGACATTAGGGCTGGAAGGGACCTCAGAAGATCATTGAGTCCAGCCCCCTGCCCGAAGGGCAGGAAGTCAGCTGGGGTCATAGGATCCCAGCAAGATAAGCGACCAACTTACTCTTGAAGGTGTTCAATGTAGGTGCTTGAACGACCTCCGCTGGCAGGCTGTTCCAGACCTTGGGGGCT
>NW_017729025.1:96796646-96815963 GCF_001723915.1 Gavialis gangeticus
AACTTGGCCAGTCCGCTTCTGACCCCAATGTCCACATCATTAATGAAGATGTTGAACAATATGGGTCAATGGACAGAGCCTTGGGGGACCCCACTGGTCACAGGACACCATGATGATTGACTTCCATCAATTACTACCCTCTAGGTCTGACCATGGAGCCAATTTCCCAGCCAGTGGATCATGGTGGACCCAAGGCCACAACTGGCCAGTTTCGCCAAGAGGTGATCATGGGATACCAGACTGAAGGCTTTTTTGAAGTCAAGATATATGACATCAATCTCTTCTCCCTTGTCCAGGTGATAGATAATAGAAGGTAATGAGATTGGTCAGGCAAGACCTACCCACAACAAACCTGTACTGGCTATCCCTCAGGATGTTGGCGTCGGCCAGTCCATTAAGGATGGCCTCTTTAATAAACTTTTCTAGACCTTCCCCAGGATAGAAGTCAGGCTGATGGGCCTATAGTTTGCCAGATCTACTTTCCTCCCTTTCTTGAAGACAGGCATCACATTGGCCTTCTTCCAGTCTTCGGGCACTACACCAGAGTGCCAGGAGTTCTGAAAGATCCATGCCAGGGGTTGGGCTATAATGCTAGTTAGCTCCTTAAGTACGCTAGGGTGTAGATTGTCAGGGCCGGCTGACTTGAAGGTATCCAGCCTCTTAAGGTGGGCCAACTTCAAGGAAAGGACTGGAGAAGGGACTGGATGATACTTAAGCTGTGCCCTAGTGGTAACAGCACTGTGTTGGGAAGTAGGAGATGTAGGTTCAACCCCCTTTGGATGAGGAGTCCTAGAACCTGGGTGTCCTGCTTCTAGGATAAGTGCCCTAGCCACTACACTATTGGGTTAAAACTTTAAATACCCTCCCTTCTCCAGGAGGGTAGCCACTGGTTGTGGGTTTTTACCCACCTACAATTTTAGACTTATGCACATACTTGTGCAAGCTTAAGGCCCTGAATACATGCCTGGCCAGAGGATATCTCTGCTAAGTATGTTCACTAACTGTGTAGATGTTTGTACATCCACGCTATACCCCAAATAGGATCACAGTCTGGAAGTGCCAAAAATGGCACTTACTATTTTAAAATTATTAAATTAAATTATGGTAAATTTATACCAGCTTGTTCCTGTGACAGCATTTTTCCTTAACTTAAAAGCTCTTCTCCCTCCCTCATGTTTATTCTCCTAACACATTTACAGAAAGCAATCATATCTCCTCCCAGTCTTTGTTTTGCTAAGCTAAACAAGATTTATTTCAGTCTCCTCTTGCATGATAAGCCCCCCTTTCTCCTGATCATCCTAACAGCCAGAAGGATGCACCTGTTCCACTTTGAACTCATCTTATTTGAACATGGACAACTTGGATTATATGCGATATTCCAAATTATGTTTTATCAATCTTAATGTAAAATAGCATTAATATTTTCTTATCTCTCTTAAAAAACCTTACCAGATGCGAGGCATTTGCCTGTTTTAAAAGTATATTACCTTGGTGACTAACACACCCAAAACTTTCTCTTTATCTGTCATTTCCATGTGCTAACCCTCAGCTCATAGCAGAAATTCTTGCCATTAAGTTATGATCAGTGAAAGTCCATCTCATTTCTGTTACTCCAGTCCTCAAGGTCATCCATCTTTTCCTGTGTTATATCTTCCTCTTTCTCTTTATTGATAATTCATAACTTTGGGCCATCAGCACATTTCATAAGGACACCCCTACTTTTTGTCCCAAGATAATTAATTAAGTTCAGTCCCAAGACTGGTATTTGAGGATTTCCACTAGTAACTTTCCCCTAACCCAACAGTTTTCCTTTAAGTAAAGCATTTTGTCACATTTTTCTTAGGAAGTTTCTCACCCACCTTACAATTTTCTTATACTACTCATTGTTCCGACCTTACCTAATAATGTCCCATGGTGGGATACCATGCAAACTGCTTTAAGTCTAATTAAGTTGGATCTACATCATTTCTCCTGCCTAAAAAAGTGGTTATCAAAAACCTATCAGATTAGTTTGGTTTGATCTCCATTTGATAAACCCAAGTTGAATTTTATCCAGTTTTCCATGTCTTTGTTCTTTTCTTCAGTAGGTGGTGTTCTATTTTTATCTTAACATTAAGATGTTTTGATTTGACATTATGTTTTTGTATCTGTGGGGCAGAAGGTCTAGAACGAATTTAAGCCCTGCCTGTGTGTGTAGGAGTTGTTATTATGTACTGTCCAATAAATCATTTGATTTTGTATAAGTATTATAACTGGTAGCAGTAACTTCAAGATGTTAAAAGAATTTTTTTGCCTTTAAAGAATTTTTTGCCCGTATTGTCTGTAAAGAAATTTACAGTCCTGCAGATAAGACTAGAATCTGTTAAGCCTTGACAGATTTTGACCTACTGCCCTCAGGGAATGCATGAACTGTTAATATGGTAGTAGAGTGCTTAGCAGTGGTTTTTAGATGGTGGATGGGAGGATTGTGCAACCTACAACATCCTAAGCTATAATTATAAAAAAGCACAACTGACACTTGAGGATGTATGTTGACTGCAGGAGACTTAATTTGCAGACAGCTCAAGATAGAAAGCCACTTCCCCATATACAAATATTCTGAATAAAATGTCACAAGCAAAATGCTTGAAGTTTTGGAATCTGGATCCCATTAGATTAAAGAAGAACTTTTAAGAAAATGAAAAATCTGCTTTTATGATGTGCAATGTTTCACAGGATAGTAAATGAGCTAATTTAAGTTTCAAGAACAAAAGGGATTCTTATATACTCAGGTGTCTTAATTTGTTTCTGTAAGACATAGGAGATGCATCTAGTAGGAATGGAAAGTATTTTAAAACTTTTGAAGGAATCAGGATTTAAACTTTCAGAAAACAAGTCAGTTCATGAGGAAGAGCATCACCTTCCTACAACTAAAAAAGCTGAATGTTATAAAGCAATGGAAGTCAACCTTTTTGGCAGGCATGCCACAAATTAGCTCCAAACCCTGCCCAGAGTGCCACTCTGATCCCTTTTCCCTGCCCAATCTACTGCTCTGCATTCTGCTTCCTGCCCTGTGCTCTCTGATTGCTTTGCTTCCTGTTTTCTTCCCTATTTCTCGCTGTTGCGCATGTCCCATCCCTGATCCGCTGCATGCCACACAGATGTTGCCCATGCCACTTGTGGCACACCTGTAGCCACAGATTGGCCAATATTTGTTAGAAAATATGTCTGAGTGGGTAGCACTTTTATACCAGCTAACTATGAGTAACTTTATCTGGAGAAAAGAATGCCAAAGAGTTTTTATATTTTTCACTGATTACCAAAGTTATGGAAGGAATACAGTCTCAGCTATGATGTGTTTAAATTTCCAAATCCATCCCACTGATTCACAGCAAATCCAGGTGCCACAAAAATTACCGTGAGATTAATAAAGTGATGGTCTTGGTTAAGTGCAAGACTGGTGAATTAGGAAGATGCAAACTAAATGAGGAAAATGAAGTTATTTGGCTACAGAACACGAGTGACTGGCTATCATGGAGACCCTCAAAGTTACTACTATTTACAAATTTTGCAGTGTATGCTCACCACAGTGCCTGTCCTGCAATAGTTCCTGACAAAGCGCACTTCCAAAGGACAAGGTGATGTTCAAATGTATTTATTGTGTTGATGCCTTGACTAACCTGTTCCAAAGTAGTAATGTTTATTCTGTGCAGGGGGGTTAATTATTGTGTAAGCTGTGAATCACCCAGTTTATGTTTTTTGCAGTCCCAAGAAGTGGTACAAAATGCTGATTGCAGACTATTATATGTGGTGTCACATACTCATTTTACTGTAAATATTTAATGTTCCTTATTTATATTTATTTATTGTAGCAATAAATTTGTATGTAGTTAATCACTTGGTCTCAGCCTGGCTCTGTAGAGAGGACAGGGAACTGCTCCCAGGTGGCAGGCCCCTCTCTCAGCATCCTGCCTGACCACCATCCCTTCCACTGGCAGACAGGGCACACCCCTGGGTGTAACCAGGCTACACGGCCATACCCTGAGCTGCGTGTCTGCCAGATTTAGGCTGGATATGACTGCGCATAGAGAAGACTGGGTATTTTCCTGTTTTAACAGTCAAAGGAAGAAAGACATTAGCAAAGAGAAACAATTTACTAGACTTTAGGAGTTCACGTAGATTGACTGGAAAGAAACACTTTCTCAAAGCCCATAAGGGTGCGGCCACCAAACAAAAAATGGACTGAACTGAGTCTTTATTGATGAAACATGTGCTGTTTGGCCCAGCATGTGCTGTTTCTGCAGCAATCAAGAAAATGCATTTGAATCACTTGCCAACAACTCCATATAAACCAGGTGCAAACCAGGGTTACCCATCCTGCAAGTAATAGGAGACTGGAGGAAATAAGCAGCTCCACTGGTCCATGAAGTGAAGACCAACAGGAGTCAGATACAAAGACACCTTTTGTCATCTTTGCTGATAAAACCAGCCAGCCCTCAACTTTCTCTAATTATCACTATAAGACTATCTATGGCCTCTGCAAGCCCACACTGGGTGATTTTATATTCAGGCAGGAAGTACCAGCAAGATTCCCTCCACCAAAAATGGTAAGGGCAGCATTTCAGAAGACAGGAAGAGATGAGCTGGAAGCAACCAGGCCAAACACAAGATGCCAAGAAAAATATAGCTATGGTCAGCCTGATGCACCCAGCTGACCCGTCATCCTGGCAGCACTGCCTGTTATGTCTCCTGAAAGGTAAAATTTGTGGATATGCAATTGGAAAGAAAAAAAAGCCAGGAAAAGAAGTCCATGCTTGCTCCTTTTTAGAGGGCATCTTACATCAAATTAAGAAATGGTGTAAGCAAGAAATGAAAAAATTATTCTAGCTGATACAAAGCACAGGACCACCATCCTTTCTGTAGTGCATTAAGAACTGCTGAACAGATTCACTAAAAGAAAAATGGGACCCTAAGTAGAGGAGTAACTGTAATGATTTAGGTCCCACAGTGAGTAACAACAACTATGAATGAGGAAGAGAACAGACCTTTAATGATACCACAGCATTGGGTTCCTCCAGCACAGACCATGTGGCTGCCTCCATCTTGGTTTCCCCTAGCTCCCCAGGGATCATGTTCAAATTCCTCACCTGATAAGACATCCCCTTGTAAGGGACTGCCTCCAAAGTCTAACCCTTGTCACTACATCTTCCTTTTTTAAAAAAAACAAACATAACCATCACAATATAACACAAAAACTCAACAACAACAATGCAAGTCAAAACCACCACCACACCAAACAATCCATAACCGACAGAGGGGTTACCAGCACTTCACTCTGGAGTGAGTCTTTACCACTCACTTTCCTATTCTTCAGGTCCCTTTGACTTAGTCACAGACCCCTATGAGTCTTTCTGACCATTTCACCTGTCTCCTGGATCTCTAGAGTATCGGTTCCTCATTGGAGGTTTGGGAGCTTTCTGTTGCATCATTAGTATTTTTACCTTCTGAGGATGAAGAGGAGCTAGGAACCATTAACTGAGGCTGATCCAAGTCTGTATCTCCCACCAATGTCCGAGAGCTAAGTGGAAGCAGAAGTAAGTCTTGGCAATTATGTCGAAGCATGCCCCCTTGGTATGTCTGAACTAGATAGGACCGTGGATGCACTAGCTGTTTCACCGTACCCTGCTAGTCCCGTGTTCTCAACAAGTAATTCCTCAGACAAGCTCTATTACCTGGCTTTTAGCTCTTGTATCAAAGTAGTATTTCTGCTTTGTCTTCTGATCTTCTTTCATTCTCCTTACGGCTAACATGTTAGGACTTTCCAATAAGGTGTTAGTAATGGGCAGATTCGACCATATCTGCCGGCCCATTAACAGCTGTGCTGGAGACCAGCCATTGTTCACAGGTGTGCTATGATAAGCCAGTAGTGCTTTATATAAATCCCCTCCACTGTCCAGTGCTTTTTTCATTAGGGTTTTTTTGCAGAGTGAAGGGATCGCTCTGCAAGGCCATTCAATTGGGGATAATTGGGACTTGATGTGTTGTGATGAAAATCCCAGTCCATGGCAAATTGCCTGAACTCTGTACTGGAGAACTGTGGCCTGTTATCACTGAATACTTCATCTGGAATTCTGTGCCTTGCAAATATGGCCTTCAAGCAAGCTATCACTGAGCAACTGCTGGTACATTGCAGTGTACAGATTTCTGGATATAGAGAGTAATAATCAGTAACTATTATATACACCCTGGAGTTCCACGTAAAGAGATCAGTGCCCACCTTCTCATAGGCCCTGTGTGGAACACGGTGAGGCTTTAGTGGTTCTGCCTGCTGACAGGGTCTGAATTTCAAGCAGATGGAATGGTTTTCAACTGTATTAGCAATGTCCTGATTGATCCTTGGCCAATACATCACCTCTCTTGCTCGCTTCTTGCATTTCTCAATACCTAAGTATCCCTCATGGATCTTCTGTAGCATTCCTCTTTGGAGGGTCCATGGTATTATGACTTTACTGCCCTTGAAAATAACTCCTTCAATGACTGAAAGTTTATTTTGGCAATTCCAGTAGTCCCGCATGCGCAAGTCACAGGTACTCCTCTCCTCTGGCCTACCCAAAATTATCATTTCTTTCAGAATCCCTAATGAGTAGTCCTTCTCAGTCTCTTCTTTTATTTGTTGTAGCCTCCTGTCCGCAGTCAGAAGTGAACTAACAATCAAGTTAATATAGGCTTGGATCTCTGTCTCGGAGGTCTTTTCTGCTGGCTGGAACTCTGTACCCCTAACACCCTGCTCTGAGCCCCACTGGTGCTGGCCCTGGGACACCAGTATGGGCCCCCGCTGGCTCCCAGTCCTGCTTACTCCCAGAACCCCCCTCAGCCCCACAGTACAGGCTGGGGGCAGCACACAGTCCTGACCCCACACTTGCCAGCAGAGAATGAGTTGGTGCTGAGCGCAGAGGAAAAGTGGCCCCTCCCCCGCCCCATAGCTTGTGCTCCCTGCTGCAGCTGCTTGCAGCCTGTGTGGGGCTGTCCTGAACAGGCACAGGCAGCCCCACATGGGCTGCAAGTGGCTGCAGCACGGGGCACCAGCCACAGGGCAGGGGAGGGGCCGCTTTTCCCCATGCTCAGGACCAGATTGTAACCCACCCCTGCTGCCAGCCTGGGCCCCATGCCAGCTCTGGGTTCCCCCATGGGGGCTGCACTGCAGCAGCTGCTTGGCACAGAGGAAAGCAGCCCCCAGCTTGTTGCCCCAGGCAGTGTTTGCTGCTGCTGCCCACCCAGAGCTCCCACGCTGGGCAGCACAGAGCCAGTGGTGGCAGCCTCACCGCAGCCTCACTGCAGCCTACCGCGGTGTGAGCTCTGGACAGGCAGCAGCAGCAAACACTGCCCAGCTGGCATCCCGTGCTATAGCCACTCACAGCCTGTGTGGAGCTGCCTGTGCCTGCTCAGGACAGCCCCGCACAGGCTGAGGGTGGCTGCAGCAGGGAGCAGCAGCCTAGGGGTGGGGGAGGGGCCACTTTTCCCTGCGCTCAGCACCAGCTTGTTCCCTGCCCACGGTCCTCCCCCTCCTTACCAGAGTTTCCCACGGCAGTGCAACCATGAGGATCCACATGGTCTCAGGCTAGAAGCCCCTGCTATGCAGGTGCTTCCGGCTGGGGGGGCAGGGCTGGGCAAGCCCTGCTGTTGCACGAGCCCACCAGGGCTTCCCCTGCGTCCTATTGCCCCTGGCTCCTGTCATCTTTGACAGGAACCAAGGTCAGATAAATATTAATTTTCTAAATTTTTTAGGGGCCCCGTGAGTCAGATAGAGTGGCCCAGCAGGCCAGATCCAGCCAGTGGGCCATATTTTGCCCACCCCTGCCTTATTGAGATCCCTTGGATCCAAGCATCTCCGCAGCCATCCATTATTCTTCTCCACAATGACTAGGGAGTTCACCCACTCAGTTGGTTCCTCAATTTTATGTATTACCTAGGCTTCCTCCATCCTTTTTAGCTCTGCCTTTAGTTTATCACAGAGGGCAAAAGGGACCTTTCTGCATGGGTGTATAACTGATGGGACCTGTTTAATAATCTGAATTGTATGTTCCCCTGGTAAGCAACAAAGGCCTTGAAACAAATCTTGATATTCCAAAATAAGGTCCTCATAACCCAAGCCAGAGAGTTCTAATGCAGCACCCATTTAACCAAATTGAGCGTTTCACAAGCTGCTAGTCCCAAAATAGGTGTCACCTCCTTAGGTACTACAATGAATGCAAGATTGTACACCACATTTTTATGTTTGATGAAGGCTAGGCACTTTCCCTTGACCAGTAACTTCACTCCTGAATAGGCAGTTATGGTTACTTTTGTAGGCCTCAGTTTTTGGTTTACTTTTCAGCCTTCTATAATTTTGCTCCAGTAAAATGTTCAGCTGAGCCCCTGTATCCAGTTTGAATGGAATCATTATCCCATGCACTTCCAGTGGCAGGATCCAGTCCTTCTCAGTAGCTCTGCTTGATTCACCTGTATCTGTACAATACTTTCCCTCTGGAGTATCTTCAGCCGTATGCACCTGGACCTTATGGGCTTCCACTCTGCAACATTTGACAAAACGAATATTCTTACCACAATTAAAACAGAGCTTTCCTAATGCAGCACATCATTTGGAGCCATGCTCCATTCCACATCAGCTGCATGCTCGCCTGTACTCCGTCTGCCCCTTAGTAGTAGTTGTGGTAGCTGGGACAACATCCATTTGAAGTAGCATTTTTTGTCTGTCTACTATGTATTGCATGGACAACGCCCTCAGCTGCCTTAAACTCTTTGGCCTGAGCCTTCACAGTTTCAGCTGCTCTGCAAATCTGTAGTTTTTTCTAGGGATAGGTCTCCTTCCTGTAGCAGCTTCTCCCTTAATCCATTGTCTGTAATGCCACAAATGATTTTATCCCTGATCAGAAAATCTGTTACATCCCCAAAAACACAGGTTTTGCTGAGCCTTTTTAACTCTGTGATATAGTGTCTATGCTTTCAGCTGGTTTTTGCATGCCCATAAAAAATTTGTCTCTCAAAAGTGTCATTGCATTTTGGCGCACAATATTCTTCAAATTTATTTAATATCTCATTTAACTTTATGTTTTGGCCTGGAGCAAGTGTAAAGTTGTTGTACACCTCAAGTGCTTCTTCCCCTACTACATGCAGGAAAATGGATGATTTAACTTGATCAGTTTTCTCTTCTGCTCCTATAGCAGCTAAATACAACTCAAACCTTTGCCTAAAATTTTCTCCAATTCTCAGCTATATTGCCTGACAACGAAAGGCAAAAAGGGGCTTGTAACACATCCATGGTTAACTGTGCCTCTGAGCCAGTTATACTTCTGCCTTGCAGAGAGGGGACTGTACTTGTAGAGGCCTTTGTTCCTTGCTGAGTGCAGCTTTGAGGCCCTGAGTTACCAGCTTTCTGCTATGGATAATGCTGCAGATTCATCCAATCTTTCCTATTCACCACTGCTGACACCATGTAATGATTTAAGTCCTGCAGTGAATAACAACAACTATGAATAAGGACCAGAACAGACCTTTAATGATACCATAGCATCCAGTTTCTCCAGCACAGACCATGTGGCTGCCTCCATCTTGATTTCCCCTAGCTCCCCAGGGATCATGGTCAAATTCCTCACCTGATACAACATTTCTTTGTAAGGGACTGTCTCCAAAGTCTAACCCTTATTACTACAGTAACTGGCCAGGAATTCACCCAAGACAAACTTTTGTCTCTCTTCCCCCTCTCCCTATGGCTCCAGAGGCTTCAATATGCAGCAGCAAACAGCAGCAGCGCCTGTCACAGAGTGCAGGGC
Source organism: Gavialis gangeticus (assembly GCF_001723915.1). Lineage (NCBI taxonomy): Eukaryota > Metazoa > Chordata > Crocodylia > Gavialidae > Gavialis > Gavialis gangeticus. Next base: position 96,806,456 of record NW_017729025.1, read on the forward strand.
ACTCTAGGATTTGTAGTTCTGTAGAGCAGCACCAGATTTCATGGGTTCTGGGTAGGGGGATTTCACCCATTTTTTTGCAAAGGATACCCATGTTGAAAGGACAAAAATATTCCTGATTTCAGCAGTAAAATGGGGTGGAATTTCCTCCCAGCTTCAGTGAAGTCCACTGCAGCTCTAGGGAACTATAATTCCCAGAGTGCCTTGTACTCTGTGACACACACTGCAGCACCACTACTGATTGCTGGAGCCAAAAAATGCAGGCAGAGTGAGAGTGTCAGCTCGGGTCTGCTCTGGTGTCCTTCCCCTTTTAGGCAGTATCTGGGAACATATTCTGCTCACCTACCTCTCCTTATGCCACTGTATTTCAAAAGGCCTCTGGCTCAGTCACAGAAATTCAAGACCTGTGAAGTACAAGGTGCAAACATATTACCAAGGCACAGACAAACGGATTCTCTTACCCTCAAGGAAGAACTGGCTCTTTCCTTATCAGGGACAAGCCCCCACAAACACTTCTGTTTTATGGTATTAAAGAACTCTCAGAACCTGAACTTTGTTACCCAGATGTTAGCCACCTCCCCACTGCAAAGCAGGAAGGTCAGAGCCTGCCTAAAGAGCAATCTGGACTTTAACTGATACTCCCAAGCAGGCAATCCATCACAGATTCAAAGCACATTTAAGCAAAAACCTGCAATAGAGGTATACCGTAAGAGAGCTAGAAAAGGATCTTCTAAGGATATCTAAAGGGGGCTACACCAAAAGACTCTAGTAAAGGGTTTTTTATACTGGAAGAAAGGCAGAAGAAGACTTTCATAGTGTAGCCCGGGTACACCCATGGGCATGCCCTGTCCGCAAATAGAAGGGATGAGTAGTCAGGTGGTAGTGTGGTGAGCGGGATCTGGTCATCTCTGTACCAGTTCCTCTATTCCCTATAGAGCCAGGCCAGGACAAGATGGCTTAACTATTTAAAAATTTATTCACACACACACACAAACACACAGGTGAATATTTACAATTCAACTTTACATACAATGCTATCTTCAATAATCAACAACCCAGAAACAGTACCACCACCAGTGGCCTTGAATCCAATACAGGTCAATAGTGAGCCTTGAAACAATAAGCAAAAGCAAATGCCAACAGTCCACACCTGCCACAGGTGAGCAAGTGGATCCTGGAACAGGTAGGTGTAGGTAAGTACAACGATATCACAGAATAAACAGCAGGTAACTATTTACAAATTGTGAAAAACCATTAACCAAGAAGCATTAGATAAGAGATATATGCATATACTTATGCTCATAAAATAACGAGCTCAAAACAACCCAAATATAACAAAATATAAGGTGCAGACTGACAGAATGTAAGGTGGTCTTACACCCTTTGGGGTACCAATGGGGGTACGTATACCTGAACTTCCCCCGACTCCCCCCTCCAGTTCTGTGATGGGAGCCCTTACTGCTACTCATCAGGGAGAGGCACGAGGTCCCAGATCCTCCTGCCTCTCTTGGGTTAGGTCAGGACCCTTACCCCACAAGGCCCCTGTTGGCTCCCCTCCCAAGGGTTCCCTCTCCTATGGGAGACCCCTTTCCCTTGCAACTTGACTCCTGTCATTGAAGGGCTGTCTCTGGCTCCCACTGAGGTGGCCTTCCACTGCCTGGGCTTGCTCTCTCCCTGCGCAGTGGCCTACTTGTGGCCCTGTGCACTGACCTGTGCACCACAGGACTTGTCCTTCTGCCCAGATAGGTTGGAGGCCCGGGCTGCCTTGTGTGACCTTCTGGCCCAATGCTGCCTGCATCAGCTACCTAGCCGTGTGCCAGTGGGTGGGACTTGAGCCACCCAAAGCAGCTTCCAGAGCCCTGATCTGCTCCCGGATCCTCCGTATAGCGATCTCTGCACCATGCCCCAAGCAGCTCCCAGGGTCTGAGCTCCATGCAGCAATCTCTGCACCGTGCCCCAGCCGCCTGCCAGGGATTGGAGACCCGAGCCACCTTGAGCAGCTCCCAGGGCCTGAGCTCTCTGCACCGCACCGTGGCTGCCTGCTAGGGAATGCAGATCCAGAGGACCTCAAGCAGCCTCTAGGTCTATGCCCCGTGCACTGCTCCATGCACTGATGGGGCTGTGATGTTGGTCCCAGCGAGGGAGTCTTTGGGGCTCCTCTGGGTGCTGCTCCGCCTGCTGGGAAGCTCTTCCCCAGCTCTTCTCTGCCCCTCCTTCCTTCCTCTCCATTCCCCCAACACATCTGCTCTACATGCCGAGCACACTGTCCTTTTATTCTCTCTGGAGGCCACACGCCCTGGAGTCTGTTGGACCTGCAAAGTGCAAGCTTCACTCAGGTCTGGGGCTTTTTGCACCCCCACCTCTGAGCAGAGGTGGGGCAAGCCCCTCCCAACTGTTACCTTATTGGTGGAAATGTTCTACCAATCAGAAGTGCCGTTCTCTGAGCCCAGCATGCCAGGCAATAGTGGGGAGCCTGCCACAATAGGAAGGGGCTTCAGGAAATGGAGAACTGAGACATTTGCGAACACAAGCTAATTAAGCCCCCCTACACTCACATGTGGAAGGTAAATAATATTCCCCTTTTACTGATTGGAAAGAAGCATAGAGAGCTTTTAGAGATCAAGGATACAGAGTAAGTCACTGCTAAACCCAGAATTAAAATCAGGAATCAGGGTGTCCATAAAAACTGTCCATAAATTTATGGTCAGTCCATGAAAAAAGATGTTAAAGTCTTCTGCCTTTAAATTCCATAAAAGAAAATGCCATATGTAAAAACACAGAAAGTACTTGTTGCCTCTTTAAAGATCCATTCTCTCTTGCAATTAAAGCAGAATATGTATGGAAGCACCCATGGAGGAAGAGAGCAAGGCAGTGGCACTTGGTGTTTGAGTGGGAGCACAGCTCAGTGCCCTGCAGCGAGCTGCCAGGGCTTTATGTCCCACAAGATGCTCCATAGTTCCTTTCCCGTCTCCCTCATACCATGTGCTACTGACATTGCATGTCCTGGCCATTGTCTGCCTGTCAGAGATACTCATTCCTCCCGTCAAAAGTATGTAGGCAGAGAGAAGGGGACTGTTCATGGTGTGGTCAGGATGAAGCTGTGAGCCAGGGATGGGGAGAAGCAGCGGGTGAGGGTCTGTGCCAAGACGCGGGATGCGGGGTGGTAGGGGTGAGGCTGAGGGGTTGGCTGGGGTGCAGCAGGGTGTGGGCTGCAGTTGCAGGCTGCAGGGTGTACAGATGAGTATGGAACCCCTGGAGTGAGACAGCATAGGGACACCAGTGCTTGGCTGCCACTGTGAGAACAAACCATGGTGCTGGGCTTCTTTTCCCAATGCTACTGGAGTTCTTACCCAGGGACTTGGCTTCCCCCATAGGAAGGAGCTATGGTGCTGCTGAGGCTCTGGTGCTGTGGCTCTTGTGAGTCTGGCTGCCAAACACATGGGCCAGAGGAGTGGTACTAGAGCCTCAGCAGCACCATAGCTCCTTCCTATGGGGGAAGCCAAGTCCCTGGGTAAGAACATGGGCACTTGTTTCTGCAGCTGCAGCCAAGTGCCCATGATGCCAGGTTTCTTCCCGGTGTCTGAGACTGGCCAGAGCAGGCACTGCCTGAATCTGGCATGGGGGAGGGGTTTCATGGGCCTGATCTGGCCCACAAGGACTCTACCTATTTACCTCTCCTACAACACTATTCTGGCCCACAGGGCCAGACAAGTTTGATACCACTGATCTGAATAGTTTAGATCCTTCACACACACAGAGGGTCTTTATGTGAAAAGTCCCCTAATGCAGGAGGGGGCAGATGGGCAGTGACATTAATCACTGCTTTTACTGAAGAGGGTCAATGCATGTTGCTGTTAGGAGACCACAGCGGTTAAATAGTTACTGCATCTGAGACTTTGTGGCAGTAGCAATGTTCATATACTGTAATTCAGCACCACACATCAGATGGGAAGGGACAGGGTATAGGGAGGGGGCAGCAAACTGCTAGAGTAGATAACTCATCTCTGTTTAAAAGAAGACGACATTTGACCTTCATATATATTAGACTCTCAAACCTGAGGGATGAAGCTTCAGCAGATCTTAAGCAGACAGGCCCCCCACTGCAACACCCCCCCCGCTTGCTCACTATCTGGCAGCCCCTACCCCATGCACCCCCCTGAACGGTTCACTGTTTATGACTCCCCCCAAGACTTGGGGGCTGGTAGCTGCTAAACCCAGTGCCCTGCACTGTTACTCACGGAAGCTGCCAGCTGGAGTGGGGCATGAACATGAAAATATTTTCAGGATGCATCTCCTTTCCTCAAATATTACCAGATTGGAGGCAGGGGTGGGGGTGGTCCCTAAAACCAAAGGGTGCCTATACACATGCAGGGCAGGCATTTCCAAAGGCACTGTAACTTTTGTGCTTTAGCACCTTAAAATGTAAAATACATTCCACAGCTTGGTGCGAGTTACATGCCTGGCTGTAGTTCTGTAGCATGGGTGTCTGGTGTCTCGAGTCAGGGGGAGCATGTGCCCCCTCTGACACCAATCAGTGACTGGGGGTTAGGTCCCCCCGCAGCCAATCTCACTCACTGTAAAAGCGGCTGCGCCACTTCCAGAACTCCCACGGCCACTTCTGGAAGCAGCACGGCCGCTTTTGCTGGCAGCCCTGCTTCCTAGCCAGTGCTCACGGGGGGGCACTGGTTCTCCCTCCTGCCCCCCTTTCCACTGGCTAAACAGGAAGTGTGGCCTAAGAGGGGGTGCACTGGCACTCTCAAGGGGTGCACATGCATCACCCCTGTTCTGTAGAGTAGGAGGCAGGGGGTGCCAGACACTTCACAATACAGCCTAAGACTGTGGGGAAGCCCCAGTTAAATACGAATGTTATAAAGGCAAAGACGCACTAATGCAGTTCACCTTACATTTAAAACACATAAAATGAAGTTTAAGTAATGCAACTTCCACTATTTAAAAAAATGTTCTAAAATCACCCACATGTATTAAGTGATGGCTTTAGAACACTTTAAATGGCAAAAATTGTCACATGTATAGGCACCCAACGTTCATTTTCCTGGAGTTTGAGGAAACAACTTGTGAAGCCACTTCTACCTGAATTAGTGAATTTGGATAGGAGGACCTGGGGCCCCTTCTATTGCAGAGGCCATTGTCACTGACTGCTCCAGATGTTTAAACCAAATGCTTGACAACAAAAGATTGTTACTTTTTTACTACAGTTGGTGTTACCCCTAAATTTGAACCCAGCCCTTCTAACAGAGGTGTGACAGCAGGGCAGGGCTTAGCAGAGAAGTTACACTTGCATTATATAAAATAGAGATTCCCAAACTTTTTCTTATTGTGTACCCCTTTCCAGATTTACCAGCTGCCTGCATACATCTATCAGCATATGTCTTTATATTTTAACCCTGTAAATGCCAATTAGTATTATACTGAAAATTAAATCCATCATTACACACTTTCTCCTGTGTACCCCCTAGAGATATCTTGTGTCCTCCCATGGTACACACACCAGTTTGGGAACCCCTGATGTAAAACATATCAGTAAAACAGTTTGGTTGTCAGTAAAAAGTTTGCAGATTGTCAGTAAAAAAAGTTTTCTGGCGTTGGCCACTTTGAATGCTAGTCCCAAGCTCAGTTCAATGGACAGAGCTGATTCACTGCTGTTAACTTTTTAGTAAATTCAAAATACTTAGGAGTCCATTCCATTCAGAATTTGTGCTTATCAAATACTACTGCTTTATAGCCCTAGAAATTAGAGTTCTTTAGATACAAAATACAGAACAAGTGACACTAGAGCAAATTTTCCCTACTTCAATCCTTTCCAATATACTTTTCCATTAATGAGACTACCTATTAGAGTGAGAAGGGAGTTTGGGCTTCATGGTCCATTAAGATCCTGGCCTCTGCAGGGGTAGGAGCTACATAACTAATTAGTATCAACTTTACTGATAGCTTTCACTAAGAATTGGTAGGTGACTGCCAGAACACAAGGGTGTGAGGTTTTAATGAAAATGGCTCATTCAGTCCTTTCTCTCTTGTACTTGTCTGATATTAGTTTTCCTTTCCACCCTGCTCAAATAAAATGCTTAAGCTTGGGCACTGTCATTACCACTGAAGGATGAGCAGACATCTTTTTGAAACCTCAAAAAGTTGCGAGAATAAATTGAAGTACCAATGTATGTCCATTTATGCTCTTGGCCTATGAAGACAAAAATACAAAAACTTCATGAAATACACAGATCATTATCCTCTTGTAATGGTGATGTTAAATCCAACACAATGGCAAAAAAGCAAAGATCCTAAACCTACCAACTGCTGTGATAAGGGAGAAAACCCTGAGGGGAAGAGGACGACAGTGAAATTGTGACATTTTAATGATAGTTTAGAAATAACAAAACGTCTGAACTGGAGACAGTCAATTTTCCATTCATTATCTTTCATTGTGAATAGCTGTTCTGTAGGGAATAGAAGCAGAAGGTGAAATTTGTCTACTAGCCTTTCATTTGTGAGCCTTGGGTTTTAAAAACTGTTAAATAACAAATTATTCGTATCTGGGAAGAGTTTGATGGTGTCTTAGTTTTGCTTCTACTTAATGTTTCTCCAATTCAGTGTAACAAAAATACCATATGTGGTACAATTAATAGCTTTGCCTCTCATTCTTTGCAACTTTTTTCTTCTTGGCAATGTACGTCAACTCAGCTTGCTCTATATGTGGGAAGATAAACAAGAAAAAATTGTCTGTCCTCCTCTAACACAGTGGAGACCAACCTTTTTGACAGGCATGCCACAAATTAGCCCTGTACCCTTCCCAAGTGCCACTCCAATTCCCTTTCCCTGCCCAATCTTCTACTCTGTTTTTTGCCCTACACTCCCTGCTGCTCTGCTTTCTGCTTTATTTCTTGTGCTCCTTGCCCAATTTACTGCTTTGTTTTCTACTTCATGCTTTATCTGCCACTATGCTGTCTGTTCCCTCCTCAATCTGCTGTGTGTCCCACACAGAGGCTGCCCATGCCACTTATGTCACACATGCCACAAATTGTCCACCTCTGCTCTAAAACATGCCATCCTGCTGCTGTTCCTCCCACCTTTATACTTCCTGGACAGTGCCTACAGGTATGAGGGAAGAAGGTGGAAAGGGAGGAAAAGAAAAGGATATCACCAAAAGAAAGGCAAGTTATCTTCACAGAGAGGACACCCTAGTTTTGCTTCATTTTGAGAGACAAAGATCCAAGGGTAAAAGGCAAAAGCATGGAATTTGGTGAATGAGACGAGAGAGAGAGGAGCAATGCTGCATCTTCAGTCTTTTTTTCTTCCAAAAATTCTCCTTCCCAGCCATCTACCAACCTATTTCCTGTGCTTGCATCTGTGAATGTCCTAGATTTTGAAAATATTTCACCTTAAGTATCACTGGCATTATGGGGGCGGGGGGTCAAAGGCTAAAGAAAAGATGCTGCAAGTCAGGTGTGATGTATTTGCAGAACTGTCAAGAGGAAGTTTGCAGATTGCTTGTCTGTACTATGCAGGTACCTGACTGTGGTCACTAAATTCTTCAGTTTCATGAGTCATACAAAAAAAAATAGAAATCAGTAAAATAAGTGGTCCAAGGAAGATGTAAGCATGGCTGCTCATCCCACAACAAACATCCTGAATATGGTTCAAGGTTTGTTGAGGTGCTCCTTGCAACTATATTCCCTTAGACTAAGTACAAATAGTCAAAAAGCCCAAGGCTGGATCGATTCAATCTTCACAGGTTAGTCTAAGCTGCATAGATTGAATGGATAAGCAAATGAACAGACATTCACTTTTGATTCCAGAAATGCAACCACATGCCTGCAGTGGCCCAGGCAAGAAGCCAGGAGACTAGAGCATGTCTCCCTGCTCAGCTGGAGCAGACATCTTGGGCCAAGTCTGTGGACCAAAGGGAGGGCTTGGGGGGAAGTGCAAAGCATCTTGGAATGTTGGGGGACTGTGAGTTAACTTGAATATGGAGAGGATCTGGGACAGAAGTTCAATAAAACAATTTAACCTAAATCCAGGTTTTCTTTAAACCTGCGTTGGCCATTTGGAAAGCAGCTTATGTGCACTGAATTCCTGTTGCGTTACAGGTTCGAACAGGTTTCTGGTCACTTATACTGGTTTATGTGTAATTTCTGTCCCTAGCCCTGGTGTTATGCTGCTGTTGACTCTCCTTGAATCATTCACATCTCTCCAGAGAATCAAACTCTTGAGATGAATCTAATAATTCACTGAAGCTTTAATAAGCTTATATGATGGATTTGTAACAGGAAGCAGAGCCCTTCAGTTCCACTAAAAAAGAAGATAAAGGAAGACAAAACATTTTCCAGCCATTGATCTTTTGCCTGACCAAGTGATAAAATCTGTTATTGCTTTGTAAAAAGTATACATGTACAGAGATGGATCCCTATGCAACTGAAAATGAAAGGGAGCTTAGTCTCTGCTTTTTACAGCTGCATAAAATTCAGTCCAAAATTGAACTGGTATTCTGGCTATCATATCATGTGATCCAGAACTTCATAATTAATCCTAGAGGTTTGTGAAACTTTATCCTATGAATAAGCAGTCCTATCTTCTATTTCTGTTTTTTATTAACTTAGGCTTCTTCAGTGACAGAGCTGAAACAATGTTAAGAAAGGTAATTTCTAATGTGGTTTAAAGTGCAATATAAGAATAGTTTGTGCTAAATATGGTTTAACCCCCCAGCCCACAGACTGAATCTAGCCCATGGAGCCATGTCATTTGGCCTGCTGAGATCCTGACAGGTTCAAAAATTTGATGGTGGGGGAGTGGTAGCAGAGTGAATTGCCCCTCCCCTGCTGCCAAATTTCTGGACTGATGCGGAGCCCTGTGAGCCAGATAACATGGCCCTGCTTGCTAGATTGAGCAGGTAGGGCTGAGGCAGCACAGAACCCAATCCGGGAGTGTGGGGCTCAATCCAGGCACCAACCCCATGTAAAATTCAGCCTGCAGACTAGTGCTGTGCCACTCATCCAGCTTGTGGGGCCAAAATAGCAAGGACCATTGGTTTAAATTATTATCATCTGTTATGTTCAATAACTGAGGTGAATTTGATTTCAATGTCACCTCAGAACAGATCTCCCAAGAAAACGGTCAGGGCAATAGAGCTGTGCAAAGCTTCGGTCCCCAATTCGATTCGGCAGAGATTCAGCCCAAGTCAGTGACCAAATCTCCAAAACTGAATTGAATCAGAGGACCCTTTAATCTCTCCGAATCGGATCGGAACCCTCCGAATCAATTCAGAGAGATTTGGAAAGATTTGGTGATTTGGACATAGACACAGTTTGAAATGTTTTTTCTACATACTCTATGCAGAAGGCAGCTCATGAATGCTGTAATGCTGGGATGCTTGAAGTGTCCAACAGGAGCACAGGGAGGTCCCCAGTGAATGGACCAGAAGCACTTCCAGTCTATTTCCAGGTCTACCAGGGAGTGCGCAGGGGCACCTCCCCTCCCCTCCCCTCCCCTCCCCTCC
>NW_017729025.1:96821313-96821775 GCF_001723915.1 Gavialis gangeticus
ACTGTCCCTGATTCAGGCCAAAGCCAAATCTGAATTGAATAGCACCCCCTTCGCACACCCCATAGGCATTGTTCTCAAAATCAGATGCTCAGCCAAGGCCTCTAATGAATTATGACATAATCAGGTTTACACACAAAGATACACTTGTTTAGCTAAAGATTTGTTTTAAATCTGAAGTATATAAAGATGCAAAACCTTGTGTGAGCCCTGATGCAAAACCCTGTCAATTTAAATCTGATTTTTCAACTTCTCTTACATTAGCAGATTTGTAGTAGCAGTCCATTCCTAGGAATTCCACTTTGTTGGGAACTTCTGTTTGCCTGAACTAAAGTAGGACACTGGTGCTGGTTCTTTCTGCTCCTTCTGTTGATACAAACTCTGTCTAAGGGAATTCATAATCTGTGTCCACCTGGAAATAACACTGTCAGACCACAAGCTCCAGTTTTAACATCCATCCATTTT
>NW_017729025.1:96826775-96835037 GCF_001723915.1 Gavialis gangeticus
TAACACTGTCAGACCACAAGCTCCAGTTTTAACATCCATCCATTTTAACATCTGTCTGATTTCATGTTTACACAGCATCTTACCTGTCCTCTGATGCCTGAAGGGAACAAGAAACTGTCTCTTTTCTAAATTATTTGTGATTCTTTCTCCCACTCCATAGGATGGCACAGAGCCTCAAAAAGCCATGCATTTCTTCAATTTTATTTATTTTCTAGGCATTTTAAAATAGCATGCATTGTTTCACACCCCACAGGTCAACCGGGTTTATTAAATTACCCATATAAACCAATGAAACTGTCAAGCCCACTCTGAAAAAGAAAGAGTATATGTTGTAAAAAAAAAAAAAAAATTCTACCTTCACTGGTCAGGAATTGGATAAAAAGAACAAAATTAAGTATTGTAAAACAATAATCCTCAGAGTTTGGAATAACTGCCAAAAAATAAAATCGTTTTCTTTTTATTGAATTAAACTTGATTTTACTCTTTTATTTTATCCATTATGAATGAACATTTAAAACTAGGCCTGATACTAGTAATATATTAAATTTATTTCACCTTTTCTTCTCTAAAACACACTTGTCTTACGAACAATGTAAAACTACTTAAACATAGAACCAAACATTTTCAATGTCACATATTTCAAATTAAGAAATATCTTAAGCTTAGAGAATGCAAAATATCTCTGCAAAATGGTACTGTTTTGAATACCTAATATGTTAATGACACAAAAAAATATTAGAAAGAGTTGAACAAAAATATTATGCACATTAGGAATATCCAAAAACATATAACAATTAAATTGTGAAATTCTTTTAAAATGGGAATTTAGCAAAAGATGTATTTTAATCAGCCACTTTTCTTCTACGTAAAAATGAAAAGAATTTTTGATACAGCAATGCCATCTATTTGATGTTGCAGGAAATGCAATTGAGAAACGTTAATGGTGAAATATAGGTATTAGCTGGCAATGTGTTAAGAACAGGAATAGCTCCATTTCTTCTAACGCCTCTAAGACCTTGGGGATCTCCTATAAAAACTAATCCCCATTTGAACAGAATCAGAGAAACATTTGGCAGTCTGTCCTTTAATTTGCGAGTTGGACATCATGCATTCTTAAACCAAGGCCATAACATGAAATGCAGATCAGTGAAATCATTTCAAGGCTGAGCAAAGCAAAAGAGTTGTGTGGAGGGCTCAAGCTTATTAGTCCAGCTAAAGAAATAATAATCTCTTGAGCTGTGTTTTGGGTACAATTATGTAAAGTAAGGTTGACTTCCCCCAGTTCTTTAGCTGGCAGCATGGAGCTCTCCAGAGCTGTGACCTCTCCTTGATCTCAGCCTGTGGAACATAGAGAAATATTCTGATCTGTGAAAAAAAAACCCAAAAGAAAATAAAGGAACTTAAATTCAATTTTCCAGCAAGCTGGAGAAGTTTAATTCCCAGAACGTAGCTTTAAAAAAAACAATGTGACCTTTGTCATCTAACCTTAGTTAGATGCTTCAGCTGTTAATGGAAATCTCTTTTAGACATTTTTGTCCAGGAAACTGCAACCAAGTGCATCTGTGCTAAAAATAGTCTCTATATAGTGTTTGGACCCATGCTTCCATAATAAATGATGAAGCAACTGGCATTAGGGACCAGAGCCAGGATCCATGTAGCAGGTTTTTAACATGGCCTACAGCAATCTAACTTCACTTCCATAAAGCTCACTGTCCTAGTAATTGCTCTTATATGACAAAGTCATGGCTATTCATCCTCAACCAGCCATAGCTGGAGGGAAGCAGGGACCAGTTGCTGTGCAAGATGCCCACAAGTTTCCAAGTGTGACAGCCATCCAGAAAGACAAGCAAGCAGGATGCAGTAAGAGGACATCTGTTCTTTTTAGGCAAGCTGATAATGAGAGGACATCTGTTTCCAATGTAATGAACCACATGATTTAGATGCCTGCTGTTTTGACCAGGTTGTGTTTTGGGTCTGTCAGAAATGGGGACAGTTTGTTGTGCCAATCAAATTTTACACCACAAAAACTTCAGTACTGCACTCTCCCACCCTTTGCTTTTAGGAAGTAACTACAGGGGGAAAGGAGCCAAACTCTAGCACCAGACAGCTCAACAGAAGATCTAGAGCCTGATTTATTCAACTTGCAGTCAGGAAACTTTTACACAGCATCTTTCTTAATTACATTGTGGGTGAGGGGTGCCGGTGCTGTGACTAGTAGAGTTGGATAAGTCTATACCAACCAAAGCAACACTGAGCAGATACTTCAAACTACTTCTGCCTGTGCTGGCTGTGGAGCTGGAAGCATGATAGCTGGATTAGAATGGCTCTAATAAGTTCACTTGCCAGGACATACAGATAAACTTTTAGTTTACTTGGCACCTTTCTAAAACACATATTCCAGAACTTCATTTGTAAGGTCACTAATCAGATTCACAGGAGAATCATTCCGTCTAGAAGACATGGTCCTCTGTATGGTACACTGTACTGCAACTGGATTCTCTTAGTTTTTCAGGGCTCCACATTGTCCAATATCTTTAACAAAATACGAGTTCTGGTTTTATGCTGTAGGACCATAGGACTGAAAGGACTTCCTGGGTTACTGAGTATAGTTCCCTGCTACGTACTATCCTTTCCATAAACTGTGTCACAGTTGTCCCAGCTCTCATAGACAGATAGGTGTCAGAATTCCCTACCTCTTTATATTCTCTTTGAATGGAATTCCTTTTCCCTATTGTTCATGTCAGACTGACTGCTTATCTTGATATGCTGCCAATTACATGAGCTTCCAACTGAGCCTACCTACATATAGTAAGGCCAAGACGGAATTTATTCTAACATCTATACTTGTGAGGCCTTGCCAGATTCCAATTTACTAGATGAAACTGTAATAATGAAAAGTTCTCTATGTTCTGTCCATGAAATGTCAGCACATCAAGCACTTAATCATGCTATAAGTCTCATTGATTATATAAATGGCATCAATTTAAGGAGCATGAGTGGAGTTTGTCTCAAGACATGTTGACTGCACTTATTAAAGAAGATGATTCAGTACAGAATATACACCTCCTTTATGAACATTTCATATAATTGTTAATAAGTTGAGATTGTTTCAGTTTCACGCACAACAGCAAAGCAGTTACAAAGTGCTGTGAGTATACTTGTATTTACTGTAATAAATGTGTTTGTGTGCATATGTTAAGTCACTCTCTTGGCAAAATTCCTTTTGTTCTACAGTGTAGTTTGTACGTAAAAGACATGCTTGTTCTATAGGAGTTATACAAGTTGTATGGAGGGTCTTGACCTGCCGTTCAACAAATATGGCACTAAACTGTGTATGTGGTTATATGTGATACTGTTGGTAGTCATACAGTAGAGTGAGGGGGCTTAAAGTATTCCTTTACCTGTCTGCACCAGCAAGACTTTTTTTCTTTTACTGGCAATCAAACATTTTTACTGATGTACTGGTATTTTTACTTTTAAGTGGTTGGGGGTCACATGCCCTGCAGCCCATATGAGCAGAGGTGGTAGTAGCCGGGGTCACTGGCTCCTGGGCTGCATACCATATGGACCTCCACCTGTGCTACAGCACATGCCCACATGGATACACACCCCGCCCCCAACTGCAACAACCCTGTGTGAATGATCCTCCCACCACTGCAATGCATGTCTGCATAAGACCCACCCCCAACTGCTGCATTGTGCTTGCCCCAGACTTACCCTGGGGACCCTGTTACATGTCATGCTGTGCCAAGCTACCCTCTAGAGCAGGCACAGAATGTGGAAGCCATAGGAGAGAGGGCGAGCCTGGAGATTCTGGCTGCTGTTGTAGCCCAAGTGCTGGGTAGAGTGGCATTCAGGTGGGAACCCAGGGACCACAACTTAACCCCTTACACGCTGCATGTGGCCCACAGTTGATCAGCCCTGTTTTACATAACATGAGTATAACCCTTCTGAAAAGCCTTGGAAAAGGATGGGTTCAAATATATACCAGCTATAATAAAGTTTGGTTGTCAGGCTTGGGTTGACAACACTGCTTGACTGAAGCAGGAGTTTTTTACCATACTGCCCCCCATCCCAGGGGTCCCCTATTCATTGCCCCACCCTGATTCCCCCAATTACAGCCTGCTCTGTTCTGCTCCCCCAACCTATCCTCCTCCCCACCCTCATCTTGGCATAGACCCCCAAAGAAAGATGACTGCACTCTGCCTACCTGCAGCAGTGTTACAGGCAGAGACTCACCAGCACATGGCTGGGGGGTGGGGTGGAGGGGCAGGAAGGAGAAGGAGAAAGAGAAGGAGAAGGGGGCTCCAGGCTACAAAACTGTGAGAAAATGCTTTCTGCAGGGTACTGTGCTCCCAATCAAACACCAGTTGGTAGTGCTCTACTCTGTCTGCCCTTCTACACTTGCCTCCAATGAGGGATTTTCAATCAAGCTCCAGTTGCTTAGGTTTTATTTTTAAAATAGATAGGTCAATTTTTTTCCAGGGTTTTCTTTTTAAATGATCTGTCCATAAATTTACAAATAGTTGGCAACCTTGTGCACAGGCCACCCATACTGAGGTAGCAGTAAAGGGGGAGGCATAGATTTGAAGACCTACTATCACCCCCTTAACTCCCTAAGCATGAGAGTTGAGAAACTTTGGCTTTACCCTGCAGCATGCCAAGGAAGGTATACTAATCTATCTGTATACTTGGCATAGGCTGCTTCTCCCTTCCTTTGGGAAGGGAGAGACAGAATTGTGCCTCCTGGTCTATTCCTGGGGTACTGTACAGCCACTTACCTGAGGGTCATTTAAAAAAACCCCAACAACACCTTTCCCTACCAACGCTTTTAGTAAATATTCAACCTTTCACTTCTTTCCCTCTAGATTACAATAGAAGGAGGTAGCCATACCAGACCATTACATTCCAGAAGCAAGGTATGTATGGACTACCCCTGTATTACTTCCTGTAGTTTGGGGAGAGACTGCTGGCTTGGGAACTTTGCCTAGCAGTTCTGCACTGTAGCAGGTTATTACCCTTCAGCCAGGCTCAGAAATCAGCCTTCCTCCTTTCCTACCTCAAACTAAACAAAACATCAACAAAAAACA
Source organism: Gavialis gangeticus (assembly GCF_001723915.1). Classification (NCBI taxonomy): domain Eukaryota; kingdom Metazoa; phylum Chordata; order Crocodylia; family Gavialidae; genus Gavialis; species Gavialis gangeticus. Next base: position 96,831,866 of record NW_017729025.1, read on the forward strand.
CTTCCTACCTCACCTATCCAGAGCAAGTACCAACACAGTCTCTCAATATTACCTTTCTTCTCATCTTCCCTCCTCCCCTAAAACATCTCCCTGGGATCTTTTAGTTTTCTCCAGGGCCAGCCAATCATCCCCATCAGGTGGCCCAGCACTGCAAGGCAGAAAGGCTATTACCCTCTAACTCCCTGCACTGGGCTCCAGCCCTTGATCCATGCAGCTTGCAAGATTTGTGAGTGGTTACTACACAGAGGAGATAGAAATAACTTCCTTTTGTGACCGCTCATATTTGAATCAGCTTCCTCTTCAGAAACTCAGAAATCTTTAATCTCTAGGTTTCTGGTCCCCTATCCTGGCAGTTTCCACAGTTGGAATCTGAGACGATGATTTGGAGAGCTCCCTGCAACTCTGCAAACTAGCATTCAAGCCACTGATATTGTGCTTCAGAAATGAGGTGCACTAGCTAGGCACTTGAGTGCCTGATTTTCAGAAGAGCAGAGCACTCAAAGTTCCAAGTGAAATCTGAAGAGAAACAGTAACTATTCAGCTACTCTGGTAAACAGATTTCTTATTCTCCCAAAGACTTTGCCTGTATAGTGCTACCACACAGATTGTGCACATTCTTGATGCCAAAGAGAATCTCAGAGATCAGCTTTTGATTTACCAATGTATCTCAAAAATCATAAGGTATAATCAGGAACAGAAGCTTGTGTGGAATAGGCTTATGTGGACAGTCAAGTGGTGGAATCACTGTGCTTTAAGAGACCCGAGTGCAAATCCTCTTTGTCCAGGAAGCACTGAACAGTCCCATATCTGTTTGCAGCCATTTTTATCCATTACAATTTTTTAACTCTTCCCATAAGGAGGAAATATCATCCTTCTGTGTTCCAACATGCTAGAAGGCAAGCATGACAGTTTTTAATTTTTGTTGACAATTATAGTGCTCTGTTAATTTACTAAACCATGGCAACATCCTGGAGAATCAAGTAGTTTAACTACCTATTCTTACAATTTTCCCCTGAAGACCTAGTATTTCAGTTGCTTCAGGAGTTCTTCCATAAGTGTCTTTGAACTTTGAACTTCTCTATAGGTATGCTATGGCATCTATTGGCGTTGTCTTCTTAAGAAGAAAGTAGCATGATAGCAATTAAGTTTTACCTGCATCATATGCAGCTCTTTAGTGTGATGAGGTGGCTATTTGTGTTCATCCAGGATTTAAAATTGGACATAGACATGAATGACTGTAACTACCAGAGCCTTATGAGTCATTGGCTAAAGAATGTGTAACTTGGCTTTCCATATTCCAGTAATGCCAGAGTAGTGGAGTTATGCCCAGCTGAATTTTCCCTACATGTGCATTTCATTACACTTCATCAAACAGCAAAGGCAAACTTAGATCCTAAAGTTTTCCAAAGTGCTTCTTATGTAAGTTTTTCTTCTCTTATGTGATTGCTTGCTACTTGAAAGAAGTTGGAAGAAAAGAAATACAAATTATATGTACCTGAAGACATGAACTTAAGCCTTGATCTCCTAATAAACAATTTGTAGTCCTGTACAGACTGAGGGACCCACTGATAATTAAGTTTGTTGTGTCCCTCATCTTTTCCAATTTCATATATCAGTCCTCACAGTTTACAAGGAACTTTAATAGGGTTGGAAGTAGTTGGCTTGAGAAAGGCAAGGGGATGGGGTCTCTTTGTCTCTTCTTCCTCATGTTTATTTTCTCCCCCTCATTGCTTTTTGGTAGAGGATGCCATAACTGTGATTGCCAGGAATATTCCACAGCTGGTACAAGTGGACAGACTGCAGCAAAATGGTCTAACTGTGAATAATAATCTCTGTCCCAAACTAAACAGGATATACTTCACTAAGCTGGAAATAATAACTGGGGTCTAGGTTTCCAAAGTTATTTAGGAACCAAAGAGGCACATGGATGCCTACTGGTATTTTCAGAAGTACCTAGCTGCCTAAATCCCATTGAACTCATGGGAGCTAGAGAGCTAAATGCTTTTGAAAATCTAACTAACACCAATTTGACTCTTCAGGTGCCAAAATACCTTTGAAAACGTGGTCTTGAAGGTCTCATCCTCAGGAAAGTGGTAAGGGAGTAAGAAGAGGCAATGTTCATTTTCAGAGTCACTTTTCATCAGTCTTCATGTGGAAATCATGCTGGAGATTAGCAGAGCTTCCAAAAGAATTTAGCAAACAAACAGCCTGCAATAATCTAACAACCATAGTTGCTATGGCAATAGGAATACATTGTGATTTTTGAGAGAGATAATTTGACATGATTCACTGTATATTTTTAGCCATTTTTCCTTCTGTTCTCTCCTGCTAATTGCCTTTCAGTACCTTTCTGAGCACAAGGTAGAGTTAAATGGTCAGGTGGTAGCACAGGAAAAGAAAGAGAGAATTGTCCTGAGAGTCAATACAAGGCTCAGTAGTGTTCAGTAAATATCCTCTCACCCAACTTCCAAATGCCCAAATTCCAAGGCTACTATTCTGTCCTCCTCCTTCTTCACCTCCAAACCTTTGGTACTGTTGACTATTCCCTGCTTTTCAAAACCCTGTTATCATCTGGCCTTCCTGATTCCATACTCTCATGGCCTTCCTTCCAACTCTCAATCATATCTTTGTTTCATTTCCTTCCTCTCCCCCTATAAATGGGCATCCCACAGGATTCTTTCCTTGGCTACTGCCTGTCTTCCTTTATTATATAGTCCTGTAATTTTATCTACTCACATGGCTGCCTATCAGCTCTTTATCTCTCCCCTTCTTTTCAGTTCTGCATTTCAGTCTCCCCCTGGCGTCTTCTCAGGATTGTACCTCCAGAAGCTTAAGTAAATATTGCTAAAATTGAGTCAATCTCTTCCTTCAATCTCTTCTCTCATTCTCAGTTCCCCTTGGATACATCATTAGCCTCCTAGTCACTCAGACCTGTAACTGAGTACCATTTTTGTGTGACCCTCACATGCCTGCTCTATCCAGGTCTTCTATTTTCTTTCATAATATATCTAAGATTTGGCCTTTATCCTCCATCCCCACTGCAAAAGTTCTCATTGGGCACGTCTACATGAGACACTACATTCGCTTTTCCAGGCTGAAGAGTCCCATAGCTCTCAGCCTGTCGTCATAAGGTCTGTTTTCCTGACCTCTGATCATACACGTGGCGCTTCTC
>NW_017729025.1:96836339-96837886 GCF_001723915.1 Gavialis gangeticus
TCCATCCTTTGTAGGTCTTTCTTTTTAGGTGCAGGAGGTCTGCTAGTTCCTTGCTGAGCCAAGGGGGCTGCTGTGCCCTTTTGCTGTCTTTCTTCTCAGACGGAATAGCCTTAGCTTGTGCATCTAGGATCGCTTCCTTGAGGAGCAACCACTCTCCCTGAACTCCCCTCCCCTTGGGGTCGTGGTCCATTAGGGCCTCACCGACAAGCTTCCTGAGCTTGTTAAAGTCAGCTTTCCTGAAGTTGTGGACTTCTGTATTGCTGACTGACTTGCCAGCTTTACGACAGATGATGAAGGTGAGCAGCTCGTGGTTGCTGTCACCCAGCTTCCCTTCAATCATTAGGTCGCTGATTAGGTCGTCCCCGGTTGCCAGTACCAGTTTCAGCAGCACTTTACCTCTCGTTGGCCCATAGACTTCTTGTGTCAGATAGAGGTCATCCATGCATGAGAGGAAGCTTTGCAACTGCTGCGATTTGGCCAATCACTCTTCCCACAAGATGTCTGGGTAGTTGAAGTCTCCCATGACAACCATGGACCAGGAGCATACGGCCTCAGCCAATTCCCTGGCGAACTCCTGGTCAAGCTCTTGACTTTGGGTGGGAGGTCTGTAGTAGACTCCCACTATTGTGTCCCCTGTGCCGTGTTCCCCACAGATTTTAACCCAGAGGGTCTCCAGGCATCCACCCTGGTCACCAACATCAGCTTGCAGGGACGCATAGCTTTCCTTAACACAGAGAGCTACATCCCTGCCCCTTTTATCTACTCGATCTCTCCTGTAGGAAGTATAGCCATCTATACCCATGGTCCAGTCATGGGTGGAGTTCCACCAGGTCTCTGTTATCCTTATGATGTCGTAATTATTTGTGTTAAGCAGGAGGACGAGTTCCTCCTGCTTATTCCCCAAGCTCCTGGCATTTGTGTACAGGCAGGCAAGTGTCCCCTTGGGGGCCCTTGCCTTGCCTACAGATTGTTCCAGGGCTGGGGCAGAGGTGGCCTTCCTTAAGTGCCTTGGCCTGCTGGCTTTGAAATGGTTGCTCAGCAGGCCAGCAGTGGTGGTAGTCCCCCTGTCACCCAGAGCGCTTAGTTTAAAGCCTGGTGGAGAAGGTCAGCCAGTCTGGCTGAGAAGAGCTTCCTCTACAGTGGAGAGAGGTAAAGGCCGTCCCTTCCCAGCAGCTCACTGCCTCTATCACCAAAGAGCAGACTGTGCTCAGGGAAGCCAAAGCCTTCCCAATGACACCAGCGCTGCAGTCTTTGGTCTGCTACCTGGATGCTCCTCTCCCTCCTCAGCCCATAGCCGGAAACTGGGAGGATCAAGGAAAATACCACCTGCACCTTTAGCTCTGCTCCCAAATCCCTGTAGCACTTCATGACCCAGCTGGGAGCACTCTGAGCCATGTCATTGGTGCCCACATGGATAAGGAGCATAGGGTAGTGGTCAGTGGGCTGGAGGAGCTTAGGGATCTTCTCCGCAATGTCTCTGATATGGGCTCCCGGGAAGCAGCAAACTTCTCGTGCTAAGGGGCCAGGGTGGCAGATTGCCCCCTCAG
>NW_017729025.1:96842886-96851414 GCF_001723915.1 Gavialis gangeticus
GGCATCCCATGGGACTGGTGAAAGACCAACACAAAGTACCCATTTAGTAGGTTGGCTTTTTCCTGGGCATCGGTCGTCAGTTGTCCCATCTGGTTTAACAGGGGTCCAGTGTTGCCCTTGCTTTTCCTCCAGCTCCCTACATATCTAAAAAAGGACTGTTTATTATCCTTGGTACTAGTAGCAGTTGCAGTTCTGTTGCAGCCTTGGCTTTCCTGGTTTGCTCCCTACAGGTTTGGACCCGTGTGGAATATTCCTCCTTGGGGGTGGATCCCACCCTCCATCCTTTGTAGGTCTTTCTTTTTAGGTGCAGGAGGTCTGCTAGTTCCTTGCTGAGCCAAGGGGGCTGCTGTGCCCTTTTGCTGTCTTTCTTCTCAGACGGAATAGCCTTAGCTTGTGCATCTAGGATCGCTTCCTTGAGGAGCAACCACTCTCCCTGAACTCCCCTCCCCTTGGGGTCGTGGTCCATTAGGGCCTCACCGACAAGCTTCCTGAGCTTGTTAAAGTCAGCTTTCCTGAAGTTGTGGACTTCTGTATTGCTGACTGACTTGCCAGCTTTACGACAGATGATGAAGGTGAGCAGCTCGTGGTTGCTGTCACCCAGCTTCCCTTCAATCATTAGGTCGCTGATTAGGTCGTCCCCGGTTGCCAGTACCAGTTTCAGCAGCACTTTACCTCTCGTTGGCCCATAGACTTCTTGTGTCAGATAGAGGTCATCCATGCATGAGAGGAAGCTTTGCAACTGCTGCGATTTGGCCAATCACTCTTCCCACAAGATGTCTGGGTAGTTGAAGTCTCCCATGACAACCATGGACCAGGAGCATACGGCCTCAGCCAATTCCCTGGCGAACTCCTGGTCAAGCTCTTGACTTTGGGTGGGAGGTCTGTAGTAGACTCCCACTATTGTGTCCCCTGTGCCGTGTTCCCCACAGATTTTAACCCAGAGGGTCTCCAGGCATCCACCCTGGTCACCAACATCAGCTTGCAGGGACGCATAGCTTTCCTTAACACAGAGAGCTACATCCCTGCCCCTTTTATCTACTCGATCTCTCCTGTAGGAAGTATAGCCATCTATACCCATGGTCCAGTCATGGGTGGAGTTCCACCAGGTCTCTGTTATCCTTATGATGTCGTAATTATTTGTGTTAAGCAGGAGGACGAGTTCCTCCTGCTTATTCCCCAAGCTCCTGGCATTTGTGTACAGGCAGGCAAGTGTCCCCTTGGGGGCCCTTGCCTTGCCTACAGATTGTTCCAGGGCTGGGGCAGAGGTGGCCTTCCTTAAGTGCCTTGGCCTGCTGGCTTTGAAATGGTTGCTCAGCAGGCCAGCAGTGGTGGTAGTCCCCCTGTCACCCAGAGCGCTTAGTTTAAAGCCTGGTGGAGAAGGTCAGCCAGTCTGGCTGAGAAGAGCTTCCTCTACAGTGGAGAGAGGTAAAGGCCGTCCCTTCCCAGCAGCTCACTGCCTCTATCACCAAAGAGCAGACTGTGCTCAGGGAAGCCAAAGCCTTCCCAATGACACCAGCGCTGCAGTCTTTGGTCTGCTACCTGGATGCTCCTCTCCCTCCTCAGCCCATAGCCGGAAACTGGGAGGATCAAGGAAAATACCACCTGCACCTTTAGCTCTGCTCCCAAATCCCTGTAGCACTTCATGACCCAGCTGGGAGCACTCTGAGCCATGTCATTGGTGCCCACATGGATAAGGAGCATAGGGTAGTGGTCAGTGGGCTGGAGGAGCTTAGGGATCTTCTCCGCAATGTCTCTGATATGGGCTCCCGGGAAGCAGCAAACTTCTCGTGCTAAGGGGCCAGGGTGGCAGATTGCCCCCTCAGTCCCCCTCAGGATGGAGTCTCCCATGACAAATACTTTGGGTTTGTCTTGGGGCGAGCGGGGGTGGTAGGTACAGTAGAGCTGGCAACTTAGCAGGCTCTGCTGCCTGCAAGAGGTTTGTACCTGTTGCAAAGCTCAAGTGGGGCAGGGACCTTGGTGTGGCAGGCCATGGGGCTCTTGACCACCTTGGTGCAACCCCTTGGCTAGACAGAATGGGAGGTCCCTGAGTCCTCCCTTCTCCTGGAGGGAGACTGTGGTCTACCCTCCGTCTTCCAGGGGAGAAGGGCCTGGCAGTAGGAGTCGATCTCCTGCTCACAGTCCCTAATGACATGCAGTCTCTGGACTGTGGCCTGGAGCTCCTCCAGCTGGTGTGCCAGAGACTGCAAAAGGAATTGGACCTCACAAGGGGAGGTGGCCATGCCCCCGGGCCCCAGAACCTGAAAAAGTGACAGATAGCCCCTGCAGCCGAGAGCCAGAGGCTCTGTCTGTGTGGAGCCAGGAACCATGGGCTGCGTCTGGGTGGAGGCCTCCAAGGAACCAGAGCGGGGGGCTACAGACCCCAAGGGGACCCTCGGGTTGTGGTGTGTGCCCATCTGCAGCATGCCGCTGGTAGGCCGGCTACGGTTGAGAATGCCTACCCAAGGGGGCTTACAGGCAGGGCTGCAGGCCCTCCGACTTGCCCTCCTGCACAAACTCCACGCTAACTCACATGCCAGGCAGACAAGTGCACCTGTTTGCACAGCCTGTTCATGCGGCTCCAGTCACATGGCTCTCTGGGGGGCTGGGCAAAGTAGGAGATGGGGCAGGGCGGGGTGAGACCCTCCTCAGCTTCAGTGTAGCCACCTCCCCGCAGCTAGGCTGGGGCTAGTCCCTCCCACCATGGACCCTGCTTACCTCTGGCTGTTTCTGGGGATCAGCGGGAGCACTTCGCGGCAGTTGGGGGTTGCTGGGGGGCTTCGGGAGAGTGGGGTCACAGCAGGCTTGCACCTGCGCATCTTGCACCATTCCCGGAGCCTGTCTGGGTTTTTTTTCCTTTATTGCATTCACCTGCTATATCTTGTCATTAACATACTTTGACAATTCATTATAGCAGGAACTGTCCCTTTCCTATATCCTTGCATACAAGGAGTCTGTATGCAAGCAAGGAACCGAACTCAGTTCCACTGTGTCCCAGTAGCAGTGTGTAGCAGGGCACTAGGGTGCCTGCTACTGGTAACAGTAAAATGGGCTCAGCTGCCACTCACCAGGGCAGCACAGGTGGGGGTTGCTGAGATAAACAGTTGGGTCAGCTGACCAGGAGGGGGCAGGGCCTGGCCTATATAAACAGACAGGCTGAGGCTGAAAGCTTAGTTCCCTTCTGGTGGTCTCAGAAGTAGGAGTTCTACTAAAGCAGAGCTGAGCAGTACCTTGGAGAAGCCTGGTGGCTGGAGAGCAGCTGCTTGGCAGTACTGGGTGGAGGGAACCCAGAGAAGGAGATCTGTGGGTGAGGGAGCCAGGTTTGCCTGGAACTTATGTTGGGACCCTGGAGGGGGAGTTTTCCGTTGTGCTTGGAAGTTGGGTTTTTGGAGTTTAATTATTGTTACACCGGAGGACTAGGTGAGGCTGTAGGGGTGGAGGAAGCCTCAACAGGAGTCCCCACCAGTAAGGTGGGGGTGCTCTGGGCACTAGGAAGGGCGCTGTAGTTGGTGTGGGAAGTACTGTAGGCCCAGTGGGCGAGGGCGCGAGAAGCGTGAGTAGGCCCAGTGGGGCATAGGCCCAGGAAGGCAGGTCTGGGGGGGCCAGGTAAGGCTAAGGCCCCCCAGACCCAGAAGGGGTCTGGGGCTAGGTAAGGCTGAGGCCGCCTGAGCCCTGAGCGCAGGAAGCACGAGTACAGGCCCAAGCATGGGCGAGGAGCGCGGGAAGCATGAGTACAGGCCCAAGCACGGGTGTAGAACCCTGCAAGGGGTCTGGGGCCAGGTAAGGCTGAGGCTGCCTGAGCATGCAAAATGCGAGAAGTGCGAGTGATGGCCTGAGTCGGGCGAGGATTGCGGGGCACAGGCCCGAGTGTGGGTGACCGTGAGACATATGAGAAGTAGGCCCCAGGGGGGCGCTACCTGGAAGGGGAAAGCTCCGAAAGGAGGTAAGCCCAGTTAGAAGCCCGGTGAGGGCAAGGAGTGCATGAGCGCAGAAGAGCAGGCCCCGGGAGAGAGGGGGCACGGGTATTGAGGAGAGCCTCTACGGAAGGAACTTTGGCAGGCAACCGGCCCAGGCCTGGCATAGCAAGGCAGGCACCATGTCAGCCCAGAAAGAAAAGGCAGCCTCCCCTAAACACTTACAAGATCAAAGACATGGCGGGCGAGATTGGTGAGGGTGCATTTCAACACCAGCTAGACACGGTAGCCAGGGGGCGCTAGGGGAGTTCATGGCACCCCCCCCATGTGGCAGGATGCCCTTAATGTCTTAAACATAAGATCTTTATGCATTTAGTCCTGTAAAATGCTGGGTCCTCTGGGTTTCTTGAGCCCATGCTTACCTCTACACAAATGTAGTTGCATTGAACTGGAATATATTGCTGACTTGAGTGGAGACAGTAAATAATTTCTAGCCAACTTGTATAATTTATAGCTCAGATCATAAATCAAGATATCATGACAGTTTGACTGGACTCACAGCTAGGTTATATACAACTTAGCTGACCTTTTAAGTGGATTCACTGATCTGCTCTCTGAGTTACAATATTCAGGGTGGAACATAACTCTGACTTCCTGTAGGATGAAAGTGTGAGAATTATCTGAACCTGTTCAGATGGGCAAATAGTTCTATAGGTGTTCCTTCAGGCTTTGGAGGTACATTAGAAAAAAAAGATGGATGGATGTTACTCATGTTCTAGTTGGATTGTCATTGTATGTATACCTGTATTTCTAATCAACATGTTAACAACACTCAGATTTCCCAACTTCATTGCCTGAGTGAGCCAGCAGATGGCACTAGTATACTACAAGTGTTCTCCATTCAATTTTATCACAAAAAAAAAAGTGATTTCTAAAATTAGTGCTTTTCTAAATTTCTTTATTTCATTTTAAAAAACTAACAACATACTCCTTTATAGTGGGGCATTCCTAACATATATAAATATCCTTTTCTCTCAGTTAAGATTATTTTGCCAGTACTACTTCTTAACTATGTCTGAAAGATATGTTGTAGCCATGATGCTCCAGAAAATGTGCAAGAGGCAAGGATTCTTCTGTGTGATATATTTTATTGGACTATTTAGTTGGGATAGACCTAGACAAGCGTGTGTGGTTTTTTTTTATTGCAATGCAACCTGAAGAAGAATGCACTGTATTCACAAGCTTGCCTATGTTTATCCCAGCCCTATAGTTAATCCAATAAAGAGATCACCCACAGAAATCCATGCCTTCTGAAATATAAAGCAGCTCCAAAACTACCAATTATAATATTACTCAATGAAAGCTGCATTCAAACTGCATCTTACAAACTGCTGAAACCCCAAATAATCATAAGGCGGTGCTGTGAATCAGGAACCAACTTTCAAGGCTACAGTTATCGAGCCATTAGCTGTTTGCCTAGCCAAAATTTAAATTCTAGAATTTTTAACTATTCCTCAAACACCTCAAAACACTGCACAAAAGGATCAAATTATTTACCATCTCCCATTTTCTGCAGATAATGCATTCCTAAAACCTGAGTCATAACGTCACTTAAATGTCACCTGTACCAACTACGCAATTATATACAACTCATCTAAGCCACTCTGATTAACCTACTTTCCTGTTTTTTAAAAAAAGCATTCCATTCAGTCCTCGTGCTCCCCACCTGTTACAACACTCAGAATAGGCTCTTTATACTTTGTGTATGCTGTCTTGGAGGCAAGAAACTTTGCAACCAGGTAAGGAAACTGAAAGAGCAATCATGGGAGATCCAGAGGCCACTGATATTTTTGTGAAATCTAACTGATATTTGCTTGTGTGCTTAAGAAATTGGATGACAGCAAATTTGACATTTCCAAAAATACTGAAAGGGAAGATTTTTTGTCAAAGGATGTTGATGGAAGTTTTATGAAGAGGACAAAATGATGGCTCCTTGCAATTTTGCAAGGAGATATCTCAGGAAAGTTAGATTTTTTTTTTTACTGGTTTTATACTGCTTTTTAAGCCCTGGACAGTTTAGGGATGTTGGATTTTTCCAAAATATATGATGAGAATTACAATGAATTTGGCAATCTTTTTGCAAAAAATGTGAAGTCTACATCAAAAAATGAACTATAACCTTTACAATAAGCTGAGAGCTAGCATATAGTTAAATAGGCAGTCAAAATCCTGAGAATTTTAGACTTGTGTAGGTGACCCTTTCTCTGTCATTGAGGTTGAGTTAGTTATGGCAAATGGGCCTGCTACTATGGAGTTGTGCACTTAAAAAATGGATTTGACTGCCATAATTGATGCAGGTGGGGTTGGCGAAGGTTGTTTTAATTCAACCTTTTTCTGTGTTTACAGGAAAAAATAATTCATACTTTTGTATAACTGACTCCAACAGGTTTAGCAACTGATGGTATGCTAGATGATAACTTGTTGGTATCATCACTTGTTGAGGTCACCAGTAACATGGGGAATTTTAAATTTTATAGAAAGTTACTTGTGAAAGCAGATTCTGAAGCTAAGTGATGAAGATCTTGATGGTGTATGAAAGGAAAATGGTGTCAGATCAGATGCTTTCTATTTGGTCATGTTTGCAAGAGGTTTTGCAAATGGCTAAAGATATTTAGGGCTAATGATAGTTAGTAATGGTATTTGGTGGGATGCTTTTGCAGATGACCTTCTGCAATTTCATTCTCTAAAGGGAAAGCCAGGGTTTAACACTTTATATAATGTTGCTGCTCACAAGAGTATTGATAGTGTTGGAAATTTACGGACTTCTTAAAAGTGTTAGGATTGATCATTATTTGTATCGGGGAGAAAATAGGCCAATCAGTTAAATACCTGAAAAGTTTAGGTAGTAATATGAGACGCAACAGGAACAAACAAGAAAAAGTGGAGGTCCTAGTACAATCTCCCAATTATGATGTAATTGGGATTAGAGGCATAGTCTGGTCACATGACTGGAGTGTGGTCATGTATGGGTATAGCCTGTTCAATAAGGATAGGCCAGGGAAAAAAGGAGAAGGGTGTTGCCATATAAATAAAGACCATGCATACTTATTCCAAGGTGCAGTACAAAGTGGAAAGTAAACCTGTTGGAAAAACTCTGGTTAAAGCTCAGAGAGGAGAGCAGCAGGGGGAATGTCATGATAGGCATTTCCTACAGGTCTCCAAACAAGGAGGAGGTGGTGGAGGGATTATTTAAACAAATGACAGAAGTTTCCAAATTGCAAGACCTAATTTTCATCGGGGGCTTTAATTATCAGGACATCTGCTGGAAAGGAAACACAGCAGTGCAAAAGCTGTCCAAAAAATTCTCCAAGTGTGTTGGAGATAGCTTTTTTGATACTGATGGCAGACAAGCTAACAAAGGGGGACGCTTTTCTCGACTTGCTCACAAACAAGGAGGAATTGGTTGAAAATATGAAGGTAGAAGGTAAGTTGAGTGACAGCAACCACAGAACCACCACACAGCATCTACAGAGTGCTTAAAATTAGTTTTAAGTGTTAAAGTTTGGGTAATCTAGGGGTTAGAAGTTCCAGGGGCTGACGAAAATTAATGTGTAACAAGGCCCTAAGATTATTGCATGGGCATTCAGTGAGAAAATTAGGAAGACCAAGGCCCAACTTGAGATACAGTTGGCAAGGAACATAAAAGGCAATAACAAAGGATTCTATAAGTATGTCTAAAGTAAGAGGAAGACCGAAGAAACCACAGAAAGCAATCTAGTTACTAATGATACAAGAAGGCTGAATTAATAGATAATGACTTCTTTGCTTCAGTCTTCACATATGGGGGCAGTACCAGATAATAAGTGCAGTTGGCAGCAAAGATAAAGAAGGAGACAAACAGTCTAGAGTACTAGAATAACAGGTTAGGATTTACTGAGAGAAGCTAGGTGCTTTTCTAAGTAGAACCAGATGGGTTGCACCCTACAGAAGCATTTCTCAACCCATGAGACAACCCAAAAGTGGATTACAAGAATATATGAAAGGGTCACAAACAAACTTTAAAAAATGGATCAACAAAGTTTTAAAAATGGATTCTCCTTTAAAAGAGAGAAATGTGGGGAACTGTAGATTTCCCCTTGCTTGGGGCTGGGAGGAGTGGGAGGTGGGCGATCAAGCAGGGGGTGCCACATGCATGTGTGCGCACATACATGCACATAGCTGCCAGGCAGTATAGAGAGCAGGTCCCGCAGCTCCCCACAAGTAAGCCTATGGGGGGGTAGGCATAGACAATGTGTCAGTGGGGCAGGAAGGAGGGGCACAGGTGACACTGTCCACCATCCCACTTCCTTCTGGAGGGGCTGGACGTGTTCAAGTCACCGGGTCCAGATGCTCTCCACCCCAGGGTGTTGAGGGAGCTAGCTGGGGTTATTGCAGGGCCCTTGGCATGGCTTTGAGGGCTCGTGGTGCTCAGGCCAGGTGCCAGATGATTGGAAGGTAGCCAACAGGGTCCCCATCTTTAAAAAAGGGAGGACCCAGGCAACTATAGGCCTGTCAGTCTTGCCTCAATCCTAGGGAAACTCTTTGAGAAGATCATCAAGGAGCACATCTGTGATGGGC
>NW_017729025.1:96851572-96854956 GCF_001723915.1 Gavialis gangeticus
GCCCCACTTCAGGAGGGATGTGGACAACATGGAGATGGTCCAGAGGAGGGCCACCCGAATGATCCAGGGACTACAGGGCAGACCCTACAATGAGAGACTGTGGGACCTGAACCTGTTCAGCCTTCACAAGAGAAGGCTGAGGGGGGACCTGGTGACCATCTATAAACTCACTGGGGGGACCAGAAGGGTTTGGGAGAGACCTTGTTTCCCCTAGTGCCCCCTGGCATAACAAGGAATAACGGCCATGAGTTGTTGGAGAGTAGGTTTAGATTAGACACCTGTAAGAACTCCTTCACAGTTGGTTCCAGCTCCTAGCTGCCCTAACTTCCAAGGGAAGTGGTGCTGGCTCCTACCCTGGGGGTCTTTAAGAGGAGGCTTGATGCCTACCTAGCTGGGATCACTTCAGCCCAGTTTTTTTTTTTTTTCTCCTGCCCTGGCAGGGGGTTGGACTTGAAGATCTATAAGGTCCCTTCCCACCCTACTTCTATGATTCTTTCCAGGGTAGAACTTTGGCCAGAGGGGAGTGGTGGGTGTAGCTGCGCCATGGTGGCAAGGTAAAGCCACAGCCTAGCACACAAGAGGCCAGTGGTGAGAGAAAATGAGAGCAGTGTGCCCCCTCCCAATCCATTACTCCTCACACTGCTGGCACCATGGCTGGTGCAGGGGTTTTGGTGGCAGTGGCAGCAATGAGTCTTGTCACCCCACTCTGCCCTCATATGCCGACTCCCACCCACTGGGCTGTGGAGATGGCTCCTGTCCATGCTGGTCCAGCCAACCTAAAGCCCCGTGCCTCCTGTGAGTGCACAAACCTGGGGGGGCACATGCCCCCACCCCTTCCCCCATGAACTGGGGGGGCTGGGGCCTGGGGGTAGTGGATCAGGGGTGAGGGGCACCAGCAGAAATGGGGGGTGAGAAGCTGGGTTGGGAGTGAGAGGCAGTGGCAGTGCCAGGTGCTGTTTTCTACTTAAACTATTTACTGGGTCAGGACTGGCCATCACTGTTTACAAATGGGTCCTAGTACAAAAAAAACGTTGAGAGCCACTGCCCTAGAATACTGAAGAAATTGTTTGAGGTAATTTCAGGGACATTGGTTATCCTCTCTGAGAACTCGTGGAGGTCAGGTGAGGTTCTGGATGACTGGAAAAGGGTGTATATATAGTGCCTATATCTTTTAAAAAGGGAAGAAGGGGGATCCAGGGAACTATAGACCATTCCACTTGACCTTGATACCTGGAAAAATCATAGAGTAGGTCATCAAGGAATCTGTCATGAAACACCTGGAGAAGAACAAGGTGATTGGAACAGCCAGCATGGATTCATCAAGAGCAAGATATGCTTGACCAACCCGATTTCCTTTTATGATAAGGTGAGAAGCTCTATGGATGAAGAGAGCAGTGGTTGTGGTAAACTTTGACATTAGCAAGAGTTTTGACACTTTTCAACAACTTTCTCGATTTAACAAGGTAAGAAAATGCAGACTTCGTGAAAGCACTGTAACGGGGATAAATAACTGTACTCAGCAAGTAGTCATCAATGGTTCCATGTCTAATTATGAGGAGGTATCAGTAGGGTTCCCTGGGATCTGTTCTGGATCTAGTATTGTTTCATATCTTCGTTAATTATTTGGATGATGGGACTGAGTAAAAGCTTAACAAATTTGCAGATGACACCATGTTGGGTGAAGTGGCAGACACTCTGGAGAGTAGGGCTAGGATCTAGAATGACCTGGTCAGACTGGAAAAATGTTCCTCACTCAATCAGATAAAACTGAACAAGGAGAAATATAAAATCCTGAACTTGGGATGGAATAATTGCATGCATAGATACAGACTGAGAAATGATTGGCTAGGCTTCAGTACTCAGAGAAGGACCCAGGTGTTGTAGTAGACTGTAAACTGAATACAAGTCAAGTGAGCTCTTGTAGAAAAAAGCAAACAGCATACTGGGTTGTATTAATAGGAGTGTCACTTTCAAATCAAAAGAAATGATTCTTTCACTCTAATTAGCACTGCTGAGGACTCACTGGGAGTACTGTGTCTAGCTTTGTGTCCATGCTTCCAAGATGGATGCGGACAGATGGGAAAGGGTCCAGTGCAGAATGACAAAAATGAATAGGATCCTAGGAAACAAGATTTATGAAGAAAGACTGAAAGAACTAGGGCAGGGATGTCAAAGCATCCAATCCTCTGGGTTGTATGAGGTGTGTAGGGCTGGTCTGCAGGCCAGATCAGGTCTGCAGTTCAGCCCACACAAAGGAGCCAGCACACGGGGCCAGTTCAGTTCAGACACAACTTACAATGCATGCCTCAGTCCAGCCCTGCACTGAGTTCAGTGTGTGCTAGCCCTGATTCAGGGCTCATGTGGAACTGGCATGGGATGCACACCAGTGAGGTGCCCATACTGGACCATCCCTGTGAACCAGCTTTGAAGTGTAGGACCAGTCTGTGGGTCTGATCTGGACCAAGCCAGGGGCCAGCACACAGGGCTGTCCAGTGTGAGTGCTATATGCAGTGTGTGCCCCAGACTCGCCTCCTGAGTCTCATGAAGTGCCTGCTGTGCTGTGTCCAGTCCCAAGCACAATATGCAGCATGTGCTAGACAAGGTCACTGGTGTTCCCCCTCAGTGGGGTGGATGAGACAAGCTGGTGGTGCACCCTTTGTCCATGGTGGCCTTGGGTTCCTTTCTCAGGGCCTCTTTTCTGCTCTGAAATCTCCTCTTTTGTATCCTTTTCCTCCTCCAATGACTCTTCATCTCTGGGCGCTGTTGACTTTTCTCTGTGGTTAGCATACTATCCA
This sequence comes from Gavialis gangeticus, assembly GCF_001723915.1. Classification (NCBI taxonomy): domain Eukaryota; kingdom Metazoa; phylum Chordata; order Crocodylia; family Gavialidae; genus Gavialis; species Gavialis gangeticus. Next base: position 96,854,368 of record NW_017729025.1, read on the forward strand.
TGTTCTGTTCTGTCAGCATATTCCTTGTGTTTTACAAACCTATACCATGTAAACACATCTTAATTTGGTTATTTAATGGGCCTCCTAACTTGGTCTGTCTACCAAAGCCGGAAATACCAAAGGCTCTGCAGTTTGGCACTGTGACCTAATGCCTCCTTATCTCATGTTATGGAACAGTGAGGTACATTGTCACGTTCTCCACAGTGCTGGCTCTGCTTCTGAGAGTACTTCCCTGCTCCTCGGGCTGGGCTCCCCCTTTCTTTTCTGCCACATCTTGGTGGCACCTTACTTCAAGGAGGGGTTCAGTGGTGTAATCGTGAGCCCAATTGATGGTAGTAGTCATGGTACCAGTGCAGCTAGTCCTGGGGCTCCACCTCCCCCACACCCCAATCTACTCTCCAACCATGTGGGTCAGGGTACTGCAGCCTGCAGCCACTGCCTCAGGCCCCCTCAGCCTCCTCATCAGGGCCCCATCACAGCTGGACATTGTGGATGGCTCAGACTCTGGATTCCAGTCTGCCTTCCTTGGTTGTAGCTGCCTCAGCTTCAGTTCTCCAAAGAGCCAGCAGCCACCATGCCAGCCAAAAGG
>NW_017729025.1:96855027-96856182 GCF_001723915.1 Gavialis gangeticus
CCAGCCAAAAGGGGGGGGGGGGGGAAGATGGCAAGCAAAAAAACCCAACAACAAACCAACAAAACCTCTGGTCACAGCAGCCCCTGCTGTGGGGTTTTCCCAGCTTCTTTGTGCCAGCCCCACTATGGCTTTCACAGGCTCAGTGCACTGAGGAACTTCCTGCAGCCTGGGTATCCCAGAGCTCCCCAGGGCTTGGTTCCTGGTCATTCCCTCTTTGCTCTGCATTTTGCTGGTGTTTCTTAAACCTCCCATGGTGATGCCTGAGGCTGATGTCCATCAGCTAGGCACCACCGATCTTGATTGACAGCCAGTTCAGAAGCTGGTGCAGTATCGGCATGTACCCTGGTAAGTCCCCATCCTGCCCCAGGGTCCTATGCCCATGTTTGGGGTCACCAGGGCATACCCCAGAACTGCTGGCTCTCATAAGCAACTCCAGCTGCCACAGACATGTCTTCAATTTCCTAGCCTGTGTGTCTGTTGGTTTCAGACACAGTAGGCCTCGAAGGAAACTGTCACAAACAGGCTTTTAGAAACCAATTAACCTTTGCAGTTCCCCTGGTCCATTGTTCTAATATTTGATGAGAAGTCTGAGAGGAGAGAGATGGCAAGGGAGGACAAAGCAATCCTGACCAAAATCTAATGAGCTCTCTCCAAGGGGAGGGGGAGGGGAGTTGGTTACAGCCAGGGGGTGGGGCAGTCTGCAAACCCAGCTCCAAAAGGTGCTGCAGTTTTTTTTTTTTTGTAAAGAAAACATTGCATTGCGAAGAAAGCATTGGAAAAAAAAAAATTAATTTTTGCATCACACCTCCCATAACAGTATAACCTGCAAAGAAAAACTACCAGGAGGCCAGGAAAAAAAAATGTTTTGGAGCTGCAGCAACAGATGTTGACCCCTCCCACCCCTCAGTGACCATGCATATGAAATACTTTATAATGCATTAAAGACTTACTAAGGGCCCTGGGAGGTCTATACTTGTCACTGGAGGTGGGTGGGGTGGTTTAGTCTTTGCAAATAATGCTGGCTGCATACTAGCACTGGTCAAGTATTCAACCTTCCTCGCTCTGATAAGTCTACCCTGCAACACTTTCCAGTAATGCCATGACTACATAAAAGTCGGCTGGTCATCATCTCTCTGAAAACCACCCCACCCACCC
>NW_017729025.1:96861182-96863633 GCF_001723915.1 Gavialis gangeticus
CAGTGACCATGCATATGAAATACTTTATAATGCATTAAAGACTTACTAAGGGCCCTGGGAGGTCTATACTTGTCACTGGAGGTGGGTGGGGTGGTTTAGTCTTTGCAAATAATGCTGGCTGCATACTAGCACTGGTCAAGTATTCAACCTTCCTCGCTCTGATAAGTCTACCCTGCAACACTTTCCAGTAATGCCATGACTACATAAAAGTCGGCTGGTCATCATCTCTCTGAAAACCACCCCACATTGGCCATGCATGCCAGTTCTGCCTATCAAAGAAAATATGACACACATATGGACCAAAAATAAAACACTTTATTAAAAAAGGGGCGTGTGGTGCATTTTATTCTTGTGGTAAAAAGGAATAATTTTTAAAAAGTAAATAATAAGTAATACATGTTAGTTAAATTAAATTAATTAATCATTAATTATTTAAATAATTAAATTAAATAAGGAGAACAGAATGGATTATAAAAAAAGGGGAATATTCCTCCCCAGCACCTTTACAACTGCCATCTTGTGGATTTTGGCTTCTATAACCATGATCTGCACTTCCATGAAACAGTATACTGAGATGAGATGGTCTTCATCTTTCTTCTAAAGGTAAGAGTTTATTCTCTTACAGATTGGCTGATCTTCTCTGAAGGGCTTTAAACTAGGTTCGTAAGGGGACGGGGATGCAGTGGATGATGAGAACAAAGGTTCAGAGAACCACGAGCCATGCAATGGATCAGCCCAGGTAAGCACTAAGGGGCCCAACAGACATCAAGATGGGGGATACTAAGGGCACCCATTGGGCAGCCTAAGTGTCTCTACATTAATGCTAGGAGCATGGGGAACAAGCAGAAGGAACTTGTACTCCTGCTTGCGGGCAACAACTTCAACCTGGTTGGCCTAACTGAAATCTGCTGGGACCCTACTCACGATTGGGTGGTAGGCACTGAAGGTTATAGGATGCACAGATGGAATAGAGTTGGGGGGGAAAAAAGGGGGTTGCTGTCTATGTTAAGGAGCAATATGTATCTTCTATAATCAAGATGGGATCAGAGGAGGGTCAAACTGAGGTACTGTGAGTTAGGATACAAGGGGGTTGAGGGGAAAGGGACTTGGTAGTGGGGGTCTACTATAGAGCATCACACCAGGAGGATGAGCTTGACCTGGAATTCTCCAGGCAGCTCTCAGAGGCCATACAGTCAAGAGATGTGGTTGTCATGGGTGACCTAAACTACCTTGACATCTGCTGGGAGGATCAGTCAGCCAGAACTAATCACACACTTATGTTCTTAACCTGCATAGAGGACCTCCACCTAACACAGGAGATATACAATTACAGTAGGGGGAACGCGTTGCTGGACTTGGTGCTGGCTATGGGGGATGACCTGGTGAGGGATCTGCAGGTACAAAGCAACCTAGGGGATAGTAACCATGAATTGATTGAATTCACTATCTGGCAAAGAGTGGGACAAGTAACCAGCAGGCCAGAAGTGCTAAACTTCAGAAAGACTGACTAGTTAGTGGGGCATTAAAGCTCAAGAGCACTGACAAAATGGAGGTCCAGAAAGTGTGGTCATTCCTCAAGGAAGCGATCCTTTGGGTGCAGAAGGAGGCAATTCCACTGCATAGAAAAGGAGGCAAAGGGGCCAAGAAACCCTCCTGGCTAAACAGGGAAACCCGGTAAAGCCTATGGGCAAAAAAAGGGGCATACAGGCTGTGGAAGCAGGAGGTAGTTACCAAGGAAGAGTATACCTCCTTGGCTAGCACTTGCAGGGAATCAGTTAGGAATCCAAAGCAGTATTAGAACTCAGGCTGGCAATGAAAATTAAGGACAACAAAAAGTCCTTCTTCAGGTAGATAGTGATCAAAAAGAAAGCGCAGGGCAGCATAGGACCCCTACAGGATAGAGAAGGGCAGTTGATGACAGATAGGAGGGACAAAGCAGAGCTCTTCAATTAGTTTTTTTTGCCTCTGTATTCTTGACCTCTGATCTAGACAAATCTGCCAAATGTACAGAAGCAGGAGAAACACCAGCCCACCAACTGTCAGCGCCAACCCTAGTAAAGAAACACTTGGAAGGGCTGGATGTGTTTAAATCAGCAGGACCAGATGAGCTCCATCCAAGGGTGCTGAAAAAATTAGCCAGTGTCATAACAGAGCCACTGGCCCATCTGTTTGAGCACTCATGGTGCTCAGGTGAAGTCCCAGAGGACTGGAAAAGGGTCAATGTAGTCCCTATTTTCAAGAAGGAGAGGAAGGAGGATCCAGGTAACTGTAGGCCAGTTAGTCTCACCTCTGTCCCTGAGAAAATCCTTGAAAAAATGATCAAGGATCACATTTGTAGGAGTCCAGCAGGTAATATAATGCTGAAGAGCAATGAGCATGGGTTAATAGCAGGTTGATCTTTCCTGACTAACCTTGTTTCTCTCTATGACCAAGTCTCTAAATGCTTAGATA